>NC_137008.1:8484839-8824839 GCF_032717465.1 Coenobita brevimanus | reverse complement strand
TATTCCATTCCTGCTACAGCCATTCGATTTTATTCAGGTTAAGTAAGAATAAACCCTTTCCGCAGAAGAAGACGTAAAAGACGGACAGACAGATAGAACAAACAAAACGAATGAGAGGATGACTGTCTCTCAATTTTCAGTTCATACCATTTGCTATTGTATTTTAACTACTGCCATATGATATAGTTTGGCTTAAGCCGTAAAACACATTCAAACTGACAGACACTAGATAACGTGTTCAAGTGAAGTATTTTATTCATGCTACTGCCTGACAGTTATTATTTTGCTAAGGTAGAACGCGGCTCATCCACAGCCTATGCTGTGAGTCAGACTGATGGAGTATTGAACAATTTGAATCATGAAATGAAAAAATGTCCGTTTATCTGTTTGTGTGTGCATACTGTACAGTCGCCAAACTTTCCACCTGGACCACCTAGCCGCGAGAGGTGGGTAATAGGTGCTGGCAACAGTGTACCTGTTTGTTTGTGTGTACATGCTCGACGAAAGTTCCGATCATCAACTCTCTTCGTCCGTAGTGAACCTCCGTCAGAGTTCATCCCATAGATGCCTGGGTACGGAGTTGGGTGAGGAGAAAAATGTCTCAGGAGTATGGCGGCTCTCCTATCGGCTCAGCCAGTTGCATGAAACTGGTCGCACGGAAAATTGTTGCGTGCCACAGGTCGCGCTGACCAAGGCCAAGTAAACACGACTATATTAATTTTATAATAAGGTAATATATATAATATGATATAAATATATAATGTTATACAGTATGTAATACAATAATATATATTATACTATACTTATTTGGCCTTGGTCCGTTCTACGTGTGACACGCAACAATTCCATGCGACCGGTTTTCTGCAACTGGTCGAGCCGTGGGAGAGCTATTTAAAGGGGAAGCTTGGCATAGTGAAGGCCAGGGCAGGCGCCGGAGTTTTTGAGATCCATTAGCATTCTACTAAATATTTGCTTTCTTAAAAACACTAAACACTTTATTTTCTATGTTGTTTTTACATTGTCACCATAACATGTTAATTCACTAAATACTGGAATCGCTCCCAGCCTTTCTCTCTCTCGCTCTCTCCTTATATCAGTCATTCCATTTCATAGGTTATCCACTTGATACCATTATCAGTATAGGTTGATGGGGAATGCATTTACCTAACATCTACGCCCAGTTACAAGTAAGATTACCTGCCATATTCACATCATGAATGACACTGACCAATAATGATTAGGATGATGTTCAGACACTGTTAACCGTTGCTTATTTCCTCGTTGGTAGCTTCAGGTAGATGTTTTTTTGTTTGTGCTATGGTGCACCACGAAGAGGCAGGAGGTTAAAATACTGTCATCTCAACAGGCAAAGAGTTTATGCATACTGTTGTCGAATGTGGCTATTATATTAACTATGATAATGACTTACCGTATCATATTTCATTTGACTATGATCATTACAGCACACCTTCATAGTCCATTCATCTAACGGATGACTGAATTACACATTACAAGGAAAAATGATTGTGAGTGGTGCCGCTTATGTGTGAGGTCACACATTTATAAGTTCATCGATTATTCACCGAGCAACATTCATTCATTCATTCATTCATTCATTGCCAGACGCCATGTATCCCAAACGGGGTGGCCAACGGCTTAGAGTTAATTGTTTTACAGGGAGGGGCACTAATCCTCCACCAACCCCACCTGACACGCAACATTATCTCACATTATAGCAAGATGAAGACACCACCTCTCCATCACAGTATGCAAAAGCTTCAAGTCATTTTAAGCACAATTGCTATTGATTCATGAAATGTTGGGACATTATTATCACTATTGCCTGTGATATTACGTATGTGATTGGTAAATGAACATGAAATTATCATTACAGGCTGGAACACTGATTATTTTATTATTATTATTTTTATTTATTATTTATTTTTTGTTATCCCACGAACCTAGGCGCTTTGGCGCCCGTCACCGAGGCCCGGGGTGCGAGGATATGTGATGTTGGTTGCTGACTGGCTGCTACTAAGACCTGGGTCATAAGATAAAGGCTTGGTGTTTAATAGGCGAAACCCATCTCTTCTGACGGGGGTGGAACCACGTCACACGGACCGGCTGGCGGAAACGTTAACTACCACGTCACCCACAGTACTGTTTCACATATTTAATATATATCAATTCTTAAAACAATTGCCGCGTTTGCATTGCAAGCACAGTGATCCACGTAATGATTAAGTGATGAGATGCTTGGGTTTTCTATTGTTAACGAAAGGACTCAAGACTAGCTGACTCGAGGCAGTGCTCTGCCTCAACGAACGAGTTTCAACCCCCGACATCTACAGTTACTATCTCTCCTACTTAGTTTAAATTGATATCCACCCAATGAGTAATCTTGTATCGATTAATGACCTAACTTATCTAATCATCTCTCGAATCGAGAATGATATTTCAATAGGTTTAATTGAGACCGGCCCAGGACTGGCGGAATGCAAAACGAATAGTCAGACACCGGTATCTTCTTGTTCTTCCCCCCAATATTCAGTAGACGATTTTCAGCCATGGGATTATCATGTAATAATGAAAAAGAATACGTTTATAAATATGTAATATATGTAAAAATGCAGTCTTTTAGATTATTTTACTTATTGTTTTCAATACTCGCATGATCCAATACTTTCAAGAAGTTCCTTTGAAATTCTACTGGCTAAAAATTGTCGACTGAACATCAGGATGAACTCTGACTGAGGTTCACTACAGAAGACGAGAGTTGATGATCCGAACTTTCGTCGAGCATTTACACACGAACAATCAGATACACTGTTGCCAGCACCCGTTACCCACCTCTCGCGGCTAGGTGGCCCAGGTGGAAAGTTTGGCGACTGTACATCTTCCTCAACGGGATGGCCGTAATCCCAGTGAGGTTGAATAAAACTGTATGTCGTTAACAACAACAATAGCAATCACTGTGGTTAAGTACGAATGTCTTGTGTTGTGGGTGAGGCGCGTTTTACCCTAATTGAATAATAACTGCCACACAGTAGCAAGTGTAAAATAGTAATTCGCTTGGACAGATTAATGAGTGTCTGTGTATCTATTTGTATGTGCTTTACGTCTTCTTCTCCGAGGGAATCGTATTTGCACCTATGCCAAAACATATCTTTTGGTGATTGCAACAGTACAATAACAACTAGAAAACATTCAAAGAGCGCATACCTCCGACAATGCCGGATCCGGATGCGGATCCGTCCCCATATTTAATCAATTCTTTCTTGGCCCATGGTCCACCCTTCCACAAAATTTCATAGAAATTAACTGAGAGCTTTTGGAGATACTGAGCGGTAGGATCCGGATCCGGATGCGGATCCACCTCAAAATTTAACCAATTCTTTCTCGGCCCATGGCCCACCCTTCCACAGATTTTCAATGAGATTCATTGCGAACTTTTCAAGATACCGTCTGGACAAACAAACAGCGAAACGTGGTGAATACATAACCCCCTCTGACTTCGTTGGCGGAGGTAGCTAATGTGAATTTTTCATTGAGAGATAGCCATCCTCTCTTTCGTTTTCCTTGCACTATCTTACTGTCTGTCTGTTGCATCTTCTTCTATGGGAATGATATATATTCTCACTCAAGCTGAATAAAATTGTCTGCTTGTAGCAGGAGTGAAATAGTAATCAGTATGAACTGATAACTGAGAAATTATCTGAAGTTAGCAATATAACGTACAGTAAAAAAAAAAAAATAAAGGGATATCACAGCATTATCCAAACTACCATAAACAAGGTGAGTAGGATCAAGAATCAGTAAAAGATGGAAAACAAGAGAAGTACGTGAAACATTATCATTGTGCCTAAAAAGAATAAGTCGTACTTCCATTTACTCATCATTCAAGACTTCTGAAATCTTGAATTTACATCACAGACGAACCACCCATTAAACAAGATTTACCTGTTTAAGAGGCTCTCGGAACGTCTGTGGGGTACAACCATTCTATGAGCTATCACTGAATAAACAAAAGTACTGTTGCTTGTGTATCTACTCATATTTATTTCACCCACTAATTTCAATCCTCTGCCAAACCTTTGGTTTCAAAACGTCAACATCTTGTTCCCTCGCACATTTTCTTAATATATCAATCCATCTTCTTGTCTTTTCACGTCTCCTTCACCATGAGACTGACAGACAGTATTACAAACCTTTTATCACCCTTGTCGCACCTGTTCAACGTGACCTACAGTAGGCAAACACTCATGTATCATTTGATCAGCGAAATCCTCATTCTATATTTTGCATGATCTCATTAATTTTGTCTCATCAACGTACCGCAAGAAGTGTTTTTTTAACAAACCTATTTTCGTTGCCTTCACTGTAGATCGTTCTCACACATGCCATACCAGTTTCCCACCCTTTCAGCATTGTGGGCACTTACACAACTTTTGCAACTTGTTGGTACCATATCACCGCAAAAAATCAATAAATACATTGTATTATGAATACAATCCGTCATGAAAACCTGGCTCAAGGTTAAGTTTGTTACCTGAAGTAGGGACATGTTATGACTTTTTTTTTCATTTTAAGGAGTTTCCATTTACTGGTAATTTTTACAATCTTCTCACTGATACTGTTTTTAGTTTAATTATGTATTTTCACTTCCTTTCTTCACGCACTTCCATAAATGCTACCCCTCCAATTGAGTCACAAGCACGAAAGTGTTGTCAAGGAAGCCATATATATTATCGTTAGTTGTGCTTCAGGGGCTTATATTTCCGAACTCGTCACTTTTGTTCATATAATTATTTCTCATGAATTTTCCGTCCACATCATTTCCTCAACTGCTGTATGGTCTTAATTTTACGCACAGTTCCTCTCGACTGACGATGATTGTCAGTGATTTTGGACAATGTTAATTCCCTTCATCGAAACAGTGGTGACGATGGTCCACCCAGGTATCTGTTAGGGATGCGAACTGCTATTACCCAAGACAGGCAGATGGAAATATTATGCATGTCGGGGCAGACGCTTCCATTCCCCCGCCATATTAGCGCGCAACAGATGGTTATTGCAATCCGTTGAAGCTAATTACTTGTCGTTTGATATTAGGGGATCCGGATATCAAAGCCATGCTGGATCTATTAAATTAGGTCACGAGTGGAATCTGCATCACAAAATGAGTATCTGATGTGTCTGAGCACCTCCACCTTGAACGCCACTGGGTAAACACGTTAACTTCTCATCAACTGCGTGCAATCCTTCAGAACTTCCAAAAGCGATATCCTCAGGTAAAGACATAGCAGGTAGCTGGTTACGACAACTTAGTTGGTGTGCTTCTCTTAGCGTTACAAGTTTATCTCCTCCAAACGTATATGACCTATATGTATAAAGATCTGCAGTACATTTTATGGATGTGTTAAACCATGGATAATGAATCCTGATTGACTTTTCGGATTAAGAGGATTGAGACGAATGTTATCTTAGCGCCAGAATGAAGGAAAAATGCGTGCAGTGAGTTCAGAGGAACAAATATTGTTTTAATAAGGAGGGTACTGAGGGAATAATGCAATCCTGTGGGAAGGAAAAGGATGAAGCGAACATTCATTACCACTACCCAGTACACAGGGTTCTGTGAGGGGAGGCCTTTGCAAACACACACACACACACACACACACACACACACACACACACACACACACACACACACACACACACACACACACACACACACACACACACAAAATCAGCTGTATTCCACACTAGGGTTAAGAAAAACCTTCTGTATAATAGCAACTGAAGAGGGTAAGTTCACAGTCCCCCTCATCAATAACCTACAAAGCCAGGTTGAGTCTGCATGTCTTTGTACAGCTGTGTAAGGAAGAAGCATTTGGTATGAAAGCATATGTACCCAGATATATGAGTTACAATCTTTTGAAATATCGGGGGATTCAGCCACAATGATCTTTCACTCAACCCCTTGAAGGGGGGCGCGGTAGCACAGTGGTAGCGCGCTGGACTCGTAATCGGGGAATTGCGAGTTCGAGCCTCGCCCGGGCTGCTGTGCTGGGAGTGGTAGCTCGCTCCTGTAACCCTAGCGGGGCTATATAGTCCAATACAGGGCTTAGCTCGGGGGAACTCCATTTCTCCCATTTTTCAACCCCTTTAACCCGTCACGTCCCGAGCCTTTCCGCACCTATGACATCCCCCAGTCCCGAGCCTTTTTGAAAAATTTTTTTTTCTTATGAAACTTCCGCTTAGGTCGAGAAACTATGGAAAATCTTGAAGAAAGTTGTCTCTGCAGTCTATAAGTGGTCTATACAGGTGCGGTTTCCCCCCGCAGGTATCGTATTCTGTAATGGGCTGGATATGCGTTAACGTTTTCTATGGTAAGGAGTAATGGGACAAACAACACACAACACCTCTACATTTATTGAATTTGTACTAATAAACAATAACAGTAACAATATAATGGATTTCAGACACATATATAGGAAAAATAAGCATTGTACCATCGCGCGAGCATAGCGGGTTAGGTCCGAGTCGTATCATGCTATCTGCTAATTTTCTGTTATGAGTCTACCGATCATTTTTTTCTACTTGTATACTTCTGTTTCAATGACAATTTACTAATTACAACTGTTTGTAAGTGATTTCAGATGTTTTCATTCATTATGATGACATGCAGCATAAGTTTAGCGCACATCAGCTTAGTAAGCGCACTCGCTATGTCTCGTATTTCAACATACCAAATTGTTTTATCACTTTCTAATTATTTTCCCATTTACATAGAACCTTTCCCCCACCACTGTGAAGGTTTTCAATTATTTCCATTCATTACGAGGGCATTTAGCGATATGCTAGCGCCTATTCACGTAGCAACCACGATCTCAAACACTCGTGTTTCATCATCTACTTTATTTATTCACTCCAATTATATTTTCCCACTTACATTACACACGTTTACACCCCTCCAATGCACTGTACATACTTACTGCCATTATTTATTCAAGTGAGCGTGAGAATATCGCCTGAAAATACCCTCGCAAGGAATGTTACGTCATACATAATACTCACACACTTATATACTAATTCACGCACACACTCATATACTAATTATTCACTTTATCACTTACTGACTTTTATTTTGACTAATACGTGCCTTATTCATTCGACTAGGCGTCAGGAAATCTTATCTTTATAGACACGCTATGAATATTGACTTAGGAAATACATCATCATATACAATAATTTGAACTTATATTATACCAGTAAGAATGTCACATAATAGAAAATATATAATAAGGGGTCGTATTTATTGCACTGAGCGACAGAATATCGCATCAAACAACCCTCTCTATGTAAGTTTCAACTTAGGGCAGATTTATATACTTACACCCAAGGTTTGCACTTATGTTCTACCCGTAGGCACTTTATACTAATATTCGGCGATCCACATGACTGATTTTTTCACAGAGCGTCTGTCTGTCGCATTTACATCATAATTTCTGCGTCCTTTCGCAATCACACCATGCTAAAATTGCAGCAACGTGTGGTATTCACTAAAACATGGGTGAATACACAGACCCACGTCACACTGCACGCACTCATAGCGGGTGTCCTTCCTCTGTGTCGTGAGTCGCACCTGGGAATTACTGCACACGTGACACCTGCGCTGGGGCCTAGGTCTGTTGGGCTGGGGCGGGATAGGAGTGGGGAAATGGCGGGCGGATATTCTCTGGGGAGTGTGGGTAATAGGGGCAGTGCGGGGGCGCTGTTGGGGCCTTTCAACCGCATATTTTGCAAAGATTTCTCGTGTGAGCTCCCTCACAAACCCTTCAAAGGTTTCCTGAACTCCTGTAGTCATGGCGTGAAGGTGGTGGCAATTCAGAGCAGTGATATCTAGCAAGTGAAAGAACAGTTTCTTATACCACTTCATCGTGGTCCTGGCACACTCTACCGTCGATATCATGGAGTCTGACTGGTCCACGAGGCGCATGTTTATATTATAGTCCATGACACATTCAGGTTTCCAAACACGACGCCTGCTCTCGCTATGGTAATCAACAGAATCAGTACGGTGCATCAAGGGGCGGTGAACCGTGGACAAGAGGCTTACTTCTCTGTTGTGGTTCCACATTGTTGCAAGGATGTTGTTTGCTTTGAAGAAGACAACCTCACTCCTTGCAAGTTTCCGCCCTACCTTGACCATGTGACGCCGGTTCACCTTTACGGTTCCACATACTCCCGTTTCATGTCTGTGAAGATAACGAGCGAGAAGAGGGCTAGTGTACCAGTTGTCGAGGTAGAGAACGTGACCACGATGAAGGTAGTCTTGTATCATCGTCTTTACCACTGCTCCAGAAAGTCCTATACTTCGATCTTCTATTATGTCTGTCTGTGCACCGGTGTACAAGACTATGTCTTGCACGTATCCAGTCCTACAGTCACACATAACAAAGATCTTGAACCCAAAACGGTGCCTTTTGCTGGGTATATACTGTCTGAATGAAATATTGCCTCTCCACAACACGAGACTCTCGTCTATGACGAGATCTCTATAGGGATAGAATGAGGATCGAAAGGTTTGCCTGAGGTGATCAAAGACCAGCCTAATTCGCCTCATTTTGTCCGTGTTGTTTGTATTTGCAGGGTCATTAGCATCATAAAAATGGAGGCGACTTAGAATTTGTTGAAACCGATTACGGCTCATCACTTGACCAAATATGGGGGTAAACAACAGGGTCCCTAGTCCAGTAAGCAGGAATTCTATTTTTTCTTATTATACCCATCAAAAGGACAAGGGCAAAAAATAAGAACATTTCTGGAATGGAGACAGGGTAATCATAAATCATTGAATGCCTACTCCTTGTTCCCAATCTTTCACTTTCTAGCCGCTGGCCGCTTGCAAACAGGTTTGTTTGAAGCACGATCTGATCAACGAAGGCCTCACTGAAAAACAGGTGGAAAAAATCCAACCTGCTTGAATTACAGTGAATACCTGGTGCAATGCAGCCAGATCGCCCCTGCTCAGTGAAGGGGTGAATGAGGGGAGAAAAATCACTCCCATCCTCCCAATCCCACGACACAAATCCCTCGTCCCCATCACCGCCTTCGTCTGGGTGGGGAGGAGATCCCTGGTTGGGGAGGTTGGGGAGAAAGAATCTGGAGGGCTTCCCCACTGTCACTCCTCTTCCCTCTGCCTTTACCCTTTCCCTTTCCCTTACCCTTACGGCCTTGAGGAACATTAGGGGCTGTGGGGATGAAATAGTTTGATATTGGGGAGCAGAAGACGTGCTGGGGAGTGGTTCCTCCCCACCTTCCCCCTCCATTACCACACCACGTGCTCTCTCACGCAACCTTGCTCGACCACGTGTTAGGGGATATTGGGGAGCATAAGACGTGCTTTGGAGTGGTTCCTCCCCACCGTCCCCCACCCACACAACCCCACGTGATAAGGAACGCACCCGCACAGGCCCACGTGATCCACTCTGCCGCCTCACACTGCGTAGGGAGAGCAATGACTCACCCACCTCACTCTCACTTTCCCTAATCCCAGGAATGTCCATTTCACTCCCCACTCCCTCCACTTCACTTCCTACCGCCCCAAACAGAATGCTTGGCCCATACCTGCTTAGACGACGTGGTGTGCGCTCTGGGCCACGATGCGTAATCACCTCCCGCCCATACCACGTGGCAGCACGTCCCACGTCTCCGTCCTCGTCCTCGTCCTCGTCCTCGACCTCGAATTCGGCTTCCAAGGCACGCTGGGGATAGGGATATGACATACCACGTGCCTTCTTTGCCTCCTGCCCCTCTCTAGCAGCACGGTAAGTCACGTACTGCCGTTTCCTTGGTGACGGAACTTCCTCGTCACTGCTGGTGGTTTCTTCCTCGTCTGGCTGCACATAATCTTTGTCCATCTCCTCGTCATCCAGTGGGGAATCACTGTCGCCGGTAAAGGTGTCCAGGGCGACTTGAATTTCGCTCTCTGAGAGACCTCTCTTAGCCATGTCTGAGCAGGACCGTGGCTACCAGGTGAGTGGACGAGCGGCGGGCTAGCGCGGGTCGCGCGGGGTCGCCAAGTGTCCCCGCCTGGTGGCAGGTAGGGGAAGGTCAGGCGAGGGTACGTACCGCAAATCAAGCGCGAAATTTGAAAATTGTCGAAATTATGCACATTGCAATTGCACGACGTACTGGTACGTCGCCGGGACTGGCAAATGCAAATCGTGGTGACGTACCCATACGTCGTCGGGACGGGGCGGGTTAATCCTTGTGACGCCCTTATAAGTTTTATTCACGCGTCTACCATCTTGAATTTTTAACTGAAAAAAAAGGCATCTAGCTCTAATGAGATTTATTAAGGCTGCATTTAAGTGTTCCATCTGAAAAAAAAAAAATTATATATATGTATATATATATATATATATATATATATATATATATATATATATATATATATACAGTATATATATATATATATATATATATATATATATATATATATATATATATATATATATATATACTGTATATAATTATTTATTAAACCAATTACTTCCTGACACACCGGCTAATGGATATTCTAGCATTAGCAGTATTTCTGTGTCAAGTTAAATATGTAATTTAAAGTGCAGGGTAAAGTACATATAATTGCATTGTAATTATGCTAATGAACTGGGATAATAGAGAAAATAGCAATTAAAATATTTGTATTGGTGAAAGCTTAAACTGATTTCATTTTTACAGCCTAATGAAAAGATAATGTATATAAAATTGACAATGAAAAGTGTAAACTTGTAATTGAATTAAAATTGGAAAGCTTTTAGCTTGCGAGCCACAAAAATACCATGAACCATATAAAGTTATGCGAAAAAATAAGCTCTACACTTAGAGATGGGAGAAATAAAATGATGGTTTATAAACGTGGAAGAGGCTCATGTTAGAAGAGTATATTAATTTCAGAATTCATTAAAGGAAATTAAAAACTAAACTACGTATATTAACTGCACTGAAAAATGAATATACTGCAACAGTGGATATCTCCGTGATCTCTGCTTTGCAAAATTATCAGCCAGAGTGTTAAAGTTAAAATTTTTAACAAGTTCCTTTTCTGAGGCCATAAATAGCAAGTCTCATTGAGCTTCTTAGATATGTCTTGATTAAGCAAAATGCTGAAAAAAGTCGTTCATTGCCTGCAGTAGTTACTGGAAGGGTGATAAGAATTTTCATTTTTTTTTTTCTATTTCTGAAAACGCACAATCTAATGGTCTGAGTTCATATAATTTTAACAGATTCTTTGGCTTGCCACTCTTACTTAGAAAATGTCTTTTTGCGACAGATAGTAAGGTAACTAGAAGAATTTCATTTATGTATATATCTTTGTAAGACTGTACTATAATAGGAAGCGTCTCATATTCTAGAAAGTCTCTGGAATTGCAGTCAAGTGTATTCATTGCTTCCATTAGGAGCAAGTTTTTTGTGAAGCGAATATCAAGCTCTGAGAGATATCTATCTATTATATCAAAGTAGGTTCTTTTGATTTCAGTCTTTGGAGCAATACAATTATTCCCCTCATTTCTTCCAAGAGCTGAATCAGTTAAGAAGCTCTTTAGTCCTGATGATACCTTCTGAATTCTCTTAGGTCTAAATTGTCCAAGTTTGTATGTCTCATATGTTGAAGCAAAATCTTCAGCTTTGTCAAAAGTATCTCAAGACCTGGAGTTCTTTAATAATTGACTGTATGAGAGAGCAGGCTTCAGATAGTAAGACTTCCATTGCTTGAAGCTGATCTCACAAACAATTGGTAACTCTAAGACTTGTTCAATAGTATGTTCATCCATTACGAACCTGAAAGACGCTGACTTTTTGACAGTCCATTTGCTTCTGCTGAATCAGAACCCTCTGAAACTGTATTAAACACTAATAGCAAACTTCCACAGCGAAGCTTAACCTCTGATATTGACCCATATTAGTAAGACCATCTTCTTATAGCAGGTCTTTCTAGTGTCAAAACCTGAAGATCTCCTTTCTGTGCCTCCCTGTGTTACTGTTAGTAACAAATGTGTAAAGTGTGTTAATAACTGAAAGAAATGAAGAGAGGCCACTGGTATTCTTTATGCAGTCGCCCAGTACTAAATTCAGCCTGTGTGCATGGCAATGTATGTATACTGCTTGGTGAAATTTATCCCGTAGTCTTGCATGAACCTCGGTAAAGCATCCACTCATTACACTAGCACCATCATAACACTGAGCCACACCGTTAGACCAAATTAAACCAGATTGTTCAATTCCTTATGTATTAAACCAGCTCTACTTGCAGCATCAACCTTTTCCATGTGATAGGTTCCAATGACACATTCCTTCACAATATCCTCACTAAAGTACCGCATAAGAATAGCCATCTGTTCCTTTTTTGACAAGTCTTTCATCAACCATAGCTGAAAAGTACTTGGCTTCTTGTGCTTCAGCACAAATGGTGTCCTTGATATGTCTTCCAACAACTGATATCAACTCATTCTGGTATTGAGTAGTTGTGTAATGGCCATATCGTCTATCTAACTTTGTTTTAGAGAGGGATTTGATTCAAGAATTAGGTGAAGAATTTCTACAAAATTTTCTGAATTTAATATATCACCACCCTCATTTTGTCCACGAAAAGACAGGCCTTGCCTTCCCAGTAATGCAGTGACTTTTAATTGTAACTTTACATGTTCCCTGTTGTTCTCAATTTCTTGTTGCCTAGCTGAAGATAGAGAAGATGCTACAGAATAAGTGTACCCTGGCTGAATATCCTTGAAATTAGACCAAGGTATTAATGCGTCTTTCACTTGCCTGATTTTGTTTGAGAAGGGTACTGATATGTTTTCGTTTCCTTGTTCCAACATCAATAAACGGTCTCCTACCTAGTCCTTCCTCCTTACGAACGGATGCTCCAGCAAAGTGCCTATATGGAAAGCTGTAATACGCATCTTGCGAGACAGAGTATTCTAACCAAGAAAAGATATCAAAGTAGGGAGTTCTAAATTTCCTATTATTCTGATTGCTTGGGTAGTTTGGCAATTTTAGTTGACTGGGTCTATCATACGGGGACTTAGATACATCAACTACTTGAGTCGCTGGAGTTTGTGATGTGGATGGACTGTCTTTTGTATCTTTTTGATCTTGGTTCAGTGCAACAGTATGTGCTAAAGTGACTTCTGATTCATCAACAGGAATAAAATCTGAATCTCGACTAGGGGATGGTGTAGTGGCTAAGTCAGTATTGTCATTTGCTTTACTGGTTGAAGAACATGAAGCTCTGCAGGCATCATCATCCTATAAATTGGAAACATGTATATATATATATATATATATATATATATATATATATATATATATATATATATATATATATATATATATATATAATTTCCTGTGGCACCCCACGGGATGCATAGGGCCTCAATGAACCCTCTCCACCAATATTTGTCTCTTGCCATCTCCTTCAGGTCCCACCAACACTCCTCTCCTGCTTCTTTTTTCATTGTTCTGAACCAGGTTTCCCTCGGCCTACCTCTACCTCTTCTTCCTCTAGCAGTCCACTCTGGCACATCCTGTATTAAACTACCTTCTTTTCTGTATGTGTGCCCCAGCCAGTTCCAGCGAGACAGTCTCACATATTCATTAACTGGTTCCACTCTCGTAATATCCCTTACTCTTGCATTTGTAACTCTGTCTTGCCACTTTACCCCAAGAATCCTTCTCAGTATTTTATTTTCAAATCCTAATACTTTCTGATCTGTTGCAATTGTACTGTACCATGACTCATGCCCGTAAATTAAAATTGGTCTAACCATGGACTTGTATATTTTCACTTTAGTATGTACCGAAAGCATATTATTATTCCAAACAGATTTCAACATTCCAACAGCTTGCCAAGCCTGTCTAATCCTCTCCTCAATTTCATTGTTTAATGATCCATTAGATGATACAATCGTTCCCAGATATTTAAAGTTTTCTACATTCTTCACTACTTTATTCCCAATTACACAATCGATTTGGTTCTCCACGTTCATATTAATAATTTCAGTCTTTCCACAATTTATTACCAATCCCACTTTTTCTCCTTCCTCCACCAGACAATCAAGCACCCTCTGCATCTCGTAAATACTTCCACAAATCAGTACAATATCATCAGCATAGTCCAAATCCATCAGCTTCTTATTTTCTTTCCAGTTAATTCCTGCACCTGTTCTCCTTACAACCTTTTTCATAACATAATCCATAACCAAAACAAACAACAATGGCGAAAGAACTCCTTGAATCACTCCTGATCTAACTTGAAATGGATCACTCAAAGAACCACCCACCATTACCTTATAAAAAGTACAGTACCTTCATGCAAGCTTTTAATAATATTTACAAACTTTCTGATATACCATAGAATCTCATAATTTTCAACATAGCTCCACGTGAAACACTATCAAACGCCTTTTCAAAATCCACAAAACACATACTAAGTGGCATTTTCATCTCATTAGCTTGTTGCATTAGATGCCTTACAATAAAAATCTGATCACTACAACCTCGACCCTTTCTAAATCCCGCTTGTTCTTCTCTTAAAATGTTATCAATTACTGGCTCTATCCTGTTCAACAAGATTTTGGAAAAAACTTTTGCAACTACAGGTGTCAAAGTTATCCCCCTCCAATTGCCACACACACTTAAATCTCCCTTTTTTGGTATTTTTATAATCAAACCATTTTTCCACTCTTTTGGAATTCCACCATTATCCCAAGCCACATTAAAAAGTTTCAAAAGCGCATTCATCAACTCGTCATTTTCCACCTTAAGCATTTCAGGGAATATTCCATCCTCTCCTGGGGCCTTAAAATTCTTTAACTCTTTTATAGATTTTGCTACCTTTTCCAAAGTTATATCCCCTGTTTCTATCTGCAAATCTCTCTCGGCTGGCAAAATGTCCTCTTCAGCTGGGATTGGTCTTAATAGTAACCTCAGCACTTTCATGCAAAGTGCTCTTTCCACCTTCCTTTTATATCCAGATCTTTAGTCATCAAATTACCATTTCTGTCTCGTACAGGTATTTCCTTCCTTCTCTTTTCAGTCCCAGTTAACTCCTTTATGGCCTGATACGCTGCTCTTGTGCTCTGACCGTCATTTTTACTTAATTTAATTTCTGTCTCTGTCGCCTTTTCATCATATAGTCTCCTCTTATCACGTCTAACGAGTCTTTTTACTTCAGAATGTAAACTCCAGTACTTTGCTCTAAGTACTTCAACTACCTGGCCATCAACATGTTGTTCTTCACTTCTTAACTTAGCCTCTTTCCTTTTCTGAATTGCATTCCATGTTTCATCTGACATCCACTTTTTCTTCTCGCTTTTCCCTTTTTCTTAATAGTAACCTCAGCACTTTCATGCAAAACCTCTTTTACCTCTCTCCACATTTGATTAATATCATTGTCTTCAGATTCCATCAAAGTCTGCAGGACTAGAAACCTGTTCCTACATTCCCACAGAAACTTTTCCCTCGTGCTCTCATCACTTCTCAGCTCATCCAAATCATAATTATTACCTCCTGTACAATTACCATTAACGTTTCTCTTAAGTTTTATTTTAATGTTTGACACAACAAGTTGATAATCACTACCTATATCTGCCCCCCTCCTTACGCAAACATCTTGCAAATAACTCCTATGCCTTCTGCTAATTGCAATGTGGTCAATCTGGTTACAATATTTACCACATGGTGAAATCCAAGTAGTCTTATGTATTTTTGTATACTTAGATATAGTTCCACCACTTATAAGGTCATTTGCCAAACAAAAGCTTCCATATATATATATATATATATATATATATATATATATATATATATATATATATATATATATATATATATATATATATATCCAAACTACCACAACTTCCGTTGATAGGTGGGTAGCTTACAACTTTGCATCGCTGTTTGAAGCGCGCGCACACCCCCAACCCCCCCACATCCCCCCCCCCACATCCCCCCACCCCCCCACATCCCCCCACCCCACACACACACACACACCGCTTATTAGTTTTATATTATTTTTGTAGGAATGCAATGTGTATTCTATATTTGTGAATAACGATCTCGGTATCGAATGTTTAGGGACAGAAGTAAACGATATTGTGTTGCAAAGTGTTTATACTACGTGTACGAGGCAGTCTGCCTCTACTGTGGGACTGTGTTGTTGGTGAAGTGTTTGTTGCAAGCACTGGGCCACTGCTTGAATTGTGATAGCAATGGTCGAGCGAGGAGGGAGTTTGTTTGAGAGGTAGGGGGGAATTGTATTTGATGTGACAGGAAAAACGATTGTGAATGTGTTGCACTTGTCACTGTACCATGAGATCTGATGTTGTCTGGCATGTGTAAATCCACTGAGTGCATGTGGTGTGGATCTGTTCTATGGATGAACTGACTTGGACGGAACCACGCTTTCACTTTGTGGTTGTGATGAGTAGCGAACAAACCAGGTTTAAGGAGCGAGACTGGTCTTAATGTCTTCGGAAAGTGTGGGGAAGAGGAAAGTGAGTGCGGATGATTCATTTCCTTTTGTGTGATAAACCAAGTAATATGCAGCCATCTCATGTGGAGGATGGCGCCCCACCAGACTGAGAGAGATCCCTGCATGATTTAGGGTAGTGTGGGAAGCTTTTACTTCAAGGCGAAAGTCGCAGTTGCTCCTCGTCCTTTATGTTGCACAGCACTACGTGTAAACTCCCTCAAGCACCAGCTGGAAAACGGAAATAATGAAAATGGAAGAACGCCAGCATTTGTAAATGCAGTAGAAAGATGTTAAAAATATTTTGGAAAATTTTTTGTGGGTCGGGTGTAGCACAAAGAAATATGTGGCTGAAGCCAGAAATATTGTGAAAAAGGTTAATGAATGAAAGAGTACCATCTGTGAATGATATTAGCGTAAATGAATAAGAGAGGCAAAACTTTATTTGTTTTATGTGATGGATAATTAAGCGTCTGTGTTAATGTTGTTTTGACTGGTGATCATAAATGTGCAACTGCTGGTGGAAGGCAATATTAAAACAAAAAAAAAATTTGTGTTTACGGTTCGAGAGCCAAATATTATCTTTATAACCCGTCAGTTTTTTTCAGGAAACGTGCGTATCTCTAATGGATTCAAAGCTAAGCCAAAATTTCTAGTGGCTGTTCACCTATACAGTATATACTAAGCATATTTTTTATTACAGTATACGGTTGAATCGAGTGTTACTTTGCAATCGTTGGAATTATGCGAAGAGGAAAACAGGGGTATATCGCATCAGATGCAAAATACGGCTCCCCATATCTCAATCCCTTCACGATTGGTGACTGGTATATATATATACGGTATATATATATATATATATACTCTATATATATATATATATATATATATATATATATATATATATATATATAAAAGTGATTTTTTTTTTTTTTAACGGTGATGGGATATGACTAAAGTCTGACAACCATGGGTATTGTTACGAGTGAGCAAGCACGGACGGACGCAGGGGTGTTGCCCTAGTTGCCCGGAAAATCCCGTCTTTCCTGATTAGCTATCATCACGGTGGGAGTGATTTTTCCATTCCAGCTAAATTTCCTGTTTCATCCTCTAACGTTGCCCAGGCATTTTTTTTTTTTTTTTTAATCTTCTAGTGTGAATGCTTGTGTGTGTGTGTGTGTGTGTGTGTGTGTGTGTGTGTGTGTGTGTGTGTGTGTGTGTGTGTTTCCAGGAAAAGTGTACCATAAATTATCCTTGGATAGTGTATTCTAATGCTGCTGATAGTACTCTGTGTAAATGCTGTTGTTTATTCGGGAAGGGTTCTCTATGTGGAAAGTTTGTGACACAGTACTGGAACATGTATCACAAATGGATCAGTGACTTGAGAGAACACAGTGATCTCTTATATCTCATGGAAACCCAGCAAAGAGCTCAAGATTTCTTCAGTGTGATGGAACAGCAGAAACCTGCCGTTAATGCGCAGTTGAATTCTGCGGCAGCAGAGAGAATTGACACAAACAGAAAGTTGTTGGAGTCGATTAATGTCACAATAATTCTTTGTGGGAAGCAGATTATGGCAGTTCGTGGACATGTAGATTAAAATAAAGATATCTTCAAAGAACCAGACCGAAATCCTGGAAACTTCATCTCCTTCTTGAGATATCAAGCCTCAAGTGATGACAATCAACCCCCAAATCATTTACAGATATACAGTGGGAATGCAGTCTACTGTATACACTGAAGACAGTCCAGAATGAACTAATTTCTATCACTGGTCGGCAAATGCAGGATACTTTCATCATTGACATAAAAAATGCTCGTTGTTTTTCTCGATTTGTGCAGATGAGCAGCAGTTATATCCATGTCTGAACAGCTCAGCTTGGTTGTGAGGTATGCGGATTTCCTCGACAACATCCAAGAAGTGTTCATGGAATTTGTTGTGTGATACTGGGATAACTGGACGTGCCATTGGTGACAAAACAATGTACACTATATCTGACAAACTAGGACTCGATATGGCGACTCTCCGTGCGCAGTCTTATGATGGAGCAAGCAACATGGCAGGAAAATTACATGGTGCAGCCACTCGAATTCTGGATGTAGAGCCAAAGGCAGTTTACATTCACTGCAACTCCCATCAGTTGAACTTATGGATGATGAATGCTTGCAAAGTCATTCCAGCGTCCAATATGAAGACTGTTATCAGTGAAGCCAGCAGATTTGTTAATCATTCTCCAAAACACCAAAATCATTAAATGAAAAGGTCTGACGACTGCCAAACCAACTAAATCAAGCCACTGGATGTTTGCAGAACGCGTTGGATCGAACATTGTGATGCTAGGGTAGTTTTCCTGGCTCTGCCACCTACAATCATCGCATGCTTGAAAGATATGATGACCCCATCCAGTGAGTGTACCAGGGAAACTATCAATGACGCTCGAAACTTGTGCCTGTTCATTACACAGTTTGAATTTGTGTTATCACTGATTTGTAACCACTAACATGTTGTCGGCTACAAAAGGACTGTGTAAGAAACTACAAGCCAGATCCATTGACATCATCCGTGCTTATGAACATGTTAATGTTGTCAAACACTTGGTTAGCTCATTGAGGGAAGATGTCGATTCTTTGCATGTTGGATGCTTTGAGCAAGCGCAAAACATTGCCGGAACACTCGAATTAGATGTCAAAGCCCCCAGTCGTGATAGACAGACACTCCAAAACATTGCTATTGCTGAATCTGTAACGGACTACTACAAATGCAATGGTACAATCCCGTTTCTAGATCATTATGACCTACAGTTGAATGAGAGGTTTTCTTCAGTCCAGAAGAATACCATTCAGGAAATGCAGATTGTACGTGCAGTTCTCCTGAAATCTGTTAATAGAATCAAGGAGTTAACTCAGCAGCTGGTAACATCATACAACCATGATCTTCCAGAAAAGCAGTCGCTAGAAGTTGAGCTTAGGTTGTGGGTGAGGAAATGGATAGCGTGGAAGAAAGTGGTGCCTAGCAGTCCATGAGATGCTTTGCCATTTGCAGATGAGGATTTTTTTTTTTTCAAACATCAGGATCGTCTTACGTCTTGTATGTACTGTTCCCGTGACCAGCTGTGAGAATGAGCGAAATTTTAGTGCCATGCATCGGCAGAAGACCTGGCCCAGGAGCACGATGACAAATGAACGCCTAAACGGACTTGCTTTAATGAATATCCACTATGGTGCACCCACTGATAATCCAAAAATCATTGATGTGTTTGCAAGAAAACACAGCCGACGAATGCAATTTGTGGGTCTTCTCTCTGACCATGCTGATGAGTGAGCAAAAATTAATTGAATGTGATTAAGAACCCAATTGTATGTTATTTTGTTCAGTATGTAATATGGAGCTCAGTTACATGCCACAGTTTTACAGGTTTTGATTATTGTAATTGACTTGTTAACAAATCTGTTTTGTTACGGCCTGTTGAGTATTATTGTATGTCTGCATCCTGATGATAAACATATGTAACTATACGTTTCTTGTTTTCTATGTGAAGTATGAATAGCATTGCACTGAAAAAACTGCGGGTGTCTGAATTTTCATTCGAGCTTTACGTAATCCATTTTTTTAATAATAAAAAGGAAGTGACTGTTATCACCGCACAGTGATATTAAAGGTGACGTTATTATCACAGCGCGGTGATATTACAGGTGACGTTATTATCACAGCGCGGTGATATTGCTGGTAACGTTATTATCACGGTGTACGGACATTGGCTAAGTGTTCTGAGGGTAGTGAAGGGGGATTGGGAGGGAGAGATATCAGGAGCTTTGTTTATCACTGGTAGTAGTTAGAGGCCAGTGAAGGGGGAGTAGGGAGGGAGGTGATGAGAGGGTAAGGAGGGGAAGTATTGAGGGAGGGATATCAGGAGCTTTGTTTATCACTGGTAGTAGTTAGAGGCCAGTGAAGGGGGAGTAGGGAGGGAGGTGGTGAGAGGGTAAGGAGGGGAAGTATTGAGGGAGGGATTTCAGGAGCTTTGTTTATCACTCAGACAAGTAGTTACAACATTAGGGTAGTGAAGGGGGATTAGGAAGGGAGGTGCGGGAACGTGTTTTGTAAACAGTCGCCTCCACTCCCGCCACCGCAGTATAGTCTGGCGTTCGACTCGATAGTATCAGTGACCTGCTGACCTCAGCCAAGGCAACATGGAGGAAGACAATTACGCAGAAGATCCAGATTATCCTTCTCCTACCAGGCAAGACAACATGGAGGAAGACACTTACGCAGAAGTTCCAGATTATCCTTCTCCTACCAACCATGAGCCAAACGACATGGAGTTACACACGTCAGCAGAACCACAGGAATATCCATCTAGTTCATCTGCTGACTACGGGCAAGACGACATACAGGCAGACACATGTACCGGTACAGACACAACATCTGTCTTCAGGGATATTTTCTCCACTGACACGTTTAACTCTTTTGTAGAATTTGACTACTTTTTCAAGAAATACCAGAATCACACAGGGTCCGTGTTTCGAGTGAAGTCTTCTAGCTCCGTTATCAGTGAAAATAAGCGTCGTCAGCAGCAAATCCCTGTCGAACTGAAGTACGGCTCTGTTTCATTCGTGTGTGTACACTACGGTAGTCCGAAACGGAAAGGACTGGGTATAAGACAAAAACAGCGATATCTTCCATGTGGCTGTAATGTGTTGGTGGCACTAACAGCAAGAAAAAACAAGCTGGTTATCACAAAGACGTATCTGCAGCATAATCATGAGGTCAGTGTAGCTTTACAGCCCTTCTATAGCCAGAAACGCAGACTGACAAGTTCGGAGATGGGAGACGCAGAGGATGTAGTGAAACTTAACCCAGACAACAAGCAATTAAAATCCTTCCTCCAGGGTAAATACCATAAAGCAGTAACCATGCAAGATGTACGAAATTTGAAGCGGAAAGTGCAAAGTGAGGATGGAATGTGAGACATCGGTAAGTTGACAGAAATAGTGGATGAAATTGTGGATGCAGGAAAAGGAAAGGTAGATATATCAGTGGATGAAAGTAGGGCCATCCAAATGATTGCATTTGCTACTAATGAGATGATAAGCATGTACTGTAAGTATTCAGAAATAATTTTCATGGATGGAACTTACAAAATTAACAGATATAATTATCCGCTCTACATGATTCTTGTCCAAGACAACCTAGGTCGTGGCAGGGCTGTCTTTTACGCATTTGTAAGGAGTGAAACAGCAGACATAATGCGGGAGGTAATGTCATCATTTTGTAGGATGATGGAGAACGTAAACCAGACCAAGACAGTTATGACTGACAAGGACCAGAACGAAATTCAAGCAGTCCGTGCCTTACTTCCGAAAGCAGACTTGTTACTTTGCAAATTTCGTGTCCTGAAATATTTCAAGAAAAAGGTGTCTGAACTTGTGCTTCCTGTCACTAAAAAGAACGAAATTTTTGGTACTCTGAAACAACTTGTCTATGCCCATAATGAAAATTCCTTTCGGTCTACCTTGTCTGTGTTACAACAGCAAGATTCCAGTATGTTTCAATATATATGTACAAACTAGATAAACTGTAAAGATATGTGGGCCACATACCTACGGTCTGCTAAGTTAACATTTGGAAATGACACTAACAACCACATTGAAGCAGAAAACGGTAAACTAAAGCACTTCCTAACATCAACTACATCGATGTCTGAGTGCATACGTAAAATTATGCTTCATAATTCCATCTTAAATGATGAGCGAGCCTACAAGCAGTTTTTGCAGACATGTACATCCGTTGAATATGGAGTTCATGATGTTCTATTGAACAAATTATACAGTCAGTTCACGGAACATGCAGTTAAACTCATGATGAAACACCATAAGTTATCCAAGCCCTCAGATTCTTTATCGATCACATTAGATTCGCCTGGCCTCTTTGTTGTGAAAATAGGGTCTACTGACCAAAAAGTAATGAGAAAGGGTGAATCTGGTGCTGAAATCAGCTGCTCATGCACTTTTTATAGTCAACATTTCTTGCCATGTAATCACATTATTGCCGTTGTAAGACAAGAGAATATTGATGTTTCAACTATCAGCATGCAGTCCCGATGGCGGAAGGGGAATACACTGATTCCTGCAGTGGCTTTAGAACCCAAGACCTCCATCATGCACATTACACGACCCCAGTGTCCAATGACCCCTGCCCAAAAATTCCGGGAGAGTCAAGAGACAATGTAGCGCCTCACAGCAGTGCTAACTAATAGTGGAACTGAAGTGTACAAAGCACGACTTGATATGCTGAAACGTATTCTTACTTGCTGGGAACAGGGTAATGATTACCAGTATGCTGCTAGTCCACAGATGTCAAGCACATCAGCTTCACCGACGTTACACACATCAGCTTCACCGACGTCACACACACCAGCTTCATCGTTGTCACACACACCAGCTTCACCGACGTCACACACACCAGCTTCATCGACGTCACACACACCAGCTTCATCGTTGTCACACACACCAGCTTCACCGACGTCACACACACCAGCTTCACCGACGTCACACACACCAGCTTCATCGACGTCACACACACCAGCTTCATCGTTGTCACACACACCAGCTTCACCGACGTCACACACACCAGCTTCATCGACGTCACACACACCAGCTTCATCGACGTCACACACACCAGCTTCATCGACGTCACACACACCAGCTTCATCGACGTCACACACACCAGCTTCATCGTTGTCATACACACCAGCTTCACCGACGTCACACACACACCAGCTTCATCGACGTCATACACACCAGCTTCACCAATCACAACAGCAGATTCACAACGACTACAGTTAATGAATGCTCATCTTGCTACGGTAAAAATGAGGGGTCGTCCTAAAGAGTCAAAGGTATTAGGACGATTTAATCATTCTAAAGTTGCTAAAGCTGGAGTCAAACGGAAAACAAGTAAGCACTCCACAAAAGGAAGCAAGAAAGCGATAATTAGTAGTGATTCAAATGATGCGTAATGTTCTGTATACCACTGCCACTAAGACTGTTTAAAACTAGTACTGTTTAAATCTTACTGTGGCCTAATATTCAGTATGGAATGTGGAATAAATGTATTTTCATAAAATACTTTTTGATTTTAATATGGAATAACTGTATTTTTATTAAATACCTTTTAACATCCTATGATGGCAATTGATAAGCAACCATAAATTATTTCAGATTCTCGGTTAAAATACCGAAAAACATATGATCACCGACCGGTGATAATAAAGCCATTGTTCTTTTCACTGTGCGGTGACTGTAATGGGATCAGTAATATCACTGTACGGTGATAATACACACAGCCTAATAAAAATGTCTATAAATGAAAAAAAATATCAAGGGGGCTTATTCAGTAACCTTGTGAAACCACCCTGGAAAAACCAAAGGGGTCCACAAGGCCCCTAAGCAAAATTTTAGGGTATTGAGACTAAAGGGATCTTGAATAATGCCCCACAAAATTTGGGCAACCCCCCTCAAAAAAAAAAAAAAAAAAAATCCTTAGTCAGCCCCTGGCAAGGAAAGTGAGCGTGCAAAGGTTTCTGCTGAAGTATGAGCAGAAAATTACGATAGGCAGCCAAGCCCAACCCAGTCACATATTTCCGTTCTGTATTCTTCCCATCACCGGGAACTCCCAGCCAGGAACGACGCTCATCCTGTCGTGTCAAGACTAACCATAGGTTCTTTTCGAAAATATGCTCAGTGCGTTTCGCAGGCAAAATTATTATTACGACTCTTAATCTTAACCCCTATCCCACTAGTGCAGCTTGGCTAAGGTGGCTGGCTGTGGCATTGAGATGAATACCCATACAGAACGAAAATATGATACCCGGCCCGACCTGAGCGACAAGATTTTTAGGGGTTAATAATTTTTTACTTAACATAGCTAGAGCAGCAATTTCTTCTCATGATGTTAGGTCGATCATTTCAGTATTGTACTTTATGATTCACAAAGCTATTATCGCACCATAGCATTGTGTAGTTTGCAATAATATAAAAAGTGTTTCTCAAAGATTGTGTGTTCCACCCCTATTTAAAGCTTCACTCGGGCCCTTAACGCCTAGGCGCGAGCGGAAAAAATTTTCAGAAGTTTTTGTGCCGAGCGTTTTTTGGTAAGTAAATTTAGTCATACCGTTTTGAAACCTATGTCATGAGACGTAAGAAAGGCTGAATTTTCACGTGGATACCTCACAAATACGATATGACGATGACTAAAAACCATTTCGATGAGAAGAAAGCAAAATCTTGGAGTAGAGCTAACTTTCCAGTCTTCATGAATTGCCACTTCTTGATGTATGCGAAATGAATATAGTACGGGTAGAAGGAAAAAATTATCTCCAAGCACGATGCAGCAAAGAGAAATGAGATATGCCGAGTAGTTCGGGAGTTAAAACAGTTTTAAGAAAAATAAAGTTTCGTGCCAAATGTTTATAAACACAGCTCTCAGCTGGTTTTCACATTTTTTCAGGTTTATTGCATAATCGTTAGATACTTCTCACTTCGAAGAGTGTACAGCAAAGTAGATGTTTCTCTTAATTAGAACCGGAGAAACTGACAACGATTTCTCTTGCTCGCTAGTTAAAGCCCGTTTTCGCACTTCATACCGATTATCTAATGAAATGTGGCTGATTTGAAAACAGCTTATTTAATTAGGCTATGGCATGTAGCAAAAGTCTCAAACACATCCTTATTAATAAAACTCTCTCTCTTTCTCTGTCTCTGTCTGTCTGTCTGTCTCTCTCTCTCTCTCTCTCTCTCTCTCGCTCTGTGTGTGTGTGTGTGTGTGTGTGTGTGTGTGTGTGTGTGTGTGTAGCGAAATTTTCGCTTATGTGCAGTAATATTTTTTTCTAAAATTTGCACCACTGTCCATCGTCAGTCATGACGCTGTTTATTGTCTTGATTGGCGTTCGTGCTCATCAATACTTGCCATTCTATGAACCCCTATAGTGCTTACGTTACGAATGATAACTGTTTATGAAAGAACTGTGTCTCCCAGATTGAATGATAACTGTTTATGAAAGAACTGTGTCTCCCAGATTGAATAATAACTGTTTATGAAAGAACTGTGTCTCCCAAATTGAATGATAACTGTTTATGAAAAAAAAAATGTCTCCCAGAGTGTAAGAAAATTAAATCTGAGCTGCCTAAAGAAATGTACTGCGTCAAAATGAATGGACAAGTGTGATTGTGAGGGGGGGTAGGGGGGATGTAGGGAATTGTGCACAGTGATTAAAATGTGTGTGGTTGGAGATGCGTGTTTGAATGAAACTGTGTGCCTTACAGGGCGGATAAGAAGTGTGAAAGGTACATTGGATGAGTTTTCTCGTCTTCTTATTGCCGCCACTGATGTGTCAATGTCTATCTATCTATCTATCTATTACCAGATGTCTTAATCCCGTAAGGGGTGGCCACGAACATATTGCCTTCATGTCGCCGCGTACAACGCCATTTCACTGCCCTGCTCGCAGCTCACACTCCCCTCTCTCATATACCTCTCCATCCCTTCATCTCATCCTCGACGTCCCCCCCCCCTCTCCCTCCCTCCACCTCAATCACATACACTCACTTCTTTAGTCTCTAGGTCTCCATCCTCTCCACATGGCCTAACCACCTCAGTGTATTTCTCCTAACGCTTTCTGTCACATCCACATTCACACCACAACGCTCCTTCACCTCCTCATTTGTCAGTCTGTCTCTTCGCGTAACTCCACATGCTCCTCTCAGATAACTCATTTCTACTGCTCTTACTCTTGAAATGTGTCCTTCCAGCAAGGTCCACGCTTCACTTCCATACATTAGGGTTGTTATTACAATACTGTCATGCAGCAACTTTTTACCTTCATGCTCACTTTCCTGTTCCTTATCACTGCTGTCAAAGAACCAGTAACCTTTCTACCCTGTTGTAACCTTGCAAGCTCTTCTCCCTCTATAAACTTCCATCTTTACTCATCACACTACCCAGGTACTTAAACGCACTCACATTTTCCATTTCCTCCTCATCCAGCGTCACTATACATTCAGTGGCTTCATTTCTCTCTAAGACAATAACTTTACTCTTCCATACATTCACCTTTAGATTCTGTTTCTTACACACTCTCCCAAACTCATTCACGAAGCCTTGCAGTTCTCCTTTCCTTTTCACTTAGCAATACAGTATCATCTGCAAACAAGAGTACAGGGAGCTTCCAAACACTGCCCTCTCTCATTAGGGTCACTCCAACATCCACTGCCCTACCTTGTACCTCTTTTATAACCCCATCCTGATACAGTTTGAACAACAATGGGGAAATGACACATCCCTGTTTCAATCCAACATTCAAAATGAAAAAAATCACTCAGTTCCCTGTCCACAAGCACTACAGCCTTAGCCCCCTCATACATACTCTTCACGGCATTCAGCAGCTTCCCATTTACTCCATATATTCTTAATACTTTCCACATTCCTTGTCTATCCATCTTGTCATATGCTTTCTTCAAACACATGAAGACCGCATACAACTTCTTTCCCTTCTCTAGAATCTTTTCCACTAAAGACATAAGAATGAATAGCTGATCTGGACAATCTCTTCCCTTCCTAAAATATCTCTGTTCTTCTCCAACTAATTCCTCTGTTATTTCTCTAACTCTGTCAATAAGTATCCTATCATATACTTGTCCTGCCACACTAAGAAGACAAATGCCCCTATGATTACCATATACTTCTTTATCCCTTTTCCTTTTGTAAAGGGGAATAATTATACCTGACTTCCAACCCTCCGGGAATCAACTTTCTGCACATCTTCCACATCCATTCTACTACAATCGTTTTCCCATGCTTTAGCATTTTTCCACACATTCCATAAATTTCTGGAGTTTTCCCCATTTGACTTTCTTCATTACTTCCACTGTTTACATCCTACTGATTTTTCCTGTCTTCTCACCTCCCTCCTTCTCCCAGCCATTTCCCTGCCACTAATACTCACATTACATTCATTTTCTATGTCCAACAATTCCCCAGTGTTCTCTCCAGCAGCTCACTTTTTTCCCTACTCCACAAGCAATCTACCATTTTTATCTTTCACTTCACGACTTACCTCTTTATCACCCTGTGTAGCTCTCTTTACCTCTTTCTAAAACATTTTCTTACATTGCCTGCAGTTAATACTCAAATTCCTTCTAAATTCCTTATCTGCTCCCTTCTTACTCTCTCTTACTAATCTTTCCGCCTCTCTTTTCCCCTTTACACATAACTCTCTCATCTACCTCTCATCTTCCTCCATGCCCCTTGTTTCTCATCCACTCACTATATGCTTTCTTCTTTTGCGCCTCAGCCTGTCTCACCCCTTGACTTCACCATGCTGTTCCTTGCACTCCCTTTCGTTTTCTCTTCACCCCACACACCACCTCACATGCTGCACAGATTTCTTCTGTGAATATCTTGCACACACTTTTTCCATCCTCTTTTAAACCCTCCTTTTATGAACTACTTCCTCCTGTCCTTCCCTTCTCCTACACCTCCATTTCATTTGAATCTTGACTTTCACCACCACCAAGTGGTGGTCAGAAAGTCCACTCCTCCAACCTCTGTGTGCTCTTGCATCCATTACACACCTCATTCTATCATCCCCACATACATAATCAATCATTGTCTTTTGTTGACTTAGTTCACTACCCACCCTTCTCATCACTCGCCACGTATACCTGTGGATCGTTTTATGTCTAAAGAGGGTATTGGCTCTCGCCAACCCCCTCCCGGCACAAATATCCACTAGAGAACTGCCATTCTCATCCAGTTCTGCAACCACATCCCACTCTCCAATTATTCCATCCGCCTGACATTCCCTACTTTTCCATTCGTATCTCGAATCAAAAATCTTCTCTCATTCCTTTCAAACTTTTCCATACACGTTTCCACATATGTCCAGGACTCTTCTTTCACACTACTTGCACGATCCTGTGTTGCCGCATACACACAGTGAATTGCCCACATTTATAGTCCAACTTTCAGTCTTACCCACACAGTCTTATGCCAACGGATCGATACTTTATATTCTCTCTCATCTCTTGCACACAACAATACAAACCCCTTCTTTTGCCCTCTGATTATCACCTACTCCCATACATAAACCCAGTCCATACTCCCAGTCTCTCACAGTCTCACCTCTTCATTTTGTCCCAGTTTTTCCACATACAACCACTTTTGCATCCTCAAGCACCTGGACACTCTCTCTCTCTCTCTCTCTCTCTCTCTCACCTCATCATTCACACCCCTTACATTCCATGTCGCAATCCGTACCATGTCCTTTTATCGGCCCTTAGTCATCACCTGAAGGTCAGACCTGGTCCGAGGCTTCTTGTTCGTATTTTTATTTTACTTTATTTTATTTTATTTTATTTTCGGGGAGAGGCACTAACCCTCCGCCAATCCACTTGTTATCACGCAGGGAACACGTGTTGATTGGCTGCAAGGTTACCACTCAGCGCTGTAAATTAAATGATTTCCTGGTTTACAGGAAATCATTTGGCTTGCCACTCAGTGTGGAGCTACCCTAAAATAGTGCACTGCTACACTTTACAGTTTTTTTTTTTTTTTTTTTTTTTTCAAAACAATGATGAGAAACAGGGAAGTGAGCATAGAAGTGAAGAAGTTGCTGCAATACAGTATTGTGATACCAGCTCTATCGTATGGAAGTGAAGCTTGGACATTGTTGAAGAGATACAAGTCAAGAGTTAGAGCAGTGGAAATGAGTTATATGAGAGAAGCATGTGGAGTCGCATTCCTGACAAATGAAGAAGTGAAGGAACGTTATGATGTGAATATGGATGTGATAGGAAACGTTAGGAGAAACACACTGAGGTGGTTTGGCCATGTGGAGAGGATGGAGTGCGAGAGACTGACGAAGAGAGTGTGAATGAGGTGGAGGGGGGGGAGAGGGAGGGGGAGGCCTAGGATGAGATGGAGGGATGGAGTGGAGAGGTATATGAGAGAGGGGGGTGTACGCTGGGAGCAGGGCAGTGTAATGGCGGGGGACAGGGCGACATGGAGGACATTTATTTGTGGCCACCCCTTACGGGATTAAGGCGTCTAATAATAAATAGATACACTAATTGGGTGGATGAAGGGCACCCCCACCTACCACAATGAGTATACTTGAATCCGTACTTGAGAATGTGTGGGAAGTCGTTTGTACACGTGTTGCCTCAGTTGCTTTATACAGATGTATTTATACGCTTACTTATTCCTGCTATAAAATATTTTACTCGGTTTAGGAGGGTGCCGCGTAGTGAAGGAATAATGAGGACTATGTAAGTCCACCAGCTCATTAATATATCTCCTAAGATGAACAAAACTGTCCGGAGGCACCCAGAATATACTCCATAAAAAGTCACCATAGTAAAAGCGCATATTCTAATAGAAGAGAAAATATTACATTAATCAAACTGAACCAGGAAAAAATCTGGTGAGTAAACCAAAACTGAGTTTTGAGGATACTTCAGGTTTAAGTCTGTACATTATCTGATACCTCCCAGTAAAGAAATATAGGACTGTGATGTTTGTGATGAACTTGGACTCCATTGGAAGTGTAGTCTTCAAATATGTTCCGTACATTACTTGGCCTGCCACTTGCAACATGAAACCCAAAGGCAGGTGGTTGGCTGATTCGTCAATCTAATCCAAGGTCTCAAATCTCTAGTCAATCTACAATTTTTGCTAAACTCTGATATCCCGATATCATACAGGAATGTGGGACTAGGAACAGGCTATTCCTCCAGTAATTAATTTATCTGACAGTTAATGTGATATTGGCTGTAAAGGGAAACCCAATACACTGTCATTAAAGTCTCGATTAGTTGCATTACGCGTCCTAATTTACTAACCCCCCCACATACCCACCCCAAACACACATACACACACACACACACACACACACACACACACACACACACACACACACACACAATCTCACCTCATGTCCAAGCTGAAATAATAATAGAATTATTGGGAGATGCATATCCACTAGATTGACATTCTGACTTTTAGTGTTGAGTGGGAAGGGAAGGGAGATAAAATACATAATATCATGAGAAATATGTATGTAAAATTATGACTTCGCACGGATCTCTTCCAAAAATACCACAAGCGACTTGTGTCTGCCTGTCCTTTGTAGGTTAGTAGATAAAATAAGTAGCCTACGTAGGATAACACACAGTGGATGTGGCGGTGACATAGAGTACAGTAGATGAGGCGGTCGTCTTATATAGCAGGATGATAGATGAACGTGATGCATTCCTAAAAAGTCTAAATTACGGAGATAACACCGCGGAAAAGTGCCTCATTGCATCCGTTCCTTGCTTCCATTGCCTACCTCTCCAAAGCTTATTTTCATTTAAAATTATCTGCCAGAAAGTACATTATGAATTATTACTTCTCATGTAATGTCCACTGTGCAACAGGGAATGTGGGTTTCCAGAAAAAATAAAAAATAAAAAAATCAGTGAGTGAATAAATATAAAAATAAAGCAAGATCACTCAGAGGGTGCGGCTCCCCACCTACCAAGTGGGCTTAAAGTCGAATATTTGGCTTTGTTCTGAAATACTGACTCTCAACAGATTACTTTCATTTTGCTCAGTCTTGCCTAGTCTTACATCCTTCCACCATCATACGTTCAAAAGAGAACATAACTTTGAGTTGACAGTGTCCAGTGAGCTTGATCTTTGCCTTTTCCCTTTAGCCTTGATTGTTTTTTGATTTTTCTCAAAATAATTTTTTTCCTTTGTCCTTACCTGAATCTTTACACAGAGTTTAGTCTGCTTCGGTTAAAACCTGTTCAATTAGACCTGAACATGTGATCTACATTTCTTCCTATTGTTATTAAAAACAACAGGTCACCTTGGACGATCCTCAACACATCCACCATGTATGAGACTTATAGTTCTTTTGTTCACACACACACTTATAGGTCGAACTATGCCTTAATGAGACCGACTGTTCTAAAAATCGAACCCCATCATTCGAACCTAACTCTTAACCTCCCACCAAGTTTGGTTCAAATCAGATAAAAAATATTTAAGTTGGCCTTATCCTGTGACCCTGACATTTGATTTTTTCTGTTACCTTGATTTTAACTGTTTTTTGAAACTGAATCCATTCAATTTTCCCTTCCCCCCAACCTTGTTTTAGGGTTTGGTGTACATCGAATGAAAACTGTTTATGCATGGCTCAGTCTGCTTGCTTGACCCCTGACCTAATGTTCTCATAAAAGAAAATACTCGTTGCCTGACCCTCAACATTTCGACCAAGTTTGGTTGAATTCGGACCAAAACTAATATATTTTTCAATACCCACACTCTCGGGTCGAACCTTAACTTTGCCGTGTGACACTTGTCTTCCACAAATGTATATATGGTATATGAAGAGCCGCACTGATTGTTTGTTTGTCCTTCACTCACGCCGAAATCAAGGGCCAGAGACCTCCAGACTCATTTATATTCTGAATCAGGGTGACCCAAGGATGGTTTTAGGGGGGTCAATGTTCAGATCTTGGTCATTTGAGGTCACTGGTAGAGTGTTCGCCTTATTGACCCAGATAACGCCGGGTACCCCTGCAGTCCAATTTTTGGCATGGGGACTCACACAACCTCCGGTTCGGACATAGACTATGTGAGGTTGACCTCCGAGGTCATTTGAGGTCACTGGTCGGAGGTCATTTGAGGTCACCGGTAATATAAACTTGAACGACTGGACCCAGCAGCCCAAATTTTGGCATGGAGACTCACATGACCTCCAGTTCGGATATAGGCTATGTGAGGTTGACCTCCGAGGTCATTTGAGGTCACTGATCGGAGGTCATTTGAAATCACCGGTAATACAAACTTGAACAACTGGACCCAGCAGCCCAATTTTTGGCAAGAAGACTCACATGACCTCCAGTTCGGACATAGGCTATGTGAGGTTTACCTCCGAGGTCATTTGAGGTCGCCGGTAATAGTAAACAAGTGCACACAAATGCTGTGCGTTAGTCTTCGAAGGCTGAGCTAAAAAAAATAAAAAAAATCCTTGACCTCTTACAATCCCTCTCCAAAAGAATAACAGGTACACTCGTAACAAAAGCTATCGGTGCAGGGTGTGATCGACGACCTCCGAAACGATATGTGAACACTGTGATATGTCGGGAAGTTTGGTAAGTGTATCAACATAACCCACCCCCCTCCACTAGGTGTTGCCATATGGCTGACCATTAGTGTGTTTGTTTCCTCATTTCGGTTTGTTGTTTTGTGTCGAGTGAATAATGAGCAAGGGTTCGGTCTCGGTGAAGGTGAGTAGAAAACAGTGGCAATATGAAGCAGCAGAGATCTACACATGCCAGCCGACATGGAAACCTCACAGGGAACATGAGGAGCTGTTATTGCCCTTCATAACGAAGGATTCGGCATCACAGATATTAGCCGGCATGTCAGTGTCCACAGGAACACCGTTGCACGATGGATTCGGCGATACCTCGAAACCGGTGCTACAGACAACAGGTCTCGGACTGGTCGTCCACGCTGCACCACCTCTCAGGACGACCAGGTTTTGTGGTTTATGTGGTAGCATGAAGTAATGTAGCAGTGTATAGCCAGTAGTATCACAAATAATGTTGTTAACAGGGAGTCCCGCACAACTCACACTATCACTTCCTGACCTTATTATAACGGTTTGTATCACTTGACCAGGCCATAGTAGCTGCATGTCATGCAGATCCATTCAAGTCTGTTGCCAGCATCTCCGATGGGCTCGTTCTGCAATGTTGCCCACAAACAGTTCGCAAAAGGATTAACAATGCAGAGATGCTTGGTTGTAAACCAGCAGTGAAAGGCGAACTGAGTGAACGTCAAATGGAGACCAGAATGGAATATGCATTTCATTGTGCAGACAAGCCAGACACTTCTGGGACAGAGTGGTCTTTTGTGACGAAAAGACATTTTGCACAGACGATCATACGTCTGCACAGTATGTGTGGCACACTATCAGTTGCAGATAAAAGCCCCCCTCTTGCCATTCGTCTTTAGGTGTGTTTATGTGTCACTGACAGTTGGATCATAACAGGGCTAGTGCACAAATACACTCTGCATTGCTGAGTATATTAAACCCCATGGATGCATACAGGTGGTGTCTGTCAACTGGCGGATGTTGGCCCTGGCTGGTTCACTGGCCAGAAGTATGTTGCAATACTAGAGGACGTGATTCTTAAGTCCGTTGAAGTATTATTTTTTCAGCAGGGAGAACCATTCAGCCTCGTGCAGGAAAACGGCCCCATTCATCCGTGTCGCGCAGTTCGGGAGTGGTTTGGGCGACACCCATATATCACAGTTCTCGCACATCCACCCAGATCCACGGATCTCAACCCAATAGAGCATGTAGGGTCGGCTATGAACAAATGCAACACCCCTTCATCGGGACGTCACATGATATGAGACTATGTCCTCATCCATGCCTTGGAGGCATGGGAGCACCAACGGGGTCCTCAAGGACGTGACCTGACATCTAAGCTTGTAGCATCAGTGCCACGCAGGTTGAATGCCGTCATAGAAGCGGATGGTAGTTACACCAAGCACTAATATAATAAAAGATATCTCCACGTCGTTCGTTTCACGTCCTATATATTTCACACACACACAGGACTCATTAACAGATGTTACTCAGTCATATGGGTGATAAGATAGCAGTAACATGACACAGCTGATTACGAGGAGGGGGGTTGAACGATTGGTAAATAAGCCACTAACCTAAAGGATATTATTATTAAAGGAGCAGTAAAGTATTTGATTTACATTACACAATGTTCACTTTACAATGACATTATGAAACGGATCAATATGTGGGTGCTTCTGTATAGATATCTGTGAGATTCTAAACGTGTGGAATGAGACACGACATATATCTCCATACATCAGTGGTTGCAGCTCGGCAGGATTACAGGGCTGCCAACATACGGCTGGAACAACTAGCCTTTCTCAGTACCTTTCGACACTGGTCTCAAACTGTTCACACTATAGTGTGCACCGATAGCTTTTGGTGTGAGTGTACCTGGCCTTTCTGGAGTGGAAAGAATGGCTGACCTAGAACAATAGGATTAGTGTGTTCGCCTTTTTGGCCTGGCAACGCCCGTTACCCCTGCTATTGTTATTAAAATAATGTCCCTCAACCCAATTTTTTTTTCTTTATATCGGATAACAATTTCTGCTACTTTATTCACACACACACACACACACACACACACACACACACACACACACACACACTCACACACACACACACACACACACACACACACACACACACACACACACACACACACACACACAGGCTGATCAAAACATAGCACGTATCATCGCTCCGCGAGCACGTATGTGAAAATGGATGCGCTCCCGAACTGAGGTTAATAAATGCCACAGCACATAAACCAACTTTGCAGTTGTATATAATATTGGAACTCTTGCAATGATAACGCCAAATATATATTATTCTCACTTTCTACAGCATTCATAAGTTAAATGATATAAGCCGACTATACAAGAAACGAAGAATGTGGCTTCTTTGGAATGACAGGGTTAATTATTGGTTTGCTTTCCTAAGTTTCATACATATTGGTCTAACAGTGCATCTACATACATTATCGTTGATTAAGTTTACAAACGTATAGTATAGTTTGATACAAGGTACGGTGTTGGAACTAGTTCTATTCCAGGCTTTGTAAAGAAGATTAATTACTCGCTATAAAAAAGGGTGAAAGTCTTAATTCCACAAATGCGTACCACCGATGGTTAGACTTTTCTACGACGTATTGTACAGCGCATGCAGAATCATGGGACAACATTCTTTATAACTGTAACCTTGTTATGCAGGACCCTTACAAAGACAAATTATTTCTTTTTACATTTTGTTTTTCTGATGATACTTGTTGTACACATGCTAAGTTCTAAACTCTCTCTCTCTCTCTCTCTCTCTCTCTCTCTCTCTCTCTTACCCCTTTCGTGGTTGTCCGTTCTAGTTTTTCTTATTCTGTACTTTACATTCCTCCCGTATACTCGTACTGTGAAACTGCCTTTTTTTTTTTTTTCGTCGGCAATATCCTTTTGTTATATTCATTGTGCACGGTTTTTTCTGCACTGTAGTCCATAGCTTTATGTTGTTTTGTGTGTCTACATTTTTCCAAATATTTCTCTTGTTCCTTTCATCCTTTCCTAACCCTGCATTCCTTTACAGATTTCCGGCTTGCTTTGACGCGCTCATTTTTATTATTTTTCCCTGCCGTTCTTCCTGTCGCTCACTATTTCGCCCTTCCTCTGTCGCATATGCTGTTGTGTTTGTTTTGTAAATCATCTTTCACAGTCTTTCCTTCTCATATTTCTCCTTATCAAACATCAATACCCTCAACTTTTGGTTGACTGGTTGAGTTTGTAGACGACAATGTTAAGCAAGCATCCATTAATGTCGGCACCCACCCTTTTCTCAATTGTTGGCCTACTGCTTTTACTTATTGCAATCTCTCTCTCTCTCTCTCTCTCTCTCTCTCTCTCTCTCTCTCTCTCTCTCCTCACCATCAACCTCAATCAGTCTTTCAAAACCGTCATCAGACCTGCTGTGTTTATTGCACCCAAGACTCGAGAAGTGAAAGTGGGTATTAGTTTTCATCAAAGCCCGTGCACAACAGAGTGTGTATGAGCTCGCGCGCGTGCTTGTGTTTGTTTGTTTGTGTGTGTGTGTGTGTGTGTGTGTGTGTGTGTGTGTGTGTGTGTGTGTGTGTGTGTGTAAGAGAACAAATTAACCCAAGCAATTTTTGTCCGACTTCAATTAAACTTGTGGAAAGACTTGAGGGATATCCAAGGAGTAAATCCAGTAATTTATAGAACAGGTCAGAGGCCAAGGTCACATTACTATGTCATACGCTGAACTAGCAAAAATCAACATATATAGTTATATCCAGTTTAGTGCAAATTTTGGGCATTGCTTGACGATAAGGCAAGAATTCAATAATTCATAAGAAATAAAACAATCAGTCAAAGGTCAAGGCCACAAGTCAAAGAAAAAGTTGGGTCGATGGTTTTGTCTGTAAAAAAACAAAAAAAACAAACAAACTCATAGTTAATCCGATTTTTACCAATCTTGGCGGAAGGATCGATGGCTAGTGAAGTAGTAATCCTCTTGTTTATTAGAAGTATAGGTCAGAGGTCAAGGTCATAGAGTAAAGCTAACCTTCAGTTTTTATCCAGTTTAGACACAACTTTGTGGAAGGTCTGAGCAAAAAGACAAGAATAAAGAGATTTTTAACCAAAAGTCAAGGTCAAAGGGAAAGGTCATTACCTCGACCACAAGCCAGGGTCAACTCATGCAGTTTTTAAATAAGCTGAACCAAACTTGGTGGAAGTGTTAAGGTTTAGGTACATTAAGAACGACTGGATTCAATTTTGAGAATAATCGTAGGTACAGGTCACAAGGCAATGTCAACTGCAACCCTCATATCAATGTGTCAAGAAAATACAGTGAGTAAAACAATTCTGATCTGATGTGTCCAACTCGGTGATTGAATTGAGGATCACCCAGTAGGTTGCGATAAGCCGTGTTTGACGAAAAATATGTGAATATAAATTTTTCAAAAATTCTGACATTCTTGAATATGAAGCGTGTCGCCAAAACAGGAAAAGAGCTGATCGTGTGGTCAAGTGTTTCACTTCATCATATCCTCCTGTGTTGACGTTATTATTCATATGTCATACCACTCTCCACTAACCGGTTTACTTCACCATGGGAGGCCATTCTTCATTTGGCAAACCGACACTAAAGATTAGTGAAAATACCTAGTGAACAACATTGACTAATCTTGACAAATCATGACCATTACTGAATTTCGTCGTATTGAGTTAGGTAATCGCTATGAAGGGTATCAATACGATAGTTTATAAGCAATACCAAGATTAGTCATAATATCTTGACTTTTAATTTCCCGAAAATTCCTCTCTATTGTGTTTCGAGGATACTTGGCCTAGGATCATGGTCACATGAGAATGTCAGCTTAACAGTATTTATGCGATGTTGGCTCAACTTGTGGAAGGGTTCAAGTAATAACGAAGATGAAGATATTAGATTTTGATAACAGTCAGTCAAAGGTCAAGGTCACAGTGAAAAATCAAAGGCAAGGTTCAGTAGGTAAGGCTAATTCAGATCTTCTCTGATTTGTAGCCAATATGATGGAAGTGTTGAGGATTATGCAAGAATTAAGTAATTCAATTATGAGAGTAATCTGCCCAAGAACAAGATCACAGGGCAAAGTAAAAAATTTGACTAGCGTATCAGTTGATGATCTTGAGTGTTGCATTCAATGAGTGCTCCTTGTGCTATTTGCATTATACAAGTTTTCATATTTCCACCATACAGCTATGGTGGAATAAAAATTGATGTAATAAACATGAGATTCATTTATTATGGCAAAATTAGATAAACTCAAACAGCTATTTCTGAAACTGCTTTAGATATATTATCTCAATCGATAACAGAATATAAAATGAAATATGCCCAAATAGTTTAACTGATAATGCTAGTGCCATATATCATCATAATCATCATCCAGACCTCCTTTCCCAGCCTAGGGCAGGGTGGAGAGTACCAATGTCCAGACAGCCCAAGTTTGCCCAGTCCAAAGTGCCACGCTTCCATTCATTCATCATTCAAGCCCCCGGAATCCTGACTCTATCTGCTGTGCCAAAAAACTGTCACCACATTCTGTAGCCTCACATAAACGTATCCGATACAGTCAGTCCGAACACAGTCACGGTAAAAAGGAGTGACAAATCGCTGATCATGCATTCCTTCACCCAACAATCATCCAGCCAGCTCGATCTCTTGTCAGTCTCCTATCCTCACCGACTTCCATGCCTCTCTTCCACACACACTCATCCACCATATCTCACCTCCTTCTCCTTGGCCTACCTAGCCTCCTCCCTCCTTCAAATTCGCTCAGATATACCTTTTTTCACCACTCTATTGTTATCCATTTTCTCCACAATATCATCTCAGAAAACTCTCTTCACTTCTGGTGTCCACAGACTTCCTCACTCAGAATCTTTCACGAATTACATTATTTCGTATCCTATCCACTCTCTGTATTTCACATATATTCCTCAGCAATCCCATCTCCAGTGCACTCACTCTTGACTTTTCATTTTCATTTTCATGCCACACCACAGTCTCACACCCATATGTTAAAGTTGGCACTAACACTCCTTCATGTAAGCCTTGCGCAGCTGCAGAACTCATGCCTCTGCTTCTTATGAATGCCTTCATAGCTCCAGCTACTTTTCTTCCTTGTTTCACTCTACTTTCCACTTCTTATGCACATTTTCCTCTCCTTTCAGTCACTGTACCCAGGTATTTGAACTCTCTCACCAATTCCAGTCTCTCTCCATTCACTGTAACATCACACTGGGTGTCTCCCTCACTCTCGATTTCCATCACTATACTCTTGTCTGCATAATTTTATTCTCAAGGCACAACGCTCACAGACATCAGCAAAACTCTGCACTTTATATATATATATATATATATCATCATCATCAGCCTTTTTGAGTATCCACTGCAGGACCGACCTATCCCGACCGAAGTCGGGACGATACAGCCACTGTATCTCTACCAAGTGGCTTAGGCTGTCTGGTAGGGATTGTATGTAGGGTGAGAAGTGCTTGTAAGTGTAATTGTAGTGTTGTAGTGGCTTTGGATGTGTGTGTAGTCTGTGAACCAAGTGTAATCGGCCCGCACAAGCCGACTGGGTGCAAGCATACTTTATAGTAAGTGACACTGGTTCAACTACAGCACCCCTTTTGTCCTCCAATGCAGTACATGGCCAGGTGAACACTCCCAAAGTTTATTACCCCGGCGGGGCGAGAACCCTGGTTCACCCGTGTACGAAACGCACACTCTACCATTGTACCACAGAGGCTCCATATATATACCGTATATAGATAGATAGATAGATTGATATAGATATAGATATATATAGATAGATATAGATGAAGATATATGGCAATAGGAAAACAACATAATGTGCAGCTAAAAGACAAATACTGTGAAGTCAATAAATGCAGAGATAGGATGGACATGAGAGTTTAAGAATTTTATAAGGAAATGTATGCATCAAAGACAATAGTACCAATAACTAACTTCTCCGTTGACTCTAGTGAAATACTAGTGGTAGCACCAAAGTCAACATTTCTCTCAAAAGTATGAAAAGAAGAAAAGCCCCAGGAGAAGACATACTGCCTGTTGCAGAAGTTGAAATATGTACAAAACAATCTCCCCCACTTACTCGTATTTACTCTGTATAAAGAAGACAATTCCCAAAATATGGTGTAATCCAGTATTTATTATGCATGACAAGAAATGCGACTCAAAAGTTACTAAATATCGACCCATTAGCTTATTAGCAGTTATTTATTTTTTTTTATGCTAGGAAGAAGGAACCAAAGGCCATGAGCCCGTAAACTGTTCCTTCCAAGAGAAAAACATGATACAAGAGAGAGCCAAATTCAAGATTCGATCATTTCGAGATGCCTGGACACACTGCGTTTGAAAGACTGGAGTTCATAGGTAGCAGGAAATACAGACAGGGGGAGACAGTTCCAAAGTTGACCTGTTGCATGAATGAAGGACTGGGAGTAACGGTTAACTATTGCATTAGAGAGCTGAACAGAAAAGGAATGAGAGTTTGCTGCCAGACGGGTGCTACGCGCCCGTTGTAGAGGTGGAAGAATGCAAGCAGACAGTTCAGAGGAGCAGTGACCATTGAAGTAGCGATCGAAAAGTGATAAAGATGCAACAGTGCGGCGAAGAGACAGAGGTTGAAAGGAGTCAGTAAGAGGAGGAGAGTTGATAAGATGAAAAGCCTTTGACTCAACCCTATAGAGAAGAGCTGTATGTGGATAGCCATCCCACACATGGGAGTTGTACTCTATACAGGGACGGATAAAATCCCTGTATAGAGTCAACGATTGTGCAGGGGTAAAGAAGGAACGGAGTCGACTTAGCACACCTAATCTCTTGGAAGCAGATTTTACAAGAGATGTAATATGATCTTTCCAAGATAATTTCCGAGCGAATGAAACTCCAAGCATGAGCAAGGATGATGCAGGATTAAGCTGGGTGTTATTAAACATTAGTGGGTACTCCTCTGGAAGATTTTGTCGGGTTGATAGATGTAAGACCTGAGTCTTTGACGCATTAAAAACAACAAGATTATTTTTACCCCAGTCAGAGATACGAGCCAAGTCAGACATTAAGTGTACCATAGCCTCATCCCTTGTCTGTTGAAGTAACTGCTGAGATGGACGTTGCAAGAACCGAATGGAAAGGTTAAGGGTAGAATCATCAGCGTACGAGTGGATAGGGTTAGATGTACAGCTTAGAAGGTCATTGATGAATAAAAGGAAGAGAGTTGGTGATAGGACAGAGTCCTGAGGAACACCACTGTTGATAGCTCTAGGAGAAGAACGATGGCCGTCTACAACAGCAGCTATAGAACGACCAGAAAGGAAGCTACAGTTGAAGGCACACATAGAAGGATAGAAACAGTAAGAGGGCATTTGGAAATTAAAGATTTATGCAAGACTTGATTGAACGCCTTTGAGATGTCAAGTGCAATAGCAAAGCTTTCGCCGAAGTCCCAAAAGGAGGATGACCAGGACTCTGAAAGGTAGGTGAGAAGATCACCAGTGGACCATCCCTGACGGAACCCAACTGACGATCAGAAAGAAGGTTGTGATAGGAAAGATGTTTTAAAATTTTTCTATTAAGAATTGACTGGAAAACTTTTGAGATACAAGATGTTAAAGGAATTGGACGATAGTTAGAGGGTTGGAAATGATCACCCTTCTTTGGGACTGGCTGAATGAGAGCAAACTTCCAGCAAGAATGAAAGGTACAAGTTGAGAGACAAAGGCGAAAGAGTTTACCTAGGCAGGGTGAAAGCACAGAAGCACAGTTCTTGAGGACAACAGGAGGGACTCTATCAGGCCCATATGCCTTGTTAGTATCGCGGCCTGTGATGGTGGAAAATACATCAGCTGAAGAATATTTAATATCAGCCATGAGGAAGTCAGAGGGGGGAAGTGATAGAGGAACTGCACCGGAATCATCTAAGATGGAGTTGGAGGAGAAAGTCTGAGTGAAGAGATCTGCTTTATCAGTAGAAGAAATAGCTACAGAGCCATCAGAGTAGAAAATAGGAGGGAAGGATGATGAGGTAAAGTTGTTAGAAAGTTTTTGTTAAGGTGCCAGAAAGAGCGGGAAGAATTCGAGTTGGAGAGTTGAGAGCATTTGATACAGATGAAATAATTTTTAGCAGAGCGAAGAGCAGATTTAGCATGATTCCAGGCAGAAATGTAATAAAGATGTGGTTCAGGGGTGGGTTGGCTCTGGTACCTTAAATAGGCCCTCTCCTTGTTGTGGACAGCATTAGAACAAACGCAGTTAAACCAAGGCTTTCTTGCATTAGTCAATGGATATGAGAAAGGAATGTATGCTTCCATGCCTGAGAGAATAATCTCTGTAATGCGCAAGGAACACTCAGATGGCTCCCGGCCATGGAAGCGATAAGCATTCCAGGGAAAATCAAAGAAGTACTGCCTGAGGGCCTCCCAGTCTGCAGCTCCAAAGTGCCACAGCTGACATTTCTTTATTGGGTCCACAGGCCGTACCAGAGTGATAGGACAGGTTGTGGTAATAAGGTTGTGATCGGAGGGGCCCAATGGAGAGAAAAGATTAATAGTGTAAGCAGAAGGATTAGTTGTAAGGAAGAGGTCAAGTATGTTGGAGCTCTCTCCAAGGCAGTCAGGGATACGGGTAGGGTGCTGTACAAGCTGCTCTTGGTCATTAAGGACAGAAAAGATGTGGGCTTTTTCACCAGGTGGATCAGTGAAAGGAGAGGAGAGCCAAAGGTGGTGGTGTACATTGAAATCTCCTAGAATGGAGATTTTAGAGAAAGGGGAAATGGGTAGAATGTGTTCCACTGTAGAAGTTAGATAGTCAAAGAATTTTTGATAGTCAGTAGAATTAGGAGATAAGTAAACAGCACAGATATAATTAGCCAGAGAATGACAGGAAAGCCGAAGCCAGGGTGTAGAGAATTCAGAAGAATCAAGTTCAGGAATACGAGTTGCGTATATTTACTCAACAGCCACCTTTGGCTTTGAAATGAGTATAGAGAAAGTAAGAGGATACAGAAAAGGGTTAGCTGTTAGTTGCCTCAGACAGCTGAGTCTCAGTTAGCAAAAGAAGGTGAGGTTTAGAGGAGGAGAGGTGGTGCTCAACAGAAAGTTAGAGGAAAGGCAGCGAAAGTTGCAGAAATGAAGAAGTGAGTCAGATAGTGGTTCCAGGCAGCTCGAGTCGTCATCGGGAGAAGGGTGGAAGGTGGGGGCATTTATAGTCTCCCCCTTTCTGGGGACTCCGAGGCTGTGTGATATAAAGCCATAATTTGTTTTTAAATTTTAGAAAAGTTAGTGTAGTGTGTACTGTGCATGTAGTTTGGTGTTGATAGTTACAGAAACTTGTATTGGAGAGCATGCTGGCCTACTTTCTGTGTTACTGTGACACTGAAAAGGTTCAGCAAAGCGGGATGGTCAGGAACTAGTCCCTAGGGCTGATGAAACGGCAGCTCCAGCTCTCCGTGTCATCAGCTTTCCATCCACCATTTAAAGTTACATAACTTTTCACTAAAGTCCTTATGAACAAAATAACAACATTTTTGTAAGAAAAACAACCTCGTGAGCAGGGACGACTCCGAAACGGGTACTGTATTCGACTACTGATCATCTACACACAATGAATTAGCTGAGACCACTACCTATCAGTCTATCTATCTGTAATCAGACGCCATAATCCCGTAAGGCGTGGCAAATTGCCATTTAGTTGTTTTATACGGAGGGGCACTAACCCTCTGCCAACCCACTTGTTGATACATAGGAAACACATGTGGGTTGGTTATGTGGTTACCACCCAGAGTTGTAAATGGTTTCCTGGTTTACAGGAAACCATTAAGCTTGTCACTCACTGTATAATCACATGAAAAGAAAAGAAGAGTAATAAAAAGTGACAGGAAAGATTGGAAAAATATGAAGAGAGGAGGTCAGACTCAAAAAATTAAAGATCACGGCGAAAGAAGTAGGCAAGTGGATGATGGTCGTCAGCGCCTACCACAGGACTACAGGACAGAATAAAATATTGTGCTTAGGGTCTGTCGATTACGAAAAGGCTTTCGACTCAATGAAGCACAGCAGTTATAAATTCACTGCGAGAACAAGGAGTACATGAGAACTTTGTATAACTGCTTGAAAACATACATAAGGAGGGAATGGCTACAGTAAATTACATAAAGACTCAGAGAAAATTTAGACTGAGAAAGTCATGCGTCTGGGAGATACAGTCTCACCAGAATTATTTACAGCATGTCTAGAAAATATTTTCAGAAAGTTAGGATGGGAAAAAAATTGAGTAAACGTAGATGGAGAAAATCTAAACTATTTAAGATTTGCAGATGACATTGTCCTAATCTTGGAAAGGGGTGAGACACTGCAAGAAATGTTAAATGACCTAAACCGAAAAAGTCTCAAAGCGGGGCTAAAGATGAACCACAGTAAAACTAATGTTCATCACAAATACACCAAAAAGCCTCATCAAATAGGCGAAGACATTTTTAACGAAGTCGAGCAGTACAATTACCATGGGCAAATAGAAAAACACAACAAACGACAATATAGTGAACTAAAAAGATGCATTATAATTGGATGGAATGCTTTCGGTAAACATAGAGACACCGTGAAAAAGCAGCTTGCAGGTATGAATGAAAAGAAAAATACATAAATTTATAATCCCGTCTATGACGTACAGTTATGAGACCTGGATACTGACAAAAATCGATGGAAAAACCACTAATCCTTTCTCAAGGAGCAAAGAAAAGGTTAATGTTGATAATATCTTTAAGAGACATGGAGAAGATCAACTTGGGTGAGAGAGCAGACTAAACTCAAAGATATGATAGAACAGAAATGGATGTGGATAGGTCATGTAACAAGAATAAGTAATAACAGTTGGAGCAAGAGGCTGACTTACTGGGCTCCAAGAGATTACAGTCATACAAGAAAAAGGCCAGACAGGAGGTAGAGAGATGGGAGAGAGAAGTTTGCTAGCAAGACGTGGCAGACACTGGCTCGGTCAAGGAAATTGTAGAGCAAGCTAGGGAAGGTCACTGTTCAGTAGTGGACTTGCAATGACTGATTACACACACACACACACACACACACACACACACACACATATATATATATATATATATATATATATATATATATATATATATATATATACACAGTAAATATATACAATATATCTATCTATCTATCTTTCTTTCTATCTATCTATCTATAGATAGATAGATAGAGGAGAGATATAGATAGATAGATAGAGATAGAGATAGAGATAGATAGATATTGATATAGATAGTGTAGATAGATAGATAGATAGGCAGATATATATATATATATATATATATATATATATATCTATATATATCTATATATATATATATATATATATATATATATATATTCTCTATACTAATTTCAAAGCCAAAGGTGGCTGTTGTGTATTTATACACAAAGACTAATCTTGCTCTCGTGTTCTTGAAATCGAATCTTGTGAATTCTCTACACTCTGCCTTCGGCTTTCTTGTCAAATATATCTGTGCTGTTTACTTATCCCCTTATTGTACTGACTATCAAAAATTCTTCGACTATCTTAGTTCTCTGATAGAACATATTCTATCCATTTCTCCTTTCTCTGAAATCTCCATTCTAGAAGATTTAAATGTTCACCACCACCTTTGGATCTCCTCACTTTTCACTGATCCACCTGGTGAAGAAGCCTACATCTTTTTTGTCCCTAATGACCTACAGCAGCATGTATAGCACCCTACCCATATCCCTGACTGCCTTCGAGAGCGCTCCAACATAACTGACCTCTTTCATACAACTAATCCTTCTGCTTACACTAGTAATTTTTCCTCTCCGTTGGGCTCCTCCAATCACAACCTTTTTACTTTAATATGTCCTATCACTTTGGTACGGCCTGTGGGCCCAATAAAGAAACGTCGACTGTGGCACTTTGGAGCTGCAGAATAGGAGGCCCTCAGGCAATACTTCTTTGATTTTCCCTGGAATGCTTATTGCTTCCATGGCCGGGAGCCATCTGATGTGCCTTGTACATTACGGAGGTTATTCTCTCAGGCATGGAAGCATACATCCCCTTCTCATATCCTTTGACTAATGCAAGAAAGCCTTGGTTTAATTGCATTTGTTCTAATGCTGTCCACAACAAGGAGAGGGCCTATAAAAGGTACCAGAGCCAACCCACCCCTAAACCACATCTTTATTACATTTCTGCTCGGAATCGTGCTATGACTGTTCCTCGCTCTACTAAAAATAATTTCATCTGTACTAAATACTCTCAACTCTCCAACTCGAACTCTTCCCACTCCTTCTGGCACCTTGCTAAAAACCTTTCTAACAACTTTACGTCATCATCCTTCCCTCCTCTTTTCTACTCTGATGGCTCTGTAGCTATTTCTTCTATTGATAAAGCAGATCTTTTCGCTCAGACTCTCTCCTCCAATTCCACCATAGACGATTCCATTGCTGTTCTTCCATCATTTCCCCCCTCTGATTCCCTCATGGCTGACATTAAAATTTCTTCAGCTGATGTATTTTCTGCCATCACAGGCCCCAATACTAATAAGGCATATGGGCCTGATGGAGTCCCTCCTGTTGTTCTCAAGAACTGCGCTTCTGTTTTTACACCCTGCCTAGGTAAACTCTTTCACTTTCGTCTTTCAACTTGTACCTTTCATTCTTGCTGGAAGTTTGCTCTCATTCAGTCAGTCCCAAAGAAGGGTGACCATTCCCAACACTCTAACTATCGTCCAATTCCTTTAACATCCTTTGTCTCACAAATTTTCGAGTCAATTCGTAATAGAAAAATTTTAAAGCATCTTTCGTATCACAACCTTCTTTCTGATCGTCAGTATTGGTTCCGTCAGGAACGCTCCACTGTCGATCTTCTCATCTTCCTTTCAGACTCTTGGTCATTCTCCTATCGGGACTTTGGCGAAAGCTTTGCCATTGCACTTGATATCTCAAAGGCTTTCGATCGAGTCTAGCATTAAATCTTTAATTTCCAAACTGCCCTCTTATGGTTTCTATCCTTCTGTCTGTGCCTTCATCAATAGCTTCCTTTCTGGTCGTTCTGTAGTTTCTGTTGTAGACGGCCATCATTCTTCTCCTAGATTTATCAACAGTGGTGTTCCTCAGGACTCTGTCCTATCATCAACTCTCTTCCTTTTATTCATCAATGACTTTCTAAGCCGTACATGAAACCCTATCCACTTGTACGCTGATAATTTCACCCTTCACTTTTCCATTCAGTTCCCGCAACGTCCATATTAGCAGTTCATTCAACAAACAAGGAATGAGGCTATGGCACACCTAATGTCTGACTTGGCTCGTATCTCTGACTGGGATAAAAATAATATGGTTGTTTTTAATGCATCAAAGACTCAGTTCTTACACCTATTAACCCGATGAAATCTTCCACAGGGGTACCCACTAATGTTTAATAATATTCAGCTTAATCCTGCATTTTCCTTGAACATGCTTGGGGTTTCAATCACTGGGGACTTATCTTGGAATGATCATATTACATCTCCGGTAAAATCTGCTTCCAAGAGATTAGATGTGCTAAATCGACTCCGTTCCTTCTTTATCCCAGCACAATTGTTGACTCTATACACGGGTCTTATCCGCCCCTGTATAGAGTACAACTCTCATGTGTTGGGAGGCTCCCCACATACAGCTCTTCTCAATAGGGTGGAGTCAAAGGCTTGTCGTCTCATTAACTCTCCTCCTCTTACTGGCTCCCTTCAACCTCTGTCCCTTTGCCGCACTGTTGCATCTTTATCTCTTTTCTATCGCTACTTCAATGGTCACTGCTCCTCTGAACTGTCTGCTTGCATTCCTTCACCTCTACGACGGGCTCGTAGCACCCGTCTAGCAGCAAACTTTCATCGTCTTTCTGTCCAGCTGTCTAATGCAAGAGTTAACCGTTACTCTCAGGCCTTCATTTATGCAACAGGTCAGCTCTGGAACTGCCTCCCTCTGTCTGTATTTTTTGCTAGTTATGATCTCCAGTCATTCAAATGCAGTGTGTCCAGGCATCTCGAAATGATCGGATCTTTAATTTGGCTATCTCTTGTATTTTGTTTTTCTCTTGGAAGGAACAGTTTTTGCGGGCTCGTGGCCTTTGGTCCCTTTTTCCTAGCATATATATATATATATATATATATATATATATATATATATATATATATATATATATATATATATATATATATATATAGATAGATAGATAGATAGATAGATAGATAGATAGATAGATATACTGTTCATATATATTTATAGATATTCATATATTTTACATATATATTAATATATATATGTTTATATATGTATATGTACAGTATATATATATATATATATATATATATATATATATATATATATATATATATATATATATATATATATATATATATATATATACACAGTACGGTATGTATCAATATATGTGTGTGTGTGTGTGTGTGTGTTCATGTAGAGAGAGAGAGAGAGAGAGAGAAATGATATCCATTAGCACGAGGTAGAAGTTATATCACTACGATGTTCCATGATCTTTTATTTAGATTATATTGTATACTTGCAGTGAGAAACAGTGGAAAAATAATACATTTTTCATTTCGTAAGTGAAAATTCATTTCTGAGAGTTGACTACGAAATCTGTGTGAAATATGACGCTGTGTCGGGTGATTAATTCTGAAGCCATGGTATTATGGAATGCTGAGCTGGGATGACTGAGTGCTGTCATCGTCAACTCTCTGAATATGGTGTACAGAAAATTCGATATGTTTAGATATTTCTGTTACCCTTCTATTGATATGCAAGAGATATAGTATGTGAGCATAACAATATTTTGATCGTCTGCAGATGATTAAATAAGGAGAAACTAAACTTCAAAATAGAAAGTAAGGCAAAAATCTCATAACTGAATAATTTCACACGGCACCACTTGCTAACTCACTAGTCCAATATCCTGTAGCTCTGGCCGATATCTGTATAACGTTGAAGAGTCTCACCACAACCCCACCACAAAGCCACAATATTGGGTTTATGTTGCGTCGCTGCAAAGTTGTACCCGGAGAATTCAGCAGTCACTCAATGCTCTAGGAAACAAAAACTATGGGCAAAATGTCAACCTTGTCAACATGTACATACGCTGAGCGCGCTTCTCCTTCAGTGTTTGATAATATATTTGCGTAACACAATTTACATAAAATAAACTAACTGAAGCAAAATAGGTCTTGCCCCTTTGCTGACGGTCAACTCAGCCATTGAAGAATTAGTCTCACATTTGGAAAAGTAGTATACTGGGTAAATACAAATTACGACCAGACTTGGACCCCCCACTAAGAATGAATAAAAAGGGATATTGAAAGGTGGACAGAGAGAGAGAGAGAGAGAGAGAGAATATAACTATGGTTGGTGAGGGCACCCATTATCCGCTGAACCGATGTAGTGCTTCGTTTAGATGACTCCACACTGAGTGATAAGCTAAATCATTTATTTTTAACGCAGTATATCATTCATTACACTGAATTATAACCAAATGACTAAAGAACGTCTGGTGGTCTAGTGGGTTAAAGCGCTTCAGTCAGTTGATCCCCACATGGGTGTATATTGGAGGGGTGGTTAAGATTTAATGCTTTCATAATGCCACTCAGGGAAATGTGAGGTTGCTCACCCTCGCCTTGAAGGCGCGACAGAGTAGCCTAGTCCGGGTCCCTTTTTTTTTTTTTCTGGTATACCTGGTCATCCAGTCATGTTGGCAACGTCTGATCAAGTGCCTCGAGAATGGACTCTGCATCGTTGCACCTTCGTCATCCCGCCAAAAAAATAAATAAATAAAAATAATAATAATAAGTTATTCTCCTATGTTAACGAAAAGGCGGGTCTAAAATTTGGTAAAGTATAGGTCGGCTTAGTTTCAAAACACGGCTTTTTGTTTTTATAATTCGATTAGCCGAACTGTCTGATCCATTCCTGAACAAAGTTGCGACTGTGCCAGATCATTGCTCGCTGATCTCTCGCCAACGATGGCAGTATGACCGAATGACAATGTGTACTCAAACAAAAAGAACACACGGCCCAGGCACTCTTCTCATGGGGCAGAAAAGGACTGAAAATTGCTATAATAATAACAATAACAATAATAATAATAATAATTAGTAACCTATTTGCTTATTGCGTAGCCACAATAAGGAAGCTTCACCATAGCTATTTATGGTGCGGATTGTTTTTGTAGTTAAGCAAATGCTGCTTTTGTGTTCCTGCCTAAAAACTTAGCAGGAATACTGTCCTTTAAATGTAGCTCAAACTTAGTCATATTTGGAACATGTACTTAGATAAACCGAAGGTAGCTTCTTGTGTAAAAATTAACAAGGTCTGAAAACAAAGGTGTGGAAAAAATAAATGAAGCATGTATACATTTTACATTTGTCACAGTAACTGGCTAACTTCATGCTTAATTTGTAACCATATTGCGTTCAGATAATTACCCTGTAGAGAGAACGCAGCTATATTTTTGTAAAGTTACAGCTTTACAGCTTTTGTGGTTTCCTCTAAGACATGTTACAAAGAAAACACTGCGCAGATTTGAAATCGGTACATTCCACTAGGATAAATGGAAAAATACTCCGCCAAACTTTTCAGCAAACTTCTTTTGCATAGAATTTTCGACCAAATAGCTGTATCTCAATTAGTTACTGAGATATTTCAATTTCAAATATGCAGTTTTTGCACGACAAATGAGTATATGGCATTAAAAAAATAGGCCAATGTCATATATATTTGGCACAAGTATTTTGGTTAGCCTAGGGTACTTTCCTATATGATATCAAGATCTAAAGGAAAAAAAGTCCTTAGAATAATAATAATATTACCACAACAATAGGTTTCGCCCTGGTGAAGCTTAATAATGATAATTATATAACAGACATGCGTTTCTTCCTGTGCATTCAGTGAAAACATGGAAACTGAATACCCAGTCCTGCGATATGGATGCCACTTTCGTTGAAATCCATGTTCTCACTTTCCCTAGTTTCAGATCGTTTTAATTATTGAAAGAGGAGTTAACTCCCCAAAAAACCATTTAGGAGTCCATGATTCCCAAATATCGCATTACGAATGAAAGTTCATTTAACAACATGAACTACGATGCCAAAGCCAAATCTGTCCTTCCTTCACACTTTCTGAGAATTTTTAATATGGTAAGAGGGGGCTGAACCTTTAAAAATCATAAATGGAAAACTTTATACAGTGGAAAATCTTCGGAGTAACCAAACGAGCTCACATGAAAAGTCATTCAAGCCTTTCCTCATTTTTCTGATCGTTTACGTTTTTGGGAGGGGGTTTGACCCGCAAGAATTACTGAGGGGGTGGGGCCAATCTTTCCAAATATCAGATTACATATGGTAGATTATGTACAACATGTACTAAGATATCAAAGCCATCTCTGCCCACCTCTCACAGTTTCTGGGAAATGTTTATTTGTTGAGGCATACTCCCTAAAAATCATGGTTGAAAAATTCCATGTGGTGGAAGATATCAGTAATCCAACGAACTGACATGAGAAGTTTTATTCAAATTTCTCGTCTATTTCGGATTATTTTTGGGAGGGGAGGTGACTCCACCAAGAATCATTGGTAGGGGTGACGTATCCCGAACATTGCATTACGGACGACATCCATTGCACAACCTGTGCTAAGGTACCAAAACAATATCTGCTCTCTGTTCACTAACTGAATTTTTTTAATTTGGTGAGGAGGACTGCCCCACCATTCAAGAATACAGTGGATGAATGCACGTAGTGGAAGCCCTTACGAGAACCCCGACGAACACACCTGACAAGTTTCATTCAGATCCATCAAATAGCCTGTGAGGAGTTATAGTACACACACACACACACACACACACACACACACACACACACACACACACACACACACACACACACACACACACACACACACACACACACACACAATGCATCAGGATATCTTTGTCCAAATTAGGTTCTCTGTAGGATCGAGATTTCTCCTCGTTCAGGGAAATGAAGATTTCATGTTAACGGACGAGCATTCTCATGATAATTCTACTTTTGTAATTCTCTTCCTGTTTCTGAATCCTCTCATTTCCTGTAATTGAGAAGGGGATGATGATGATGATGATGATGATGATGATGATGATGATGATGCGTATGCCATCATTAGAACTTACAGTTTGTAAACCTGTGCTTGCATTGGTAAACCATATACCGATGTTCCATCACAAACTAGTGGATCCTGAAACACACACACACACACACACACACACACACACACACACACACACACACACACACACACACACACACACACACACACACACACACACACACACACACACACACAGCCGGAGTATAGCGTTACGGTATAAGGCGTATTCCCGAAAATGAAACGATCCTGCTTCGTAGAATTCATTCTCGCAAAAGGAAATTATTAAATTTAGCACATTACATTGTTGTGTATTTCACTACGGTCATTTCATATACTAACCTTCCTGCATACAATCTGTGTCCAATGGACAACGCATCCTACGATCTCAACGATCGGCAAGTAATACTCTTCCAGCAAATTTTTTCAACGAGCTTTTTCGTAGTCAAAGTTTATATGTTTAGTCAAAGGTTCATTTGGAAGACTGGTTATAAGTTCCTGGAAGACCTATCGGTTATCGCTCTTCTTTTAACCGTATCATAATGGCAAACAACAAGGGCAACTGCGTTTCGTAGTCTTCTGCTCACATAAAAGCGTTGACAGTTATTGACTGTATAAATGGGTGACAGAACAGCTTAAATGTATCATCAGTGTATGTTTTGCTTGATAAGGTGTCCTACTTGCTGTGCTGTGGTGACGATCAACTGGTGGCGTCTACAGACCCTACCGTCGCTTTGAATGAAGTCGTTTGAATATAATTATCATCATGGATAAATTTCAGGATTTTTGACACTGTCGGTCTTAACCCTTGTCTTTGCTGTTTGCCATTCTTGCTGGGTACTCTAGCTTATATTGTTTTGGGCATGATGTATTGCCCAGATCTTGTAGAAGAACCTATGTAAAATATAATAATACTATTAAGCAATTAAATATATACCGGATATACCGGGAAATCATGGTTAAGAATAAATGCTTGAGGTAGGTAATTATCTGCTACATCATGTGTTTTGAAAGTAAGTATTGCCCCATACCAGGGGGTAAACTGTAGCACCAGTCGAGCAGGGCGGTACTCCCAAGGTGGATGGAAAGCTGGTGAGAGGGAGAGCTGGAACTACCGTTTTATCAGCGCTCGGGACTACTTCCTCATCATACCCCTTTGCTGAACTTTTTCAGTGTTTCAGCAACACTTAGAGTAGGCCAGCATACTCTCCAATACAAGTTTCTCTGTCATCACCAAACTACAGTATATGCACAATACACACGATACTTCTTATTCAAATTAACAAAACATTGCGCTGTTCAACCAAGCCTCGCGGTCTCCAGGGGGAAGACCATAAATACTCCCACCATCCGCCCCTCTCACGGTGACGACCCAGAGAGATGCCTGGAACCACTATCCGATTCACTTCATCTTCATTTCTTCAACATCTGCGGCCTTTCCTCTAACTTTCCCTCTGTTGAACATCACCTCTCCTTCTCTAAACGTCACCGTCTTTTACTAAGTGAGACTCAGCTGTCTGAGGCAACTAACAGCAAACCCTTCTCTGTATCTTCCTACTTTCCCTTTCCTCATTTCAAAGCCAAAGGTGGCTGTTGCGTATATGTATGCAATGACTTACCTTGCTCTCGTGTTCCTGAACTTGATTTTTCTAAATTATCTACTCTCTGACTTGGCTTTCCTGTCGTTCTTTGACTAACTACTTACCCCCTAATCCAACCGATTGTGGAAAATTCTTCGACTATCTTACCTCTACGATTGAAAACATCCTATCCATTTCTCCTTTCTCTGAAATCTCCATTCTAGGTGATTCCAATGTTCACCACCACCTTTGGCTCTCATCTCTTTTCACTGATCCACCTGGTGAACAAGTCTACATCTCCTCTATCCTTAATGGCCATGAGCAGCTTATACAGCACCATACCCATATTCCTGACTGCCTTGGAGAGAGTTCCAACATACCTGACCTCTTCCTTACAACTAAACCTTCTGCTTACACTGGAAAATCTTTCCTCTCCGTTGGGCTCCTCGAATCACAGCCTTATCACCTTAACCCGTCTTATTGCTCCAGTATGGCCTGTGGACCCTCCAAAGAAGCATTGGTTGTGGCACATTGGAGCTGCTTATTGGGAGGCCTTCATGCAGTTCTTCTTTGATTTTCCCTGGAATGACTATTGCTTCCATGGTTGAGAGCCATCTGGGTGTGCCATGCGCAATACAGAGGTTATTCTCTCAGGCCAGGAAGCATACATTCCTTTCTCTTATCCTCTGACTGATGAAAAAAAAAAAAAACTTGGTTTAATCACGCTTGTTCTAATGCTGTCCAAAATAAGGAGAAGGCCTACAAAAGGTACAGGCGCCCACCCACCCCTGAATCTCATCTTTTTTTATGTTTCTGCCTGAATCGTGCTAAGTCTGTTCTTCACTCTGCTAAAAAAAAATGTATCCATACTAAATGCTCTGAACACTCCAAATCTAATTCTTCCCGTTCCTTCTGGCATCTTGCCAAAAATTCTTTCTAACAACTTTACCTCATCATCCTTCCCCCCTCTTTTTCACTCTGATGGTTCAGTAGCTATTCTTCTACTAATAATGCAGAACTCTTCGCTCAGACTTTCTCCTCGAATTCCACCTTAGACGATTCCGGTGCTGTCCCTCCATTTCTTTCCCCATCTGATTTTCTCACGGCTGATATTAAAATTTCTTCATTTGTAGTATTTTCTGCCATCACTGGCATCAAAACTAACAAGGGGTATGGGCCTGATGGGGTCCCTCCTGTTGTCCTCAAGATCTTTGCTTTTGTGCTTACACCCTGCCTAGGTAAATTCTCGTCTTTGTCTGTCAACTTGCACCTTTCCTTCTTGCTGGAAGTTTGCTTTCATTCAGCAGGTCCCAAAGAAGCCTGACCATTCCCAGCCCTCTAACTATCGCCCAGTTTCTTTAACATCCTGTATTTTAAAAGTTTTTTCGAGTTTAATCTTAAAAAAAAAAAAAAGTGTGTTTCCTATCACAACCTTCATCCTGATGGGTTCCGCCAGGGATGCTCACTGGTGATCTTCTCATCTATTGTACCTTTCAGACTCCTGGCCATCCTCCTTTCGGGACTTTGGAGATAACATTGTCAATACCCTTGACATCTCAAAGCCTCTCGATCGAGTCTGCCATAAATCTTTAATTTCCAAACTACAGTCTTATGGTTTCTATCCTTCTATCTGTGCCTTCATCTCTAGGTTCTCTTCTGGTCATTCTATAGGTGTTGTTGTAGACGGCCACCGTTCTTCTAGATCTATCAATGGTGGTGTTCCTTAGGGCTCTGTTCTATCACCAAATCTCTTCCTTTTATTCATCATTGACCTTCTAAGCTGTACATCTAACCCTGTCCACTCATATGCTGATGACTCAAACCTTAAATTTTCCATTTGCTTCCCACAGCGTCCATTTCAGCAGTTGCTTCAACAAGCAAGGGATGAGGCTATGGTACACCTAATGTCTGATTTGGCTCAAGACTCTGATTGGGGTAAAGACAACCTTGTTGTTTTTAATGCATCCAAAACTCATTTCTTTAATCTATCAACTTGACAAAATGTTCCACAGGAGTACCTTCTAATTTTTAACAATATCCAGCTCAATCCTGCATCATCTCTAAACATACTTGAGGTTTCATTGCCTCGTGCTTTATCTTGGAAAGAATATATTTTATTTCTTTGTAAATCTGCTTCCACGAGATTAAGTGCGCTAAGCTGACTCAGAACCTTCTTCACCCCTGCACAATTGTTGACTCTACACATGGGGTTTATCCACCTTTGTGTAGAGTACAACTCATCTGTAGGGAGGCTCCCCATACACAGCTCTTCCCATTAGGGTGCAGTCAAAGGCTTTTCGTCTCATTAACTCTCCTCCTCATATTGGCTCTCTTCACAGCACTGTTGCATATTTATCTCTTTTTTTTTATTATTACTTCACTGGTCACTGCTCCTCTGAACTGTCTGCTTGCGTCTCTCCACAATTACAGCAGGCACGTAGCACCCGTCTTCCAACAAACTCTTATCCCTTTTCTGTCCAACTCTCTAATGCAAGAGTTAACCGCTACTGCCAGTCCTTCATGTATGCAATAGGTCAGCTTTGAAATTGTCTCCTTCTGTCTCTTTTTCCTACTGCCTACGATCTCCAGTTTTTCAAACGCAGTGTGTCCAGGCATCTCGAAATGAATGGATCTTGAATTTTGCTCTCTGTTATCTTGTTTTTGTTTTTTCTTGGAGGAAGCAATTTGCAGGCCCCTGGCCTTTGATATTTTCTTTCTTACATACAAAAAAGAATACTCTAAAACAGCTGTTGATTTAAACAGGTCTTGTAATGCCAGTTTCTTTTCTTCAAACGTTACTTTGGCAGTAATATCTGAGTATAATGATGTATAATTGTTGTAACACAGGTTACTAATATCTTACATTTCTCTGGATGACTGCGGCCTTGAACAGGTTAATTTCAGGGCGAACAGTACGCTGCCAATATGTTACGTTTGACCATCACACTTTTGTTATGCGTGTACCGTATCATGTCACTGGGCTAGATTCAACCGCATTCTGTACCTTTCCCAATAACCTGGAATATATTCTCACGCTCTGGTTGCTTGTCAGTGGTTTGTATGAATGGATCTTCAATTGAACACTAATTCCATGGGAAGGGCCTCTAGTTCATCAGTTTAAGACTCTTGTGCCGATTTCTGTATGTTTGTTTATTTGTTTGTTGCTGTAACAGCGTGGCGTAATTTTTGTTAGAGCAAGGTATTGTTAAAATGCTCCAATTTCAAGCATAAAACAATTTAATGGCCCAATCAGGCTACCGGTTCCCGAGATATGACTCATTTCTGACCTTCTGCTTCAAATTTAATATTTTCTTTTAGTGGAGGGGATGGATTTGTCCTTGGTCCGGCACTGAAATTGCCATCATGGCAGAAGAGAGAAAGGTGACGTGTTTGTTGTATTGTCATTCTCTCCTCTCGTTCCACCCGCTAACACTGCATACTATAATGCTATAGTATAAGTTAGTATAATGGCAAACACTGTTATCCTGCCTCTCTCTCTCTCTCTCTCTCTCTCTTCTCAACGGGTGACCCATCATGACAAAAATAAGGGGAAATTCCTCGTTCTGTCTCACTCACAGCATGAGTAATTTAAACTTCTGTTACCTTTCAAGTGAATATAAGAACTGACTTGACATCCAGCTGAGGCGGCCGAAGAATGCCTTCGCTCCAGGCCACCAAAGGCGGCCTTTAAGCGAGTTATGTATATTAAGTGAGAACATTATTATGTACACTCATGATTACTAATCTCTGACGAGAGACGCGTGGTGGGCAGTATTATGACCACATACGAGCCACGCATTCGAACACAGCCTCTGCACTACTGGGGGGGGCAAAGAACTGTAACCAGGTGATTTGAAGCTTTCGACTCCTCGTATTACTGATATTACCATTTTTTTATAGTTTCTCTTCCATAACATAGTAATCTACTTTTATTGAAGCGGGCCGACATTTCTTCATTCAGTCAGTAATTGGGCAATTTCCAAGATATAAATAAACATGTGCCACTATATGTGGGTATTGGCATCATATATACCGTAAAAATTATTTATGAATTAATGGCATTAATTGGCACACATTTTGACCAGAGGGGGCATGCAGCTAAGACGTCATGTCTGAACAGCGCAACCATTCCCACCGGATGGTAATGGAGCCTGTTATCACCAGAAAAAACATTCGATTCACAGAAGGAAGAAATGGTAAATTTTTGTCAATGAGGTGGTTTGGCCACTTGGACAGGATCGAGAGTGAGCGACTAACGAGGAGAGTGTATGTGAGTGAGGTGGAGAGGGGGAGGGGGAGGGGGAAGCCAAGGATGAGATGGAGGGATGGAGTGGAGAGGTATATGAGAGAGGGGGGTGAGAGCTGGGAGAAGGCAGTGAAATGGGGGGGGAGGGACAGAGCGACATGGAGGCGATTGGTTTGTGGCCACCCCTTACGGCATTAAGGCGGCTGGCAATATATAGATAGATAGACATAAGTATTATAAAGCATACTTACTTAGAAAATGTGTGGATGTCAGCTGCTGTGGTAGTCGTGGATATTTCTCCGCTATCACCTATCAACAGCTCAGTCAGAGGCTCGCCTCAAGAAACAGATCAGTGTAATAATAAACAGATTAATAAAAAAAAAACTATGAATGTCAGATAACATCACGCACTCATTACAAACTAAAAATAACTTTCATGTCTATTTCTTAAAAAGCATGTATATTACTTGAAAAAGTAATATATGTGAAGCGAAAATGTTTTTGTGATGATTAGATAATTGTTCATTGAAGCACTAAACCTTTCTGGAACGCTGGATGAGCGTGTCTCATTGTGTAGCCTACACCTGGCCACGACTTTGGCTAACTCTCTGGTCAGAGATTAGTAATCGTGAGTGTACAGTAGATAGCCCAACGAAGTGATGACTCGCTATCTTTAAGCTTTGAACAAAAATCCCTGGATCTGGCAACTTTTCTGTAATATTTTCCAAACCTTGTTTGCCCTACAAATTTAATTTGTGTTGCTGAAGATATAAAAGAATGCTGATCTAGTGTAAATATAACTTAACCCCCATCTGCCGAGAAACTTGATACGCAGTCGCGAATTAGGTGGACGGAGGCCACCGTGAATGCATTCCCGCCAATGTTTGAACTGACTCATGTATTATCACCAAAGGGTAGGGACCCCCACCAGCACACACAAGCATGCTTCAATCTTTCTCGTGACTTTGCCAGGTGTAGAACTATGTTTTCTGAAACCTCCATGTCCAGCTCCATTCCCACATCATGCAGACCCCTTGCTTCATCCACCCCTGTCAAGCCTCTGCTCAAAGATACTTGGATAGGGCTCTGTGGTAGTGCCATAGGGTGTGACACCTTGGACATCACTGTGTCTAGTTTATCTCGTAGTGGAGAGATTATCTCGCTGAGAGTGAAGCCAAAGTCGGGCTTTGCGCACATGCACGAAGACATCCTGCTTCAATCGCCGATAGTTTCTGATCTTCTTGTCATTACTCATCAACGCAACCGCCTGTAGACCTTGGGATGGTTTCATTTCCAAGGAAAATGAGTTGATTTTCCTAACTGCTCTACTTTCCCTAATATGAAGTTTGAAAACAAGCTATTTTGGGAAAATTACCAACAATGAGGTGATGACCATGCCATAAATCACCCAGTATCTGGGGGTTAAGGTCCTTTAGTATTTTAGATTAATTACATTGATTAAATAGTAGGCAACATCTGGCACGTTTCCAGTCACGCCCAAGCAGCCTGCCACCCAATAGCGAGCGGCACGTTGAATTACGTCAGTCTCGATCATGCAGTGAGAGAAGGTGTGACTCTCCATCCTTCATTGTCATGCTTGACCCCCCCCCCCTCTTTATTTTTACCACTCATATACTCGTCTTTAGTTCTCTTCATTGTCACTCCTGCTTTTGACCACCATCCTTTCCATCTTCTTTCATGAGACTGCTCAATAGGTACTATTACATGTTGTAATTTCATTGTCAGTAAAAAATGACTAGCGATTATATTTTAACTTTCGCCTTTGTCTATCAATTTGTACCTTTCCTTCTTGCTGGAAGTTTGCTTTCATTCAGCCAGTCCCAAAGAAGGGTGACCATTCCAAACCCTCTGACTATTGTTCAATTGCTTTAACATCCTGTATCTCAAAGGTTTTCGAGTCAATTGTTACTAGAAAAATTTTAAAGCATCTTTCCTATCACAACCTTCTTTCTGATCGTCAGTATGGGTTCCGTCAGGGACTCTCCACTGGTGATCTTCTCACCTACCTTTCAGACTCCTGGTCATTCTTCTTTCGGGACTTTGGCGAAAGCTTTGCCATTGCACTTGACATCTCAAAGGCTTTCGATCGAGTCTGGCATAAATCTTTTATTTCCAAACTGCCCTCTTATGGTTTCTATCCTTCTATCTGTGCCTTCATCTCTAGCTTCCTTTCTGGTCGTTCTATAGCCGCTGTTGTAGACGGCCATCGTTCTTCTCCTCTATCTATCAACAGTGGTGTTCCTCAGGGCTCTGTCCTATCACCAACTCTCTTCCTTTTATTCATCAATGACCTTCTAGGCTGCACATCTAACCCTATCCACTTGTACGCTGATGACTACACCCTTCACCTTTCCATTCGGTTCCCACAACGTCCATCTCAGTAGTTACTTCAACAAACAAGGGATGAGGCTTTGGCACACCTAATGTCTGACTTGGCTCGTATCTCTGACTGGGGTAAAAATAATCTTGTTGATTTTAATGCATCAAAGACTCAGTTTTTACACCTATCAACCCGACAAAATCTTCCACAGGTATACCCACTAACTTTTAATAAAATTCAGCTTAATCCTGCATCATCCTTGAACATGCTTGGGGTTTCATTTACTCGGCACTTATCTTGGAAAGATCATATTACATCTCTTGTAAAATCTGCTTCCAAGAGATTAGGTGTGCTAAGCCGACTCCATTCTTTCTTTACCTCTGCACGATCGTTGTCTCTATACAGAGGTTTTATCCGCTCCTGTGTGGAGTACAACTCTCATGGGTAGGGAGGCCCCTCACATGCAGCTCTTCTCAATAGGGTGGAGTCAAAGGCTTTTCGTCTCATTAAGTCTCCTCCTCCTACTGACTCCCTTCAACCTCTGTCTCTTCGCCGCACTGATGCATCTTTATCTCTTTTCTAGCGCAACTTCCATGGTCACTGCTCCTCTGAGCTGTCTGCATGCATTCCTCCACCTCTACGACTGGCGTGTAGCACCTGCCTAGCAGCAAACTCTCATCCCTTTTCTGTCCAACTCTTTATGCAAGAGTTAACCGTTACTCCCAGTCCTTCATTTATGCAAAAGGTCAACTCTGGAGCTGTCTCCCTCTGTCTGTATTTCCTGCTTCCTATGATCTCCAGTCTTTCAAACGCAGTGTGTCCAGGTACCTCGAAATGATCGGATCTTGAACTTGGCTCTCTCTTGTATTTTGTTTTTCTCTTGGAAGGAACAATAATTGTGGGCCCGTGGCCTTTGGGTCCTTCTTCCTCACATACAAAAAAATACAAAAGAGCCAATCTCCACCTTGAATGGTGAGTTATAAAAATTTATGAATACTAAATTATAATGGCAGTCAGAAAGAAGGACCATGCAAATATAGTGGAGCCATAGTATCAGTATTGTCTCTTGCCTCCATTGGACTACATGAGATAAGAAGCACAAGGACGAAAATCTGGGTTAATTTAGGTAAATGAGTGTACTTGTTTTCCAATAACTTATCATTTTCACTGAATTCAGCGAACAGTCTTATTTGTTTGTTCACAGAGCTCATGGTTTTGCTCTTACGACTTTGTTTTCGTGCCTGAATTTCATCCCCCATAGAGACTTAAAAGTTGACAAGAATATACTTTGGATGTTTGTTTTTGAGATTTAATGACACTTGTGATTTGGACATTACTTTTAACCACAAATTTCAATTTATGCAACATTTGCCCCTAAGTATCGCTAATTTTGGATGTAAAACAAACATTATGAGAGTTTCTCCGCATTTTAACCCTGAAACTGTTGAGCGATAGGCAGTACATTTCATATACTTTTGTATGGCTAGAGCCTCAACCTTAGTACAGTATTGTGATATTTCCCTTCAATTATAATGCGAGATATACACATTAACATAACTTATATATTGAATTTTGGTGCTGTTTCCTTAACTACTGTTCTTTCCGATGTGCAATAAAGAAAATATAACTAAGTCATGGCAGTTGCCAGATAGCACTTTCTGAGGGAAAGGTACTGGGACTCGGGTCATCACTTCTTTGGGCAATTGTACTTGTATAACATCGCATACGATATTCAGTAACAATAAACAACATTTACACCAACACTGATAACAGTGATATCATTACTGGTGATCTCCGTGGCAGGGACACTCATGTCTGATACTGGAATGATACTGCTGGTGCATGAATTGTAACTACAGTCTATGGCAAGGGCGGGCAAACTCCGGCCTGCGGGCCAGATCCGGCAGGCAAGGTCTAGCGTCTGGCCCGCCAACCTGCTCGGCATGAGCATAGCAATTCGGCCTGTGAAACCTCAGCCAAAACAAATTAAATTTCTTTCTGCTATCCTGCCAGATGCCAGTGTCCGTAGGACTTCCGCATTGAGGGAAGGTATGTATCACTCTTAATGCAGGTACACACTTGTGTATCCACGTTTGTAAGTAGTACTTTTCAAGTTCACAGATATTGTGAGATCTTAACCCGCAAGATAAAACATGTTCCACCCCTTCAAGTGTGGAAGTCAGTATCCTGATGTAGATTTAATTTGCATGTTTTCCAATAAAATTTTTGCATATAGGCACTTTTGTGTTCTCATTTGTCACTCCAGCCCGCGGGCTTCTCCCGAAAGTCTCATCTGGCCCTCGCTCTGAAAGGGTTGCCCGCCCCTGGTCAATGGAAATAAAGGAACTCACAACTACCCTGTAATCAACTGGAGATATTCCGGTATCACATTCCCTATGCTTCCATCACCCACACCTGTCACACTATAGACTTTGTCGTGGCAGTACAGGTACAATACACAGGATACAGTGATCTTGAGAGTCAGTCATGTTCTTAAAAACTGAATAAATCCAATGGACCTTCACAGTTATGAGACATTTTTGAAACCTACATTAATTTCGTTCTCTTGTTTGCTTACTTTATTCCTACCTCCTCTTAATTTGTAAATGCATTGAGGATAATATGGCATGATAAGAAGATATAATCAGGATAACATACATACCTACTGAATCTACACATTATTTAGAGCTACAGCCTTCATTACAACCTGTGAGTTACGTTGTGAATTACTCGCTCGTAAACATGTGTTAATTCAGAATCCTGAACTGTGAAAATTATTATTTTTGTTCGTTTGTTATGTGAGTAATTGGAAGATCTGATCCTTCAGATCCAATCGTTCTGGACCCGCCACTATCACCTAAATTTTGATTTCATTATACCAGAACGGAGTTGTCACTGTTCGTGATTTTCCTGACACAGTGTACCTCAACTATGACAAGTGGACGAAAGGACTCCATAGTGTGGGCAAAAATGACTTGTGGGAGAAATTACTTCATACTGTGGGCGAAATGACCGGACATCACCATTAGGGATTAAGCATGCTGTATGTAGTAAAAATTCTATTAAGATTGGTGAATGCATTGGAAATTGCCAGGAAAGAGTTCAGTGCATGTTCTATAACTTGTCCAAATTTCACACAATGTGCTCTCTTGCAGTTCATGAATTTAATGTCTGCAGGAACTTTGTATGAGATGATAACGTCTGAGATGCGACTTGTGACGTATAATAATTATTCTCTGGTCGGTTTGAATAGCTACAACAGGGATACAACACATACTGTATAATGAGGTCTGGAGAGGAGGTAGCTTTGATGATTTGGGAAGTCGTGTAGTGGTAAGATTCATATTCAAATTATTGAAAAGTTCGATAAGAGTCCCTCAGAACTCCTGCTTGTTGCCACCAAGCCAAGAGGGGTCGTTTGTGTTGGAATTATCGCCTCTTAATAGGATAGCGGAGGTCTGGAGAGGAGTGATTAATTGGAACACTTTTCTATGATTTCCTAAAACGTTAGCAACATTAAAAAAATATATATATAGTATATCTCTTTTCCAATGTAAAGTATTGTTCATCAAATAAAGGGTAGCCAATGATGGGAATAGTACTAGAAGAAACTGACAAATGCCACAGATGAAGATTCAGTTTATAAACATATTTTGTGATGTTATTACTGTAATTTACTTGAACAAGTGTGATCTGGAAATACTGGAGATGTTGTACTAATGGAGGTATAAGTGTCATCTAGCTATATATCTATCCATAGCTAGGCGTCTTAATCCAGTAAGTGGTGGCCACAAACAAATCGCTTCCACGTCGCCCTGCCCCCCACAATTTCTCTGCCCCCCTCCTGCTCACAACCCTCTTTCTCATTTATATCTCCACTCAGTCCCTCCACCCCATCTTCAGGTTCTCCCTTCCTCTCCCCCTCCTCCACCTTACTCACATACATAGTCCTTGTTAGTCTCTCGCTCTGCCTCCTCTCCAAATGGCCTAACTACCTCATTGTATTTCTCCTAATGCTTTCTATCACATCCACATCCACAGCACAATACTCCTTCACTTCCCCATTTATCAGTCTGTCTCTCCACGTAACTCCACGTGCTTCATCCATATAACTCATTTCCACTGCTCTTACTCTTGAACTGTGTCCTTCCAACAAGGTCCAAGCTTCGCATCCATATGTTAGAACTGGTATCAAAATACTATCATGCAATGACTCTTTTTATCTCAATGCTCACTTTCCTATTCCTTATCTCTGATTTCAAAGAACCAGCAACATTTCTTCCTTGTAGTACCCATTCAAGTACTTCATCCTCTAAACTTACATCTTTACTCATCACACTACCCAAGTACTCAAAGGCACTCACATTTTCCATTTCCTCATCATACAGCCTCACTGAATACTCAGCGACTTCATTTCTCTCGAAGACCACAACATTACACTTCCCATCTTTAGACTCCGTTACTTACACACACTCACAAACTCATTTGCCAAACCTTGCATTTCCCCTTCGTCTTCATTAAACAATGCAGTATCATTTGCAAACAATGGAACTGGAAGTTTCCAAATACTGTCCTCTCACATTAGGGCTGCGCCAAGATCCACTGCCTTACCTTGTATCTTTTTTATAACCCCATCCATATACAGACTGAACAACCATGGATACATGACTCATCCCTGTTTCAGTCCATCATTCAGATATGAAGCCATCATTTATATAGAATTATTCACTCAGTGCACCATCCACTTGCACTGCAGCCTTAGAGCCCTCATACTTACTCTTTTCGGCAATCAGCAGCTTCCTATTTACCCCATAATTATATTTTCAATATTTTCCATATTCTTTGTTTATCCACTCCGTCAAGTACTTTCTCCAGACCCATGGAGGCTGCATACTACTTCTTTCCCTTCACTAGAAACTTTTCCACTAAAGACCTGAGGATGAATGTCCGACCTACACAAGCTTTTCCGTTCCTAGAACCTCCCTGTTCTTCAACTAATTCCTCTGTGATTTTCCTATCTCTGTCAGTAAGTATCCTACCATATACTTTACCTATTACACTGAGAAGACACATGTTCCTATGATTACCACACACTTCTTTTTCCCCTTTTCCTTTGTATAGGGGAATAATTATACATGACTTCCAATCCTCTGGGACTTTGCCTTCCCCCCAGGCCAATCTACACATCTTCCATATCCATTCCACTCCTATCTATCCTCCGTGCTTTAACATTTCACCACACAGTTCATTCATTGCTAGGGCATTCCTCATTTTTATCTTCACTGCTTCCAAAACGTCCTTCCTACTGATCTCTTTCATATCCATTTTACTATTATCTATCCCCTGTGCTTCAACATTTCACCCCGCACTTCATCATTCCTGGGGCTTTCACCATTCCGACTTTCTTCTATGCTTCCACTACGTCCATCCTACTGATCTCTTCCTCCCCACTCATCGTCCTTCTTCTCCCAGCCATTTCCCATCCACTTATACTCACATTGCTTTCATTCTCAATGTCTAGCAATTCCTTAAAGTGTTCTCTCCATCTGGTCGTTTTTTCCCTTCTCCACTAGCAGTCCACAATATATTTATTTCCTTTAATACCTTCTTTATCACCCTGTCTAACTCTCTTTACCTCATTCTACAACGTTTTCTTGCATTTCCTCCTCTTTACTTCAAATTCCTTCCAAATTCCTCATCATCTCTCTTCTTACTCTCTCTTACTAATCTTTTCGCCTCTCTCTTTTCCATACTACTTAATAATTCTTGGAAATTAATTGTAATGTGTGTAAGTACATTTACACAGATTCTTTTATCATACCTGTTAAACAGTGTTACAATAACGTCACATTTTTCTGCATATCATATGCATTTCCCACTGTTTAGAGTTCTGGGTTGCAACTTAACAATTAAGGGTCTCATCATACGGAGACTGCAATCATGCCTATAATGGCGCAAATTACCTTATCGTGTAGGTTTATGTGAATATTGATAGAATGCCTAAATCACTGGGCAACTTTGTGGACTTTGTTTTGCGGTTCTATTCCTAATGCGGGTGACCTTCTAAAAAGGAATGCAAGAACGTGGCTTTATTAAGCGGGGTGTTATTGCACTTTACTTTCGTCTATATGATCATACAGTTAACATCAGAATGTGGGTCATGTGGTTTAGATGAATAGGAAGCTTCGAAGCAACTCTTCCTCAGCAGTTTATTTTCATATTACTCTTTTTACCACCTTGTACAATGATATTCATAGGCAAATTACGTCGATGCTAGAACTATATGAATAAACTTATTCAGTACCAGGGTGTAATATACATACTGAATCACAAAGGAAAAATTGCTATGAAGTCTCTTGTGTCACTTAGAATGCTACCAATATCTGACTTCGACCTCAGTGTGACGAGGTTCTAAGGACGAAAGATGTCGGCCACAAACCCTACCTTCCTTTCCCACCTCGCCACTGGCTTCTTCCCTCATTTTATCCTATCACATTTGGTCCAATTGAAATGAAAACATAAACCCCAGATCCAATCAAATTCCCGGTGCGATAAAATGAATACTGTATAAGCGTTTTATGTTTCTTTCCATTTCTGTAATAAAAAGAAACCGGGGGAGGACAAAGTCGCCCATCTCCTAAATTAATATTGGTATGATATTTTTGGTTTCATCACTTTACCACTTATCGAGATTAACATTTTTGCAGTGTTTGTGAACTTGATTTGCTAGATTTTATTAGCAATGTTCTTCGGCCGTTTCCGTAAAATAACTTGTCTCAGTACATTACTTGTTTTTACTTAACGTTTATTCCTGTAACAAACAAACAAAAAAAAAAAAAACAGTAACACAACATAATTCCATTGCATTAGGGGTGTCAGTAGTGTATGGGGTTGCACATACAACTCATGAGAAAAAGAACCAAAGTTCATTTCTCTGTCTAGTCAGTCTTGGTTAAAATGCAAGAGAAGCATTCCGGAGCCGAATGCTAAGCGCCCGCCAGAATAAGTTGTCAGGTAAGACCAAGATTTGGGCCATATTTTAATACTCTGAAGGTTTCGTGATGATAGCTCAAGCCGTTCATGAGATATAAGGGGAACACACACACACACACACACACACAATCATGCAAAAATATCATCGTCTTGCCTATTATGCAGGACGATAAGTAACTTCTCTCTGGTTACAGCTAATTTGCAGTACAACTGAAGATCCGAAGGTAACCTCATGTATTCTGGGTTGTATTCCAGGGGGAGATATGATTTAGCAAAACCTATTTATTTTGCTTTAACTACTCTGGTCTATGTGATAGCCATTAATCCTAAACCAATTCGATAAGCAGTAACACATTCAAATAAATAATGTGGTTCGTGGTAAAGTAGGCAATAGATATCAGAAATCCTGAAAAGGCCACGGCTGATTTGTTCTCTTCTCACCTCGATTACTGCTATTTTGTGGCTTATTATTTCTAACCTCAGCAACAGTTCATAAATAGAAAAATGTTGATACTTTTAGGAACGATATACAGAAATGTTAGTGTATCATAACACCAAACTTAGGTACAAAAGTCAAATGTACAAATGTTCTCCCAGTCTTAATGCCAAGCAAAACATTATACATTGATTTCTCTACAAATGAACTATTGGACGTTATGCATTCAAGCGGTTTATAGTCCTGATCAACTGGTACAGTCTAATTACATTTGACTGCATGGGTAATACAAATGACATACGTATAACAAGGGAATGCCATTGGTTCCTCTGATTACTTCCTCTTTGGCATGTTGAAACAGGACCACAACTCGTAGTAACAATCTTTTGAAATCATTCATCATAACCTCGATAGTACTTCAGTTTCATCCGAGTCGTCTGTTTATTTCATTCATTAATTGTTTCATTTTATTTCATATGTATATATTTCTGGAAATGTTCAATATTCGATCATCCCAACTTATTAGAACTCGGTACCAATAGGAAATTTGTTGATGACGTTTAGCAGTTTGACTCATTCCGTCACCAGTACCTTCCTCTAATACTCGTAACTGTTGACATTAGCTGCGTCGTCAAACCTGCTACATCCAACCACCCACTTAACCCATAAATCTCTCTCTCTCTCGCTGTCTCTCTCTCTCTCTCTCTCTCTCCGCTGAATGGGGTCACCTTGACGCGGTGGCGAGGCTTGAAAACTTGCTGGCGAAAACATCTAAACTGCAAGCATGACTCTCACAATATCTCACAGTAATTTGTAGCTTCTTGTAGTGGAGTTTTGTGTGTGTGTGTGTGTGTGTGTGTGTGTGTGTGTGTGTGTGTGTGTGTGTGTGTGTGTGTGTGTGTGTGTGTGCTCACACTTTACACAAAGATAATGCTTTGTCAAGTGTCACTACTTAAGCAGCAATTAAGTCAAATGCCTGGCTCGCCCTATACCGTCATTTATCATTCTTCTCTTAGTTCCGTCACTGCATGAATCCAACATTTTCTTGTATCAATGACAATTTTCTGGGATAACATATCACTTTTGTCAGTCTCGCCGTTCATGATGAAATCCAGTGAAAACCCTAATTCTTTACCACTCCCTACACACTCTTAACATTATTTTATGAAGGTTTCCACATGCACAGTAGTATATGTTCACAGATATTTGACTGTTTAGTAAGACTGGATAATTATTGTTCTCAATAATACTGTGCTTATTTAGTTTTTGAAAACAGTATCGTCAAATGCATAACACAATTCCTGTTGAATTATTGATTATGTTTTTAAAATTTCATTTCTTTTATTCTCTTTAAAATCCATAATAAATATAAGCAGTTCAGTTGACTGTTAATACTGTAGCCTATCCGTTTCATAATATATGTGCCCAGAGTCTGCGATTCAATATAAAACTGTCGTGGACAAATAAAATGGTGCTGGTAGTATGATCTTTCATGTGCTTACACCATGATCATCATCATCATCATCTAATCCTGCGTTGCTCTAAGAGGAGCGTAGGAGCCCGGGGATAGGCAAGTTAGTCCTGATATTTAAGATGAGAATGACCAACCTCACTCATCCCTGAGTGATACTACGTGAGCAATAAACATAAACCAGACTTGGATATAAACCTACAGAGGTTCAATTCGATTGGAGTGCCTTAATTATATACCCACTAAAGTCTAAACCACCGGGCGCCATAATTTGCTTATACGCTTACCACTCATTGTGGTTAATGGTTTCCTAGTTTACAGGAAACCATTTCGCTTGTCACTCAGTGTACAGTAGAGTCACCCATATGCAGAAGGAAGAGGAAAGAATGAAGGAAATAAAGAAAGAAGGGAGAGTGTACAGTCACCCGTAGGAAGAAGAAAGAAGAAAAAAATGAAGGAAAGAGAGAAGAGGATAGAAGGAAAGAAGGAAGGAAAAGAGGAAAGGTCAGACACCCGAGAGCAGCACCACATTGAGTGAGTGGATAGTGAGCGTCCCCAAATACCACAAACACATATGCATACGCATTCTATTAGTTATTTACTTATTTTTTGTTTATATATTTAATTTTGCCAGTACTATCCATGCATTCGATTACATAAGAAAAAGGTCTTTACAACAGTTCGGCTTTCACAGGCATCACTCTTCTGCAGACACATTTTCCGCATTCCTACTTCACGTTCATGGGAAAAGGTTCCTTTTGGCTGTCGTTTTCTTTCCGCGGAGATGCTGCGGGCCTGCAGTGAACCTAATTTGGAAAGGTACAGTTGCAACAAATACTAAATATAAATAAAATGCTTTACGAATTTAATGCCTACAGTGTGTATGTGTGTGTGTGTGTGTGTGTGTGTGTGTGTGCGTGTGTGTATGTCACTCTCTCTCTCTCTCCCTCTCTCTCTCTCTGACCACACATCGTACTTCTGCTTGCCTCATTTGGACTTCTCTTCTTTTGCCTGAAAACACGGCAAGCAGCATCCTGAATGTTTAAGTTCTCTTGCATGCTGGGAGGTCGTGAGCGAGTTTGTATAACGTCCCTAGATAGGACAGTTTATTCTGACCCAATATACACCCACTCACGTTTCTGTTGGTATGCCCGTGTTCCGAATTCCCGTACGGTTTAACCTTACTTCATTACCTTTCTGTAAATCATGGATGGTCCCCGTACGTCGACGTAGGAGGCAAAAAGAAATATCCATTGTCTGACAATTGACACAAGGGAATACAAGATTTGCGCAGTATAGCTACCGACCGATGAATGTGCTGGATAATTTGTTGTTGCGTGTAATCTTCCTTGATCGTTGTGTTCGCTGGGATTCGAACAGAAAAGGGATCTTGTCAGTTACCCGCAATGGGAGTAAGATTTGTTCATGGATTTGCACTGTAAATTAGGGTTATGTTCTGAGAATTCACTCTTTTTACACTTTAGCTTGCCTGCCTTTTTATTCAGCATTATCATCCTACATTCCTCTCTCACGCTCTTCGCCACCAAACCAGGCCAATTTACCACTCTGCGATTACGTTTATCTTCTTTCCTTGCACATCCTGGTCCTCCCTCCTCCCTACAGTCTTTCCTTTTTTCACTTTCCTCTCTCTCCATTTTCTGTGGTCCACTTCTATGGAATCTCACCTCACGAAATATACAAGTTTACTTTCTTCCAACGGACTTCTCTGTTCACATAATTCACATTTAGTTCTTTTTAATTATTTACCTCTCACACGCTCTTCGCCTTTCACACCTTCTTCTCTTGTCACATCCTTTCCACTTGTCACACCTCTCTTTCCTCTCACACATTTTTCCTCTTTTACGTGTTTTTCCTCTATCACACCTTCCCCTCTCACATTCTTTTCACCTTTCACACGATTCTTCCGTTATTTCATCTTCTTTCCCTTTCACATCTTACAACACTCCCCACTCTTCTCCTCTCCCAGCGCTATATCTCTCTTAACATCTCTCTTCCCTTTTAATTAAACGCGTGTGTTCGTTAGCTCTAACAGTGTGCATTTTCCTGTCCCTCCACTGCCTGCATAATCTTCAATTTTACATTATTCTACTCACTCCTCCCTTCCATCCCGCACCAAAACCTCTACATTTTCCCACCCTTCACTCTTTTCACCCTCACTCTTCTTTATTCATTCGCTTCTTGATAATAAAACTCCCCTCACATAAACCGCGTATGGTCATTACGTATTTCTGTTTTGTATTTTGTCATGTCGTGTCCTCGTTATTTCCCCCTCACCCCTCTCCCTCTCTCTTCGAACTGGGCCGCGTTGTTACACGCCATGTGATGGGAAAATGAACTGTTTCATCAAAGAGAAGGAGCACAGATAAAGTGCAACACCTGTCTTCTTCAGTTGATCTGGGTAGCTTACTCTCAGAATCGGGCTACTTCACCCTTGCCTTACCGTGACATCTTTCACCACAGGCTGTTCAAGTTGACCTTACAAAAAAAAAAAAAAATCAATCAATCAGTCATTTCCTGTGGCACCCCACGGAATGCATGGGGCCTCGATGAACTCTCTCCACCAATATTTGTCTCTTGGCATCTCCTTCAGGTCCCACCAACACTCCTCTCCTGCTTCTCTTTTCATTGTCCTCAACCAGCTTTCCCTCGGCCTACCTCTACCTCTTCTTCCTCTAGCAGTCCACTCTGGCACATCCTGTATTAAACTGCCTTCTTTTCTGTATATGTGCCCCAGCCAGTTCCAGCGAGACAGTCTCACATATTCATTAACTGGTTCCACTCTCGTAATATCCCTTACTCTTTCATTTGTAACTCTGTCCTGCCACTTTACCCCAAGAATCCTTCTCAGTATTTTATTCTCAAATCCTAATACTTCCTGATCTGTTGCAATTGTACTGTACCATGACTCATGCCCATAAATTAAAAATGGTCTAACCATGGACTTGTAAATTTTCACTTTTCTATGTACCGAAAGCATATTATTATTCCAAACAGATTTCAACATTCCAACAGCTCACCAATCCTGTCTAATCCTCTCCTCAATTTCACTGTTTAATGATCCATTAGATGATACAATCGCTCCCAGATATTTAAAGTTTTCTACATTCTTCACCACAATATGCCCGATTACACAATCGATTTGGTTTTCCACGTTCATATTAATAATTTCAGTCTTTCTTCAATTTATTACCAATCCCACTTTTTCTCCTTCCTCCACCAAAAAATCAAGCACCCTCTGCATATCGTACATACTTCCGCAAATCAGTACAGTATCATCAGCATAGTCCAAATCCATCAGCTTCTTATTATCTTTCCGGTTTATTCCTACACCTGTTCTCCTTACAACTTTTCTCATAACATAATCCATAATCCAAACAAACAGCAATGGCGAAAGAACTCCTCCTTGAACCACTCCTGACCTAACTTGAAATGGATCACTCAAAGAACCACCCACCATTACCTTACAAATAGTACCTTCGTGCAGGCTTCTAATATATTTACAAACTTTTCTAGTATACCACAGACTCTCATAATTTTCAACATAGCTCCACGTGAAACACTATCAAACACCTTTTCAAAATCCACAAAACACATACTAAGTTGCATTTTCATCTCATTACCTTGTTGCATTAGATGCCTTACAATAAAAAACTGATCAATACAACCTCGACCCTTTCTAAATCCCGCTTGTTCTTCTCTAAAAATTTTATCAATTACTGGCTCTATTCTGTTCAACAAGATTTTGGAAAGACTTTTGGAACTATAGGTGTCAAAGTTATCCCCCTCCAATTGCCACAAACACACTTAAATCTCCCTTTTATGGTATTTTTATAATCACTCCATTTTTTCACTCTTCTGGAATTCCATCATTATCCCAAGCCACATTAAAAAGTTTCAGAAGCTCATTCATCAACTCGTCTTTTTCCACCTTAAGCATTTCAGGAAATATTCCATCCTTTCCTGGGGCCTTAAAATTCTTTAACTCCTTTATAGATTTTGCTACCTCTTCCAAGGTTATATCCCCTGTTTCTATCTGCAAATCTCTTTCGGCTGGCAAAATGTCCTCTTCAGCTGGGATTGGTCTATTTAGAACAGATTCAAAGTGCTCTTTCCACCTTCCTTTTATATCCAAATCTTTAGTCATCAAATTACCATTTCTATCTCATACAGGTTTTTCCTTCCTTCTCTTTTCAGTCCCCAGTTAACTCCTTTATGGCCTGATACGCTGCTCTTGTGCTCTGACCGTCATTTTTACTTAATTTAATTTCTGTCTCTGTTGCCTTTTCATCATATAGCCTCCTCTTAATACGCCTAACGAGTCTTTTTACTCCAGAATGTCAACTCCAGTACTTTACTCTGAGTACTTCAACTACCTGGCCATCAACATGTTGTTCTTCACTTCTTAACTTCGCCTCTTTCCTTTTCTGAATTGCATTCCATGTTTCATCTGACATCCACTTTTTGCTTCTCGCTTTTCCCTTTTTCTTAATAGTAACCTTAGCACTCTCATGCAAAACCTCTTTTACCTCTCTCCACATCTGATTAATATCATTGTCTTCAGATTCCATTAAAGTCTGCAGGACTAGAAACCTGTTCCTACATCCCCCCTGGGGAAGGGGGGATAGAATACTTCCCCAGTATTCCCTGCTTGTCGTAAGAGGCGACTAAAAGGGACACTTTTATCTACATTCTTTTTGCTCTCTTTCTTTCCCTTGTACTTTGTCTGTCCAAACCCTCCACATTTTACTTTCATTTAGTTAATTTCCTCTCTCCACTGTCTGGTTCCTGCGAGTCACTGGCATTGGCTCCAGGGTAAAATATTTTTCTTCCTAAGAAATCTTGATGAACTCTGGTTATGAAGCAATGGCCTTCAGTTCCGTGCAGTCCTTAAGTGGGCAGGGGGTGCTAAGAGTCCCACGGTGTAGAAATAAGTTTATACATCCAAAAAGAACCTTAAGAACAGGAAACTGGAATGTTCGAACTCTCAATCAGGCTGGTAAAATGGAAGAACTTATTTCAGTGTTCAAAGAATACAAGATGGATATTTGTGCTTTTACAGAAACGAGGTTGCTAGGGGCTGATAAAATGATTTTGGAAGATTGGAAGATGGTATTACTATGTTGGTTTCTGGTAGGAGTGACGGAAATTATAACCAAGGAGTACGCTTACTGCTGAATAGGGATGCTTGTAAGGCAGTATGTGAATATGAACCAATTAATGAGCGTCTGCTTTATGCTCGTTTAAAATCTGACCATGGTAATATCAGTATGGTTGTAGGGTACACTCCGACAAATGAGGCTGCTGATGAAATGAAGGATGACTTTTATGAGAAGCTGCAGGATGTAGTGAATAGAGTGGCAAGACATGATGTGTTAGTTTGCATTGGTGATTTTAATGCGATTATTGGCACTAGTAGTGATGGCTTTGAAGATTGTATTGGTAAGGAAGGTGTTGGTATAAGAAACGAAAATGGGGTGCGATTTGGAAGCTTTTGTTTGGCAAATGACCTTATAATTGGTGGAACTATCTTTGACCATAGAAAAATACATAAGACTACTTGGATTTCACCATGTGGTAAATACTGTAACCAGACTGACCACATTGCAATTAACAGAAGGCATAGGAGTTATTTGCAAGATGTTTGCGTAAGGAGGGGGGCAGATATAGGTAGTGATCATGAACTTGTTGTGTCAAAGATTTTAAAAAAAAAAAAAAAAAAAAAAAAAAAAAGGAGAGCCCTCTGACTGACCCTTTACCATTTAACCATGTTTGCTCTATATCAGATTTTAACTGATTTAGTTTTTTTTTTTTTTTTTTTTTTTTTTACTTACAGATGCACAATATGTCAACCTTCACTTTGCCCTGTGACCTTGGCGATTTACCGATTGTTTTCAATGCTCAATCTTTTCGTTCTTGCCCTACCTTGAACTATTCCACTTCGCCATATGACCTTCACATGTGACTACCCGCTGTAACCCTGTGACCTTGACATAGACTTTGACATATAGTTTCCAACCATTCGTTCAGTTCATTGGCTGATCTGCCCTTCCATCCAGTTGATCCCAGTGAAATAAATAATTGCTTTGGTTGTTTTCCATACACACAAACTCACATGGATGAAACTTTGACCAAGCCCTGTGAAGTTAACCTTTATATAACTGTTTTAACAACTGACTTCATTCTTGCCGTACCTTCATCTCTTCCACATACTTTGGCCTACATTCGATCATAATTTTATGTTTTTGCATACAGTAACTGCTCTGTGTCTGACAATAATTTTGTATTCAAGAGCAAGACAAGTTTTTTTTTTAGTCGGACACTCATACTGATAGACAGTTCATGAAAAAGGAAAACAAAATGAAGACCTGTTGTGAAAACGTGTTCTGAATATAGTACTACATCGTGTTCCCTTCACTGGATGCAGTTCATTTTGCTTGCAATAACTCTTGAGAGCCTGGGCTTGCTTTAATTCCAACAATTGACGGGCATAACTTTGGCTGATGAGCGATCACTGCCGGATATGATAACTAGTCTTATGATATAGTCATTGTCAGTAAATCTGCCACGTACATCAGATATAATTAAATCTACTTGCCCGAGTGCCGGGGGGTAATCTCATCCTCCTCAGGCCCACAGTGGGGGCATAAGGACATTGGTTACAAGACTGTGAAAATATGAAGTAATTTTTATTTGGTTGTGGATTAGAGGATTGCCGCCTGGCTTTCACCAGAGTCCCGCGTTCGATTCCCAGGATAGTGGTAATATACTGGATGATGTTTCATGTGTAAAGTTTTTTTTTTTTATGCGAGGAAGAAGGAACCAAAGGTCACGAGACCGCAATTATTGCTCCTTCCAAGAGAAAAACAAAATACAAGAGAGAGCCAAATTCAAGATCCGATCATTTTGAGATTAATGGACACACTGCTTTTGAAAGACTGGAGATCATAGGAAGCAGGAAATACAGACAAAGGGAGACAGTTCCAGGGTTGACCTGTTGCATAAATGAAAGACTGGGAGTAACGGTTAACTCTTGCATTAGAGAGTTGGACAGAAAAGGGATGAGAGTTTGCTTTTAGAAAGGTGCTACGCGCCCGTCGTTGAGGTGGAAGAATGCATGCAGACAGCTCAGAGGAGCAGTGACCATTGAAGTAGCGATAGAAAAGAGATAAAGATGGAACAGTGCAACGAACAGAAACCAGGTTGAAGGGAGTCAGTAAGAGAAGAAGAGTTAATGAGATAAAGTGCCTTTGACTCCATCCTAATGAGAAGAGCTGTATGTGGGGAGCCTCCCCACACATAGGAGTTGTACTCCACACTAGGGCGGATGAAACCCCTGTATAGATAGAGTCAACAATTGTGCAGGGGTAAAGAAGAAACGGAGGCGGCTTAGCACACTCAATCTCTTGGAAGCAGGTTTTACAAGAGATGTAATATGATCTTTCCAAGATAAGTCTCGAGTAAATGAAACCCTAAGCATGTTCAAGGATGATGCAGGATTAAGATGAATATTATTAAACATTAGTGGGTATACCTGCGGAATATTTTGTCGGGTTGATAGGTGTAAAAACTAAGTCTTTGATGCATTAAAAACAACCAGATTATTTTTACCCCAGTCAGAGATACAAGCCAAGTCAGACATTAGGTGTGCTATAGCCTCGTCCCTTGTTTGTTGAAGTAACTGTTGAGATGGACGTTGCGGGAACCGAATGGATTGGTGGAGGGTGGAGTCATCAGCATATGAGTGGATAGGGTTAGATGTACAGCTTAGGAGTTCATTGATGAATAAAAGGAAGAGGGTTGGTGGTAGGACAGAGCCCTGAGGAACACCACTGTTGATAGGTCTAGGAGAAGAACGATGGCCGTCTACAACAGCGGCTATAGAACGACCAGAAAGGAAGCTAGAGATGAAGGCACAGATAGAAGGATAGAAACCGTAAGAGGGCAGTTTGGAAATTAAATACTTATGCCAGACTCAATCGAAAGCCTTTGAGATGTCAAGTGCAATGGCAAAGATTTCGCCAAAGTCCCGAAAGAAGGATGACCAACAGTCTGAAAGGTAGGTGAGAAGATCGCCAGTGGAGCACCCCTGACGGAACCCATACTGACAATCAGAAAGAAGGTTGTGATAGGAAAAATGCTTTTACATTTTTCTATTAAGATTTGACTCGAAAACTTTTGAGTTACAGGATGTTAAAGCAACTGGACGATAGTTAGAGGGTTGGGAATGGTCACCCTTCTTTGGAACTGGCTGAATGAGAGCAAACTTCCAGCAAGAAGGAAAGGTATAAGTTGACAGACAAAGGTGAAAGAATTTGCCTAGGCAGGGTGTAAGTACAGAAGCACAGTTCTTGAAAACAACAGGAGGGACTCCATCAGGCCCATATGCCTTGTTAGTATTGAGGCCAGTGATGGCAGAAAATACATTAGCTGAAGCAATTTTAATGTCAGCCATGAGGAAGTCAGAGGGGGGAAGTGATGGAGGAACAGCGCGGGAATCGTCTATGGTGGATTTGGAGGAGAAAGTCTGAGCGAAGAGATCTGCTTCATCAGTAGAAGAAATAGCTACAGAGCCATCAGAGTAGAAAAAAGGAGGGAAGGATGATTAGGTAAAGTTGTTAGAAAGGTTTTTGACAAAGTGCCAGAAGGAGCGGGAAGAATTCGAGTTGGAGAGTTGAGAGCATTTAGTACGGATGAAATTATTTTTACCAGAGCGAAGAACAGGCTTAGCACGATTCCGGGCAGAAACGTATAAAAGATGTGATTCGGGGTGGTTTGGCTCTGGTACCTTTTATAGGCCCTCTCCTGTTGCGGACAGCATTTGAACAAGCGTGACTCCCTTCAACCTGGTTTCTCTTCGTTGCACTGTTGCATCTTTATCTCTTTTCTATCGCTACTTCAATGGTCACTGCTCCTCTGAACTGTCTGCATGCATTCTTCCACCTCAACGACGGGCGCGTAGCACCTTTCTAACAGCAAACTCTCATCCCTTTTCTGTCCAACTCTCTAATGCAAGAGTTAACCGTTACTCCCAGTCTTTCATTTATGCAACAGGTCAACTCTGGAACTGTCTCCCTTTGTCTGTATTTCCTGCTTCCTATGATCTCCAGTCTTTCAAAAGCAGTGTGTCCATTCATCTCGAAATGATCGGATCTTGAATTTGGCTCTCTCTTGTATTTTGTTTTTCTCTTGGAAGGAGCAATAATTGCGGGCTCGTGACCTTTGGTTCCTTCTTCCTCGCATAAAAAAAAAAAACTTTACACATGAAACATCATCCAGTATATTACCACTATGCTTTGAATCGAACGCGGGACTCTGGTGAAAGCCAGGCGGCAATCCTCTAATCCTCAACCAAATAAAAATTACTTCATATTTTCACAGTCTTGTAACCAATGTCCTTATGCCCCCACTGTGGGCCTGAGGAGGATGAGATTACCCCCCGGCACTCGGGCAAGTAGATTTAATTATATCTGATGTACGTGGCAGATTTACTAACAATGACTATATCATAAGACTAGTTATCATATCCGGCAGTGATCGCTCATCAGCCAAAGTTATGCCCGTCAATTGTTGGAATTAAAGCAAGCCCAGGCTCTCAAGAGTTATTGTAAGCAAAATGAACTGCATCCAGTGAAGGGAACACGATGTAGTACTATATTCAGAACACGTTTTCACAACAGGTCTTCATTTTGTTTTCCTTTTTCATGAACTGTCTATCAGTATGAGTGTCCGACTCAAAAAAAACTTGTCTTGCTCCTGAACACAAAATTATTGTCAGACACAGAGCAGTTACTGTATTCAAAAACATAAAATTATGATCGAATGTAGGCCAAAGTATGTGGAAGAGATGAAGGTACGGCAAGAATGAAGTCAGTTGTTAAAACAGTTATATAAAGGTTAACTTCACAGGGCTTGGTCAAAGTTTCATCCATGTGAGTTTGTGTGTATGGAAAACAACCAAAGCAATTATTTATTTCACTGGAATCAACTGGATGGAAGGGCAGATCAGCCAATGAAGTGAACGAATGGTTGGAAACTATATGTCAAAGTCTATGTCAAGGTCACAGGGTTACAGCGGGTAGTCACATGTGAAGGTCATATGGCGAAGTGGAATAGTTCAAGGTAGGGCAAGAACGAAAAGATTGAGCATTGAAAACAATCGGTAAATCGCCAAGGTCACAGGGCAAGGTGAAGGTTGACATATTGTGCATCTGTAAGTAAAAAAAAAAAAAAAAAAAAACTAAATCAGTTAAAATCTGATATAGAGCAAACATGGTTAAATGGTAAAGGGTCAGTCAGAGGGCTCTCCTTTTTTTTTTTCTTAATTTTTTTTTTAATCTTTGACACAACAAGTTGATGATCACTACCTATATCTGCCCCCCTCCTTACTCAAACATCTTGCAAATAACTCCTATGCCTTCTGCTAATTACAGCGTGGTCAATCAGGCTACAATATTTACCACATGGTGAAATCCAAATAGTCTTATGTATTTTTCTATGCTCAAAGAGTGTTCCGCCAATTATAAGGTCATTTGCCAAACAAAAGCTTCCAAATCGCACCCCATTTTCGTTTCTTATACCAACATTCCTTACCTACACAATCTTCAAAACCATCCCTACTATTGCCAATAATCGCATTAAAATCACCAGTGCAAACTATACTTCGTTTTTTTTATTGAGGCGAAGATGCACTTGACAGGTTGATGATTGGCTGAATGCAACATTTCCCAATAACATTTAGTAACCTAAATTTCCCCCTCAGATTTATGCTGTCTATTAATAATGCTAACGAGTAAATACATTATGAAGTAATGTTGCGTTCAGCCAAATCATCACCAATATGTCAAGTGCATCTTCGCCTCGATAAAAAAAAAAAAAAACTGAGTATAACACATCATGTCTTGCCACTCTATTCACTACATCCTGCAGCTTCTCATAAAAGTCATCCTTCATTTCATCAGCAGCCTCATTTGTCGGAGTGTACCCTGCAACCATACTGATATTACCATAGTCAGATTTTAAACGAGCATAAAGCAGACGCTCATTAATTGGTTCAAATTCACATACTGCCTTACAAGCATCTCTACTCAGCAGTAAGCCTACTCCTTGGTAATAATTTCCGTCACTCCTACCAGAAACCAACATAGTAATACCATCTTCCAAATTCATTTTATCAGCTCCTAGCAACCTCGTTTCTGTAAAAGCACAAATATCCATCTTGTATTCCTTGAACATTGAAATAAGTTCTTCCATTTTACCAGCCTGATTGAGAGTTCAAACATTCCAGTTTCCTGTTCTTAAGGTTCTTTTTGGATGTATAAACTTATTTTTACACCGTGGGATTCATAGCACCCCCTGCCCACTTAAGGACTGCACGGAACTGAAGGCCATTGCTTCATAACCAGAGTTCATCAAGATTTCTTAGGAAGAAAAATATTTTACCCTGGAGCCAATGCCAGTGACTCGCAGGAACCAGACAGTGGAGAGAGGAAATTAACTAAATGAAAGTAAAATGTGGAGGGTTTGGACAGACAAAGTACAGGGGAAAGAAAGAGAACAAAAAGAATGTAGATAAAAGTGTCCCTTTTAGTCGCCTCTTACGACAAGCAGGGAATACTGGGGAAGTATTCTATCCCCCCTTCCCCAGGGGGGATGTAGGAACAGGTTTCTAGTCCTACAGACTTTAATGGAATCTGAAGACAATGATATTAATCAGATGTGGAGAGAGGTAAAAGAGGTTTTGCATGAGAGTGCTAAGGTTACTATTAAGAAAAAGGGAAAAGCGAGAAGCAAAAAGTGGATGCCAGATGAAACATGGAATGCAATTCAGAAAAGGAAAGAGGCGAAGTTAAGAAGTGAAGAACAACATGTTGATGGCCAGGTAGTTGAAGTACTCAGAGCAAAGTACTGGAGTTAACATTCTGAAGTAAAAAGACTCGTTAGGCATGATAAGAGGTGGCTATATGATGAAAAGGCAACAGAGACAGAAATTAAATTAAGTAAAAATGACGGTCAGAACAAAGAACAGCGTATCAGGCCATAAAGGAGTTAACTGGGACTGAAAAGAAAAGGAAGGAAATACCTGTACGAGATAGAAATGGTAATTTGATGACAAAGGATTTGGATATAAAAGGAAGGTGGAAAGAGCACTTTGAATCTGTTCTAAATTGACCAATCCCAGCTGAAGAGGACATTTTGCCAGCCGAGAGAGATTTGCAGATAGAAACAGGGGATATAACCTTGGAAGAGGTAGCAAAATCTATAAAGGAGTTAGAGAATTTTAAGGCCCCAGGAGAGGATGGAATATTTCCTGAAATGCTTAAGGTGGAAAAAGACGAGTTGATGAATGAGCTTCTGAAACTTTTTAATGTGGCTTGGGATAATGGTGGAATTCCAGAAGAGTGGAAAAATGGAGTGATTATAAAAATACCATAAAAGGGAGATTTAAGTGTGTGTGGCAATTGGAGGGGGATAACTTTGACACCTATAGTTCCAAAAGTCTTTTCCAAAATCTTGTTGAACAGAATAGAGCCAGTAATTGATAAATTTTTAGAGAAGAACAAGCGGGATTTAGAAAGGGTCGAAGTTGTATTGATCAGTTTTTTATTGTAAGGCATCTAATGCAACAAGGTAATGAGATGAAAATGCAACTTAGTATGTGTTTTGTGGATTTTGAAAAGGCGTTTGATAGTGTTTCACGTGGAGCTATGTTGAAAATTATGAGATTCTGTGGTATACTAGAAAAGTTTGTAAATATATTAGATGCCTGCACGAAGGTACTTTTTGTAAGGTAATGGTGGGTGGTTCTTTGAGTGATCCATTTCAAGTTAGGTCAGGAGTGGTTCAAGGAGGAGTTCTTTCGCCATTGCTGTTTGTTTGGATTATGGATTATGTTATGAGAAAAGTTGTAAGGAGAACAGGTGTAGGAATAAACCGGAAAGAAAATAAGAAGCTGATGGATTTGGACTATGCTGATGACACTGTACTGATTTGCGGAAGTATGTACGATATGCAGAGGGTTCTTGATTTTTTGGTGGAGGAAGGAGAAAAAGTGGGATTGGTAATAAATTGAAGAAAGACTGAAATTATTAATATGAACGTGGAAAACCAAATCGATTGTGTAATCGGGCATATTGTGGTGAAGAATGTAGAAAACTTTAAATATCTGGGAGCGATTGTATCATCTAATGGATCATTAAACAGTGAAATTGAGGGGAGGATTAGACAGGATTGGTGAGCTGTTGGAATGTTGAAATCTGTTTGGAATAATAATATGCTTTCGGTACATACTAAAGTGAAAATTTACAAGTCCATAGTTAGACAAATTTTAATTTATAGTCATGAGTCATGGTACAGTACAATTGCAACAGATCAGAAAGTATTAGGATTTGAGAATAAAATACTGAGAAGGATTCTTGGGGTAAAGTGGCAAGACAGAGCTACAAATAAAAGAGTAAGGGGTATTACGAGAGTGGAACCAGTTAATAAATATGTGAGACTGTCTCGCTGGAAGTGGCTGGGGCACATATACAGAAAAGAAGGCAGTTTAATACAGGATGTGCCAGAGTGGACTGCTAGAGGAAGAAGAGGTAGAGGTAGGCCGAGGGAAAGCTGGTTGAGGACAATGAAAAGAGAAGCAGGAGAGGAGTGTTGGTGGGACCTGAAGGAGATGGCAAGAGACAAATATTGGTGGAGAGAGTTCATCGAGGCCCCATACATTCCGTGGGGTGCCACAGGAAATGACTGATTGATTGATTTTTTTTTTTTTTTTTTGTAAGGTCAACTTGAACAGCCTGTGGTGAAAGATGTCACGGAAAGGCAAGGGTGAAGTAGCCCGATTCTGAGAGTAAGCTACCCAGATCAACTGAAGAAGACAGGTGTTGCACTTTATCTGTGCTCCTTCTCTTTGATGAAACAGTTCATTTTCCCATCACATGGCGTGTAACAACGCGGCCCAGTTCGAAGAGAGAGGGAGAGGGGTGAGGGGGAAATAACGAGGACACGACATGACAAAATACAAAACAGAAATACGTAATGACCATACGCGGTTTATGTGAGGGGAGTTTTATTATCAAGAAGCGAATGAATAAAGAAGAGTGAGGGTGAAAAGAGTGAAGGGTGGGAAAATGTAGAGGTTTTGGTGAGGGAAGGAAGGGAGGAGTGAGTAGAATAATGTAAAATTGAAGATTATGCAGGCAGTGGAGGGACAGGAAAATGCACACTGTTAGAGCTAACGAACACACGCGTTTAATTAAAAGGGAAGAGGGATGTTAAGAGAGATATAGCGCTGGGAGAGGAGAAGAGTGGGGAGTGTTGTAAGATGTGAAAGGGAAAGAAGATGAAATAACGGAAGAATCGTGTGAAAGGTGAAGAGAATGTGAGAGGGGAAGGTGTGATAGAGGAAAAACACGTAAAAGAGGAAAAATGTGTGAGAGGAAAGAGAGGTGTGACAAGTGAAAAGGATGTGACAAGAGAAGAAGGTGTGAGAGGCGAAGAGCGTGTGAGAGGTGAAGAATTAAAAAGAACTAAATGTGAATTATGTGAACAGAGAAGTCCGTTGGAAGAAAGTAAACTTGTATATTTCGTGAGGTGAGATTCCATTGAAGTGGACCACAGATAATGGAGAGAAAGGAAAGTGAAAAGAAGAAAGACTGTAGGGAGGAGGGAGGACCAGGATGTACAAGGAAAGAAGATAAACGTAATCGCAGAGTGGTAAATTGGCCTGGTTTGGTGGCGAAGAGCGTGAGAGAGGAATGTAGGATGAAAATGCTGAATAAAAAGGCAGGCAAGCTAAAGTGTAAAAAGAGTGAATTCTCAGAACATAACCCTAATTTACAGTGCAAATCCATGAACAAATCTTACTCCCACTGCGGGTAACTGACAAGATCCCTTTTCTGTTCGAATCCCAGCGAACACAACGATCAAGGAAGATTACACGCAACAACAAATTATCCAGCACATACATCGGTCGGTAGCTGTACTGCGCAAATCTTGTATTCCCTTGTGTCAATTGTCAGACAATGGATATTTCTTTTTGCCTCCTACGTCGACGTACGCGGACCATCCATGATTTACAGAAAGGTAATGAAGTAAGGTTAAACCGTACGGGAATTCGGAATACGGGCATACCAACAGAAACGTGAGTGGGGGCTATATTGGGTCAGAATAATCTGTCCTATCTAGGGACGTTATACAGACACGCTCACGACCTCCCAGCATGCAAGAGAACTTAAACACTCAGGATGCTGCTTGCCGTGTTTTCAGGCAAAAGAAGAGAAGTCCAAATGAGGCAGGCAGAAGTACGATGTGTGGTTAGAGAGAGAGAGAGAGAGAGAGAGAGAGAGAGAGAGTGACATATATACACACACACACACACACACACACACACACACACACACACACACACACACGCACACACACACACAAACACACACACACACACACACACACACACACACACACACACACACACACACACACACACACACACACACACACACACACACACACACACACACACACACTGAAGGCATTAAATTCGTAAAGCACTTTATTTATATTTAGTATTTGTTGCAACTGTACCTTTCCAAATTAGGTTCACTGCAGGCCCGTAGCATCTCCGCGGAAAAAAAACGACAGCCAAAAGGAACCTTTTCCCATGAACGTGAAATAGGAAGGCGGAAAATGTGTCTGCAGAAGAGTGATGCCTGTGAAAGCCGAACTGTTGTAAAGACCTTTTTCTTATGTAATCGAATGCATGGATAGTACTGGCAAAATTAAATATATAAACAAAAAATAAGTAAATAACTAATAGAATGCGTATGCATATGTGTTTGTGGTATTTGGGGACGCTGACTATCCACTCATTCAATGTGGTGCTGCTCTCGGGTGTCTGACCTTTCCTCTTTTCCTTCCTTCTTTCCTTCTATCCTCTTCTCTCTTTCCTTCATTTTTTTTCCTCTTTCTTCTTCCTACGGGTGACTGTACACTCTCCCTTCTTTCTTTATTTCCTTCATTCTTTCCTCTTCCTTCTGCATATGGGTGACTCTACTGTACACTGAGTGACAAGCGAAATGGTTTCCTGTAAACTAGGAAACCATTAACTACAATGAGTGGTAACCGTATAAGCAAATTATGGCGCCCGGTGGTTTAGACTTTAGTGGGTATATAATTAAGGCACTCCAATCGAATTGAACCTCTGTAGGTTTATATTCAAGTCTGGTTTATGTTTATTGCTCACGTAGTATCACTCAGGGATGAGTGAGGTTGGTCATTCTCATCTTAAATATCAGGACCAACCAGCCTATCCCCGGGCTCCTACGCTCCTCTTAGAGCAACACAGGATTAGATGATGATGATGATGATGATGATGATCATCATGGTGTAAGCACATGAAAGATCATACTACCAGCACCATTTTATTTGTCCACGACAGTTTTATTTTGAATCGCAGACTCTGGGCACATACATTATGAAACGGATAGTCTACAGTATTAACAGTCAACTGAACTGCTTATATTTATAATGGATTTTAAAAGAAAATAAAAGAAATGAAATTTTAAAAACTTAATCAATAATACAACAGGAATTGTGTTATGCATTTGACGATACTGTTTTCAAAAACTAAATAAGCACAGTATTATTGAGAACAATAATTATCCAGTCTTACTAAACAGTCAAATATCTGTGAACATATACTACTGTGCATGTGGAAACCTTCATAAAATAATGTTAAGAGTGTGTACGGAGTGGTAAAGAATTAGAGTTTTCACTGGATTTCATCATGAACAGCGAGACTGACAAAAGTGATATGTTATCCCAGAAAATTGTCATTGATACAAGAAAATGTTGGATTCATACTGTACAGCGACGGAACTAGGAGAAGAATGATACATGACGGCATAGGGCGAGCCAGGCATTTGACTTAATTGCTGCTTAAATAGTGACACTTGACAAAGCATTATCTTTGTGTAAAGTGTGGGTGCAGCACACACACACACACACACACACACACACACACACACACACACACACACACACACACACACACACACACACACACACAGAATACTGTGTATTGCCTCTGTGGAAATGGAGCAAACCGATATTTTCCCATCACTATCCCTGGAGACAGGAAAAAGAATGCTGACTGCTCGTGCCCGGCGTGTTGTGAAAAGCTAATAGAAAAGGGGAATGGGAGGCTGAATGTATCCCCATTCTCCCTTCTTTGCACCGACTTAAATATGTGGCAGCTCCATGACCTCCTTAATCATACGAGATAGATGTTGAATGCGTGAGGCGAGGAGGATGAGGGTTGTCTTTAGAAAAGGAGAAGGACGGGGAGGTAAAGGTAAAAGGATACTAGAGGATAGAATGGACAAGTTGTTTACGTGGACAAACAACATAATTCATTGCAGTCCGGGGCTAGTATCAACAGGTCCTTCATCTGCAACAGGCTGACTGTGGCTGCTTTTCAGAAGCGCGGACACACTACCAAACTATGCTTCAGCTCTCACATCTTTCGTTGGTAAACCATTTTGGCATTCTTTATCGATTTGTACTTTCCCTTCTTGCAGGAGGTTTGCTCTCATTCACCCAGTTCTGAAGAAGGGTAACCGTTCTTAGCTGATTAAATATCGTCCTGTCGCTTTAGTAGCCTGGATTAGTAAACTTTCCTAATATAATTAAAAAAAAAGAATGAAAGAAAATAAAGCGTATCTCCGACCATAACGTTCTTTCCGACTACCAGTATGGGTTCCACCAGGGACGCTTCACTTATTCTTATTTTCCTTTCTGACATATGATCAACCTCCTTTCAGGACTGTTGAAAGCTTTGCCATTCCAATGGACATCTCAAAGGCTTTCCATGCAGTCTGGCATAAATCTTTAATTTCCAAACTACTGTCTTACGTTCCTATTCCTGTATCACTGCATTCATCTCTAGCTTTCCTTCTTGTCGCTTGATGTCTGCTATTGTGCACACTCACCGATGTTCTCCTAGAGCTATATGTAGCGGTTTTCCTCTGGGTTCTGCTCAATCACCAATCTCTTTTTCTTCTATTCTTTAATGACTTTCTAACTTGTTCATCTAACCCTATCCATTCATACTCTGATACCTCCACCCTTCACCTTTCAATCCACTTCTCACAGCTTCCATCATAGCAGTTACTTCAACAGATATGGGTTGGGGCTATGATACATCGAAATTTCTGACACTGCTCTTATCACAGATTGGTGTTAAAGTAATCTTGTATTTAATGCAACCAAAAACCGTACACCTTTGGCCCTCCAAAATACTCCACAGTAGTATCTTTTAATACTCAACAGTATCTGACTCAGTACGGCAACATCCCTCAACAGTCTTGGGGTTTCATTCTTTCGGGATTTATCATGAAAATATTACATTACCTTTCCAGCATAATGTGTTTCCAAGAAAGGAGAGGTGATAAGCCAACTCCGTGCCTTGTTTCCCCCGCAGAGTTGCTGACAGTTTACAGAGGTTATACTTACCCCTGCTGGGAGTACCACTTTGAAGTGGGAAGGAGTGTTTCCTACATACAGCTCTTCTCAACAGGTCGGAGTCAAAGGCTTTTCGTCTCATTTACTCTCCTTTACTGATCGTATCTGTTTCTCGCTCGTCATTGCACTGTTGCATCTTTATCTCTTTGCTATCACAGATTCAAATCACCAAATTTATATGACAACAGCCGTTTCGAGATGTTTCAAGTGATCTAAACCATGCCAAAAATATAACGTGTAAATTCGTGCTACAGTACACTTCCCTACATGGAAGAAGCAAAATTGTTGGCGATCATGTACATATTAACCTCTTTGTTCCCCCCGTTCCCGATATGGGACTGAACCGGGCATTTTCAAAATTTAATAAAGAAGGGAACCCATGGGTAGGGACCTATGAGCTTCGCGACTATGAGCCGACAGGCGGAGGACAGTACACCTAGCACCCTTCCAGCAAAATCCCTCGCACAGGAGCTTTTTTCGCTAAGGGGTTAGACACTGACAAATCAATCAGCTTCTTTAACCTCTTTGTTCCCCTCGTCCCGAATATGGGACGGTACTGGGCATTTTCAAAATTTAATAAAGAAGGGAACCCCGGGTTAGGCACCCATGAACTTCGCGACTATTAGGCGACAGGCGGAGGGTGGTACGCCAGGCACCCTTCCAGCAAAATCCCTCGCACAGAAGCTCTGGGCGCTAAGGTGTTAAGAAGATCTTGGAAGTTACTGTACAAGTTCCAGGTAGTTACGCTTTGGTGATGCACTAAATTACAAGAGAATCAAGATAATTTATAGCTTACACTACAGTTGATCAGATGTGCACTGAGCTGGACTTCACATGAGTGACAGTGCAAAGGACTATCTTACAAAAGCTGTATTAATTGCTAATGGTTTTCTAACCCCTTCCCCCCAAAAAAATGGAAAATTGTCTTTAGTCTCAACAAATCATTTGCTTAAAAAAGACACTTAAAACAAGAAGGCGCACTCAGAGAGTGCAACACCAGGGCTTGTCAATTAGTCTTTTGGCCAAGCACTTGGCTGTGACCTGTAACCTTGACCTTTGACAGATTCTTCTTAAAACTGAATTTCTTCCATCAAGTCCGTTCCAAATAAGATATAAACGGTTTGAGTTGACATTGCACTATGAGCTTGACCTTTGACCTTTCCCAGTGACCTTTACTCTTCACTGACTGTTGTCAAAATCGAATCCCTTCATCCTTACCTTACCGACAGACCTTTCCCAAAATTTGATTGGACTCAGATAAAACTAAATTAACATTCGCATGTGAATTTTATATTTGACTTACTGTCCTGAAAAATAATAGGTGAACCCCGTGGCTACAATCAACTCATTCCAGAATCTTTTTGGCCAGCTCTGTGCTGCTCTTATTATTAGTTGCATTTTTTTTTCTTTCTTGTTTTATTGTGGAAGGCACTACTTCCCTTCAGCATTAGCCAATTCTGACCAAACCTGGACACAGTGATCAGCCTATGACCTGGTTGTGTTCACGAGGTTTTGGTTGCTAGGCAACTGCTTGTTACCTAACAGCGGCCGAAAAAACTCTTGTTTTTTGCCAGCTCCATGCCGCCCTTAATTACTAGTAACGTTTTCATTCTTGTAGTCTTTCTTCGATTCTTTCTTGTTAAATTCTGGGAGGCACTTCTACCCTTTAGAATTTTACCGATGCCGACCAAACCCGGACACAATGACCAGCCTATGACCTAGTAGTGTGTGCACGATTATGGTTGCTACTCGCTGCATTGCAAAGGCTGAAAAACCGTTTTTTTGTGTGTGTGTTCTTCATCTTGTTTAATCGTGGCAGGCACTTCTGCCCTTCAGAATTAACCGATTCTGACTTGCGTATGACTTAGTTGTGTCCACAAGGTTTTGGTTGCTACATAACTATTCATTGCCTAACACCGACCTGGTTAGCTCCTCAGTGACTGTGGTTCCGGAAATTGTCGGGGCCCAGTGGCTGGCGCCGGTACTATTTTTTTCAATTTTGGAAATCATTTTTTTTTTTTTTTTTACCAGATTGAAGAGAAACTACTGGCGAACCTGGCACTGCAATTTTTCACTTCCTAAACCCATCCTGTGCTTGGCAATGAAATGCAAAAATGTAGCAAAATCACTGTGTACATTCAGCTGAAAACTAAGGAGAAGGGCAAAAAAACATCTCATTAAGATATATCCACAGTTTCACCCCCCCCCCTGAAAATTTCATTTTTGGTGGAATGGTTTGAAATGACTAGATATGTATATTATGAACAAAGTCAGCACATATTAATTATGGGATGTTTGATTTTTAAAAATGAGTTTTTTACACACATTATTTGTTGTTTATTGTGTTTATGTAAGTATCGAGTTATTTTTGTAGTCTGGGTGGTTTAGATTGTGTCCAAAGAAAGACGAGAGAGGCTCTGTTTAGACTCTAACCAGATTAGGGCCCACTGAGTTTACAGGCTGAAAGACAGTGGCAAAATTTCGATAGGCCCACTTAGAGCTGGCCTATCGTTGCCTAGCAACGGCCAATAAACCTCTTTTTTCGTAAATATCATCTTCTACCCTTCAGAATTAAAAGATTCAGACCAAACCTGGAAATAATGACCAGCATATAACCCTGGTGTGTCCACAAGGTTTTTGCTGCTAGGCAACTACTCATTGTCTAGCAACGACCGGGTTAGCTCCTCCGTGGCTGTGAGTCCGGAAATTGCCGGGGCTCAGTGCCCAGGCACTATTTATTTTTATTTATTTTATTTTTTTTTTTTTTCAGATTTCGAAAATCAAATTTTTTTTCTTACCAGACTGAAGTGAGCGTCTGACGAACATGATAATGCAATTGTTAACTTCCTACCCCCATCATGTGCTTCGCAATGAAATGCAAAAAAATTTGCAAAAATCACATGCCGATGAAAACTAAGGAGAATGGCGAAAAAACATTGCATTAAGAAATATGAACATTTTCACCCCCAAAACATTTCAGTGGTGATCAAATGGTTTCAGATGACTAGCTATGTGTATTACGAACAAAATTAGAACATTTTTTAATGTTTATTGTGTTCATGCAAGTATCGAGTTATTTCTGTTGTCCAGGTGATTTACATTTTGTCCAGAGAAAGGCGAAAGATGGTATTTTTAGACTGACCAGATAAGGGTCATTTGAGTGTGTACGGTGCAGAGTAAACAGCAACAACCCGATTAGAGCTGGCCATCGTCACCTACAATCTCTCTCTCTCTCTCTCTCTCTCTCTCTCTCTCTCTCTCTCGTCAGAAGACCTACGAAGTATCGTTCAGATAAGATGGCATTTTGTTTATTTATATTCATACACGCAGATGTGGCGGAAACTTTGACCTTGCTTGTGACCTTGATCTTTGACTGATTGTTCTCAAAATCAAAATCCTTCGATCTTGTTTCACTCTGTACACTCAGCCTTTCCCCTAAGTTTAGTTAAAAGACATCGACCTTTGAACTAGCTCTATGGCCTTGAACTCTGATTTATTTTTCTCAAAAGAACAATGTAAACCCCTTACCCGATCATCCAGCCCTGCACCAACGTTGGTTAAAATTGGATTACAAGTCAATGATTTATTCATCACACACACACACACACACACACACACACACACACACACACACACACACACACACACACACACACACACACACACACACACACACACACACACACACTGTCTCCCGAGTCTCGCATCCCTCTTTTGTACTCACCTAACAATAAGCTGCCACAGGCACATGGCTCTGGAAACTAGCTGTCCATATTTTGGTTAGGGTGGCTATACATCAAGTGATTCATTTAGCAGTGAGAAAAGCCTAATATCTGATGTTCCTCCCATCTATCACTGTTCGGTGCTGCATCTGGCCTGTGTACTTTTATACTGTCTCAGAATTTCCTATTAGTCTTCTGAACTCAGCAACAAATTGCGAATTCTGTATTCTGATTTAGCGAAACAATCTGTCATTCCCTCCTCTAGCATTTCTTACATCTCGTCTTTGCATCATTCTCCCTTGACAGATTTACCATCCATGGAGGCATCACCCATCCCTGATCCAAAGACTTTATGTAACACTGTCTCATTTACCTATTTTTCCTTCTTTTCTTTCGGGTACCCATTCCTCGTTCATTCCCGCCAGTCTCTCCCCCTGCCATTATTCCCCATCCCTTCCGTTCATCCCATTGGATCATGCTAAGTCTCGGAACCAAGCAATCAGCTTAGAATATTTAATCGGCCCGATCTAGAACAAACATGGTGGAAGGTTTCACTGTAATGCAAGGGTGAAGTAATCCGATTTTGAGAGCAGTCTACCCAGACCCGCAGTAGGGCACAGGTACTGCACTTTGTCGGTGCTCGTGTTCTTTGATGAAACACTTCATTTTCCCATTACAGAGCACATAACAACTCGGCCTGATTCTGAGAGAGAGAGAGAGAGAGAGAGAGAGAGAGAGAGAGAGAGAGAGAGAGAGAGAGAGAGAGAGAGAGAGAGAGAGAGAGAGAGGATAATGAGGAAACGAATTGGCAAAATACAAAATAGAAATATCATAGGTGGTTTATGTGAAGGGAATTTTATTATCAGGGAGCGAATGAATAAGGAATAAGAGAGAGTGAAACGAGTGAGGGGTGGGAAAAGGAAGAGGATTTGGTGCGGGATGGGAGAGATGGCGGGAAACGAAGAATATAAAATTGAAGCTTATGCAGCCAGTGGAGGGAGAGGAAACTGCACACCGCGAAAGTCAACGAACAAAAATAAAGGTGAAGGAACCTTGGAATAAAAGGGGAAGAGGGATGTTAAAGAGAGATGTAATGCTGGGAGAGGAGAAGAGTAGATGTATTGAAAGGTGTGAGAGGGAAAGAAGATGCAAGAAGGGAAGAATCGTGTGAATGGTGAAGAGAATGTGGGAGAGGAAGGTGTGATAAAGGAAACGAGGTAAAGGAGGAAGAGGGCATGAGAGGGAGGAGAGGTGTGACAAGTGAAGAGGATGTGAGAAGAGAAAGTGTGAGAGGCGAAGAGGGTGTGAGAGGTGAAGAAAAAAAAAAAGTTAATTATGTGAACAGAGAATTCCGTTGGGAGAAAGTAAATTTGTAAATTTCGTGATTTGAGATTCCATGAAGTGGGTCACAGAAAATAGAGAGGACAGTGACAGAGGAAAGACTATAGGACGAAGGGGAACCAGGAAGTCCAAGGGAAGAAGATGAACATAATCGCAGAGTGGTAAATTGGCCAGGTTTGGTGGGGGAGAGCGTGGGAGAGAAGTGTTGAATAAAATGCTTAATACAAAGGCAGGTAAGCTAAAATGTACAAAGAGTGAATTCTCAGGACATAACCCTAACTTTTCGTGCAGATCCATGAAATAATCTTACTCCCACCAAGAGTGAACGATCAGTTACCTTTTTTGTTCGAATACCAGCGAACATAACGATCAATGAAGATTATTCACAACAACAAACTATCCAACACATATATCTTCTGGTAGTTGTACTGCGCAAATTTGTACTCTCTTGTAGCAGTTGTCAAACAATCGGATATATGGGAACTCGGAATAAGGGCAGACCAACAGAAACGCGAGAGGGTGCTATTTTGTCTCAGTATAAGCCGTTCTGTCTAGCGATATTATACAAACACGCCCACGACCTACCTAAGTGAAAGAGAACTTAAACACTCAGGATGCTGGTTGCCATGTTCTCAGGCAAGAGGAAAAAGAAGTCCAAATGAGGCAGGCAGAAGTGCGAAGTGTTTAAGAGAGCGAGCTAGCGAGAGAGAGAGAGAGAGAGAGAGAGAGAGAGAGAGAGAGAGAGAGAGAGAGAGAGAGAATGAGAGAGAGACAGAGAAAGAGAGAGAGTTCTGCGGAGATGTATATGAATAATGAAAGCAAAATGTAAATGATAATGGGGATGAATGATGCCTGAAAACCCTTGGGAGATAATGTATTAAAGAGGAGATTATTAATGCCAAGAAAGAGATGAGGATTACAATAATGAAAAATCTAGAGATTCTACAAAGACAGAAAAGTGAATAAAAGATTTGAAAATAAATGATGCCGGAACGACTAAGTAAGAGTAAAAAGGATTATATATATATATATATATATATATATATATATATATATATATATATATATATATATATATATATATATATATATATATATATATATATATATCTCTTTTTTATGTGAGGAAAAAGGAACCAAAGGCAATGAGCCCGCAAAACTGTTCCTTCCAAGAGAAAAATCAAAATATAAGAGAGAGCCAAATTCAAGATCCGATCATTTCGAGATGAGTGGACACACTGCGTTTGAAAGACTGGAGATCATAGGAAGCAGGAAATACAGACAGAGGGAAACAGTTCCAGGGTTGACCTGTTGCATAAATGAAGGACTGGGAGTAACGGTTAACTCTTGTATTAGAAAGTTGGACAGGAAAGGGATGAGAATTTGCTGCTAGACGGGTGCTACACGCCCGTCGTAGAGGTGGAGGAATGCATGCAGACAGTTCAGAGGAGCAGTGACCATTGAAGTAGCGATAGAAAAGAGATTAAGATGTAACAGTGCGGCGAAGAGACAGAGGTTGAAGGGAGTCAGTAAGAGGAGGAGAGTTAATGAGGCGAAAAGCATTTGACCCCACCCTCTTGAGAAAAGCTGTATGTGGGAAGCCCCCCCAAACACGAGAGTTGTACTCCACACAGGGGCGGATAAAACCTCTGTATAGAGGCAACAATTGTGCAGGGGTAAAGAAGGAACGGAAGCAGATTTTACAAGAGTGGTAATATGATCTTTCCAAGATAAGTCCCGAGTAAATGAAACCCCAAGCATGTTCAACGATGATGCAGGATTAAGCTGAATATTTTTAAACATTAGTGGATATCCCTGTGGAAGATTTTGTCGAGCTGATAGGTGCAAAAACCGGATCTTCGATGCATTACAAACAACCAGATTATTTTTACCCCAGTTAGAGATACGAGCCAAGTCAGACATTAGGTGTGCCATAGTCTCATCTCTTGTTTGTTGAAGCAACTGCTGAGATGGACGTTGCGGGAATCGAATGGAAAAGTGAAGGGTGGAGTCATCAGTGTATGAGTGGATAGGGTTAGATGTACAGGTTAGAAGGTCATTGATGAATAAAAGGAAGAGAGTTGGTGATAGGACAGTGCCCTGAGGAACACCACTGTTAATAAATCTAGGAGAAGAACGATGGCCGTCTACAACAGCGGCTATAGAATGACGAGAAAGGAAGCTAGATATGAAGGCACAGATAGAAGGTTAGAAACCTTAAGAGGGCAGTTTGGAAATTAAAGATTTATGCCAGACTCGATCGAAAGCCTTTGAGATGTCAAGTGCAATGGCAAAGCTTTCTCCAAAGTCCCGAAAGGAGGATGACCAGGAGTCTGAAAGGTAAGTGACAAGATCGCCTGCGGAGCGTCCCTGACGGAAACCATACTGACGATCAGAAAGAAGGTTGTGATAGGAAAGACTTTAATTTTTTTCTGTTAAGAACAGACTCGAAAACTTTTGAGATACAGGATGTTAAAGCAATTGGATGATAGTTAGAGGGTTGGGAATGGTCACCCTTCTTTGGGATTGACTGAATGAGAGCAAACTTCCGGCAAGAAGGAAAGGTACAAGTTGATAGATAAAGGCGAAAGAGTTTGCCTAGGCAGGGTGTAAGCACAGAAGCACAGTTCTTGAGAACAACAGGAGGGACTCCATCAGGCCCATATGCCTGATTAGTATTGATGCCAGTGATGGCAGAAAATACATCACCTGAAGCAATTTTAATGTCAGCCATGAGGAAGTCAGAGGGGGGAAGTGATGGAGGAACAGCACCGGAATCGTCTAAGGTGGAATTGGAGGAGAAAGTCTGAACGAAGAGATCTGCTTTACCATTAGAAGAAATAGCTAAAGAGCCATCAGAGTAGAAAAGAGGTGGGAAGGATGATGAAGTAAAGTTGTTAGAAAGGTTTCTGGCAAGGTGCCAGAAGGAGCGAAAAGAATTCGAGTTAGAGAGTTGAGAACATTTAGTTCGAATGAAATTATTTTTAGCAGAGCGAAGAACAGACTTAGCACGATTCCGGGTAGAAACATATAAAAGATGTGATTCAGGGGTGGGTTGGCTCTGGTACCTTTTATAGGCCCTCTCCTTGTTGCGGACAACATTAGAACGAGCGTGGTTAAACCAAGGGTTTTGTGCATTAGTCAAAGGATATGAGAAAGGAATGTATGTTTCCATGCCCTAGAGAATAACCTTCATAATGCGCAAGGCACACCCAGATGGCTCCCGCCCATGGAAGCAATAATCATTCAAGGGAAAATCAAAGAAGTACTGCCTGAGGGTCTCCCAATCCGCAGCTCCAAAGTATATATATATATATATATATATATATATATATATATATATATATATATATATATATATATATATATATATCCTGAAATATTGAAGCGTAGAACAGCTTGAAGTATGAAGGTATAATTAGGGTGAGTAATTGAGAGGCATCGGTAATGACGCTCGAAATCGAAGGATAAAGATAGAAACAACAACAGCAATGGTCATGGAAGGATGACGACTGGGAGAACGAACAAAAGGATAAGAAATTACGTAGAGGAATAAGTGGATACCGAACGAAAAATGAAGGAAAGCAAATCGTGGTAAACGGAGTTTTAAGACAGGAGGAACTTAAAGAGAAGTGAGAGACTGAAATGAGAACACTGTTATTATCTATGTAGAGCGACAAAAGAGGTGTAAAGATGAGGGAGAGTACGATTAAAGGAGAGGAAATAGCAGCTATTACGCGAGGAGAGGAGGAGTGGGAGGACAACAAAGTTAAAATAATTTAAGAAGAGAAAAGTAAATGACAGGTAAATTAAACGGTAACAGTAGGAAACATGTAGAAATATAACTAGCGGAGGGAACACTGATCCACAAGAGGAGGTGATAACATGAGCTTTTTGAGAACAATTCCGGGGAATGAAGCAAACACCAAAGAAAACATATTTAAGATCAACTGGAGAGGATAAAGCTCCTGTGGTACGCGGAAATGTTAGGGAGAAAGGGTGGGACGTAAAACAATAGTTATTAATAATGTGTAGGGGCTTGGTTAAGTAGTGTTCTAGATTACAAGCATTTTTAGGCTCAACTCTCCAGACCAAATCTTTGATTTTAACACGAATTTAATATGACCACTTCCGAAGCTACAACTGGATTCTAGGGTCATAAGTAGACCTTACAATGGGTTTAGATGTTGTCATTACCAATATGTTAACTGTGGAAAATCCTTTAACAAAAATGTATAGAACAGTGAATCTACTACAAAATGTTATTTTTGCAATGTCAAAGAAGCACAAGATTACTGTTGGGCTCTTGTAAATCCAACATAACTGTTAAATGCAGTTCAACGGTAATTGTATATATATATATATATATATATATATATATATATATATATATATATATATATATATATATATATATATATATATATGAGTTTTACGCCGTCCTCCTTTTTTCGATAAGGGCTAAGGCGTTGCCCCTGGGTAGAAGACTTTGGTTTGGAGCGTGTAGCATTTTATGACCGGATGCCCTTCCTGATGTCTACCAATGACTCTTGGGTGGATTCGATCCTCCGACCCTTCTGTCAGAGGGGAGCGCTCTAACCCACTGAGCCTCGGCTGATATATATATATATTTATATATATATATATATATATATATATATATATATATATATATATATATATATATATATATATATTGCCAGACGCCTCAATCCCGTTTGGGGTGGCCACAAACAAATCGCCTCCAAGTCGCCCTGTCCCCCACCATTTCTCTGCCCTGCTCCCAACTCACACCCCCCTCTCTCATATACCTCTCCACCCCATCCCTCCATCTCATCCTCGGCCTCCTCCTCCCTCTTCTCACCTCCACCTCACTCACATACACTCTTATCGTCAGTCTCACCCTCCATCCTCTCCACATGGCCAAACCACCTCAGTGTGTTCCTCATAACGCTTCCTATCACATCCACATCCACACCACAACGCTCCTTTATATATATATATATATATATATATATATATATATATATATATATATATATATATATATATATATATATATATATATATATATATATATATATATATATATATATATATATATATGTATATATATAATATATATAGATAGATAGATAGATAGATAGATATAGATATATATACTGTATATATGTATATATATATGTATATAGATAGATAGATAGATAAATAGATATAGATACGTATAGATGCATATATATATATATATATATATATAGATAGATAGATACATAGATAGATAGATAGATAGATAGATAGATATAGATATACATATATACATATATATATATATATATATATATATATATATAGATAGATAGATAGATAGATAGATAGATAGATAGGTAGATAGATAGATAGATAGATACGTATATATAGATAGATAGATAGATATAGATATACATATACATATAGATAGATAGATTGATAGATATAGATATACATATACATATAGATAGATAGATTGATAGATATAGATATACATATAGATAGATAGATAGATAGATAGATAGATAGATAGATATAGGTATAGATATAGATATAGGTACTGTATTGATAGATAGATAGGTAGGTAGATAGATAGACATATAGATATAGATATACATACACATATATATATATATAGATAGATAGATAGATAGATAAATAGATAGATACATACACACACACACACACACACACACACACACACACAATGTAGGAATTAATTACGTCAATCACTTTATTTAAACATTTTTATTTGCATCTGTACCTGTCCAGATTAGGTTCACTGCAGACCCGTAGCGTCTCCACGGAGGGAAAACGACAACCAAACGAACCTTTTCCCATGTACGTGAAGCAGAAAGGCGAACGATGTGTCTGCAGGAAGAGTGATGCCTGTGAAGGCCGAACTGTTGTAATAACCTTTTTCTTTTGTTATCGAGTATATGGATACCTTATATTGATAAAATGAAATATGTAAATCAAATAGTAGAATGTGCAAGCACATGAAACAACATACTACCAGCATCCATTTTATTTGTCGACGCCAGTTTTAGATTGAATCGTAGACTCTGGTCACATACGTCATGAAACGGGTATTCTGTCAATAGAGTCGCCTCAATAGATTACATTTCTAATAGATTTTAAAAGAATAAAGGAAAGGAAATTTTATTAACATAATCAATAATACAACAGGAATTGTGTTATGCAGTTGACGATACTATTTTCAAATACTGGAAAGGTGCAGTATTTTTCAAAACAATATCCAGTCTTATACAATAGTCAAATGTATATAAACAAGTACTAATGTGCATGTGGAAACCTTTATAAATTAATATTAAGGGTTTTTAGGGAGTGGTAAAAATTAGGGTTTTTACCTGATTTCATCATGAGCAGCTAGTAAAACAAAAGTGATATATAATCCCAGAAAACTGTTATAGATACAAGAAAATGTTACATTCATGTAGCGACGGAATTCATAGAAGGATGAAAAATGAGGGTATTGGGCGAGCCTGGCATTTGGCTAAAATGCAGCATAAGTTGCGTCACGTGACAAAGGATTATCTTTGTGTAAAGTGGGAGTTCAGCACACACACACACACACACACACACACACACACACACACACACACACACACACAGAATATTGTTTATTGCCTCTGCGGAAATGGAGCAGACCGATACTTTCCCGTCACTATCCCTGGAGACAGGAAAAAGAATTATTGACTGCTAGTGCCCAGTGTGTTGTGAAAAGCTATTAGAAAAGGGGAATGGGAGGCTGGATGTTCTCCTCTTTTTCCCTTCTTTGCATTCATTACCTCCTTCATCATAAGAGATAGAAGTTGAATGCGTGAGGCGGGAGGATGGGGGTTTTCTTTAGAGTAGGAAAAGGAGAATGATATAAGGATGAAAGAATACTAGAGGATGGAGAGGACAAGTTGTTTACTTTGACAAATAATTCATTGCAGCCCAAGCCGATGCAGTCTTGCAACAATATTTACTTTCGAAACTGCCGCCTTACTTTCCTATTCATGTATCTTAGCCTTCATCTCTAGCTTCCTTTCTTGTCGCTTGATGTCTGCTGTCATACGCAGCCACTGATCTTCTCCTAGAGCTATAATGTAGCGGTTTCTCCCTTGGTTCTACCCGGTCACAAACTCTTCTCTGTTTGTTAATGACTTTTTAGCTTGTACAGCTAACCCTGTCCATTCATATGCTGATACCTACACCCTTCACTTTTCAGTCTGCTTCTCACAGCGTCATCATAGCAGTTACTTCAACAAACATGGGTTGAGGCTAAGGTACAGGGAATTTTTGACACTGCACATAAAGCAGATTGGTGTTAATCTTCTATATAATGCAACAAAATTTCAGACCGTACACCTTTTGGCCTACCAGTATACTCCACAGTAGTAACTTTCAGTATTCAGAAGTAACTAATTCAATACTACAATATCTCTCAACAATCTTGGGGAATTCTTGCTTTCGGGATTTATCACGGAAATATCATATTACGTTTCCAGCATAATATGCGTCCAGGAGAGGAGGTGTGATAATCCAACTCCGTGCCTTGTTTCCCCTGCACATTTGCTGACATTTCACAGGGGTTATATTCACTCCTGTTGGAAGTACGACTTTGACGTGGAAGGGAGTGCTTCCTACATATACCTCTTCTTAACGGGTTGGAGTCAAAGCTTTTCATCTCTTTAACTCTCATTCCTTTACCGCTCTTATCTGCTTCTCGCTCTTTGTTGCACTGTTGCATCTTAAAGTCTTTTCTATCACAGATTCCTATCACCAAATTCATATCACAACAGCCGCTTCAAGAGTTTTCAAATGGTCTATTCTATGACAAAAATAGAATGTGTAAATTCATGCTACAGTACACTTTTCTATATGGCAGAAGTAAAACTCTCGCCAATCACGTACATATATCCAAGATCTCGGAAGTTACTGTACACGTTCCAGTTAGTCACACTCTGGTGATGCACAAAATTACGAGAACAGAATGTGAACACCGTGGCTACACTTAACTCTTCCATAATCTTTTTGACCAGCTCCATGCTGCCTTTATTGTTAGTCGCGGTTTCATTCTTTCTTGTATTCTTTCCTTTTAAATTAATTGTGGCAGGCACTTCTGCCCTTCATAATTAGCCAGTTCCGATCAAACTTGGATACAATGATCAGCCTATGACCTAGTTCTGTTCGCAAGGGTTTGGTTGCTAGGCAACTAGTCGTTGCCTAACAACGGCTGAAAACTTGATTTTTTTTTTTTTTTTTTTAGTTCCGTGCTGCCCTTATTGTTAGTTGCGTTTTCTTTCTTGCAGTCTTTCTTGTATTCTTTCTTTTTTTCAGTTGTGGAACGCAGTTCTATCCGTTAGACTTAACCAGTGCCGACCAAACTTGGGCACAATCACCAGCATATGACTTCGCTGTGTCTGCAAGGTTATTGCTGCTAGGCAAGTACTTTCTGCCTATCAATGGCCGAAACCTTATTTTTTTTTTTTTTTTTATGTTTTCACGTTTTGAGCTGTAGAAGCACTACTAATGGGCATAAAAAGCTCTGGCTTTTTTTTTTGGCGTAATCTTGAGGTCATTCCCTTGCAGAAATGTTCCATTCATTTTTCTCCTCTACTCTAGTTTTCAAGTGGGAACCCTGTGAGGATTGGCTTCAACGTCCCTAGCAGTCTTGTTTAAATGTGGCAGGCACTTCTACCCTTCCGAATTGACCGATTTCAACCAGACCTGGGCATAATAACCTAGTTGTGTTCACCAGGTTTTGGTTGCTAGGCACCTACTCGCTGACTAGCAACAGTCCTGTTAGCCCCTCCGTGGTCGTGGGTCCAGAAATCTTTGGGGCCCAGTGGCTGGCCCTGGCACCATTTTTTCAAATTTCGAAAATCGACTTGTTTTCTTACCAAACTGAAGAGAAACGTCTGGGGAACCTGGGAATGAAAGTTTTAGCTTCCTAAACTCATCCTGTGCTTCGCAATGAAACACGGAAATCTTTGCAAAGTGACTGTACACAACGATGAAAGAGAAGCAGAGGAGCGAAGGAACATTGCACTAAAATCTATGTACATTTTCACCCTTAAAAAATAAACTCAGTGATATTGGAATGGCTTGAAATAACAAGATCTGTGTATGATGAACGAGGTTAGTGCATAATAATTATGGGAGGTTTCACAAAAAAAAAAACTTGAACTATTTTTCACATTTTTTTATGTTTATTGTATTAATACAAGTATCGAGTTATTTCTGTTGTCTGGGTGGTTTAGTTTGTGTCCAAATAGAGGCGAGAGATAGCATTATTAGACTGTATCCTGATAAGGGTCCTCCTTTGTGTGTACAGGTTAAAGTGCAATGGCCCGCGTAGAGCTTGCAATCATCGCCTACAAGCTTTTTTTCTCTCTCTCTCATCATAAAAGTTGCCATGTATCGTTCAGATAAGATGACAGTTTATTTATATTTATACATAGAGATATGGAGCGAGCATTGACATTACCTGTGAACTTGACCTTTGACTGATTCGTCTCAAATTCGAAATCCTTCGATCTTGTATGACCCTGTACACTCAACCTTTCCCCTAAGTTTAGTTAAAGGACAGCTAACTGTGAACTAGCTCTGTGGCCTTGACCTTTCATTTATTGTTCTCGAAAACAATGTGAACCCCTTACTCGATCTTCTACCCCAACAGCAAATTTGGTTACAACTGGATTACAAGTCTATAGGTTATTCATCACACACACACACACACACACACACACACACACACACACACACACACACACACACACACACGCATGCACGCACGTACGCGCGCACACACACACACACACACACACACACACACACACACACACACACACACACACACACACACACACACACACACACACACAGGGTGAGAGAGAGAGAGAGAGAGAGAGAGAGAGAGAGAGAGAGAGAGAGAGAGAGAGAGAGAGAGAGAGAGAGGAAATGATGATGAAACCACGGGACAAAATACAAAACAAAAATACATAATGACCATACGGGGTTATGTGAGGGAAATTTTATCAGGGAGAGAGTGAATAAAGAAAAACTGATCGTGAATAGAGGGAGGGGTGGGAAAAGGGAGAGGTTTGGGTGCGGGAAGGGAGGGATGGTGGGAATGGAACAGTACGCAAATGAAGCTTATGCAACCAGTGGGGGGAGAGGAATGTGCGCACTGTGAGCGTCAACGAATAAAAGTAAAGGTGAGAGAACCGAGGAATGAGAAGGGAAGGGAAATGTTGAGACAATGCTGGGAGAGAAGAGTGGACGAACTGTAAGGTGTGAGAGGGAAAGAAGATGCAAGATGGGAAGAATCATGTGAAAGGTGAAGAGAATGTGATGTGGGAGGGGAAGGTGTGATAGAGGAAACGACTTAAAGGAGGAAGAGAATATGAGAGGGAAGAGAGGTGTGACAGCGAAGAGGGTGTGAGAGGTGAAGAATTAAAAAGAAGAAAATGTGAATTATGTGAACAGAGAATTGCGTTGGAAGTGTGTAAAGTTGTAAATTTGATGAAGTGAGATTCCATACAAACTAACCACAGAAAATGGAGAGAGGAATGTGCCAGAGGAAAGACTGTAGGATGAAGGGGGGCCAGGATGTGCCAGGGAAGAATATATGTAATTGCAGAGGTAAAATTCGCCGGGTTTGTTGGGGAACAGAGTGTGAGAGGAACATAAGATGAAACTGCTGAATTAAAAGGTAGGAAAACGAAAGACACATGGAGAAAATTCTCAGAACAAAACCCCAATTTTTTGTGCAAATCCAAGAACTAATCTTACCCCCACTGAGAGTGAATGATCAGTTATCTTTTTTTGCTCGAATACCAGCGAACACAACGATCATTGAAGATTACATGTAACAACAAATTATCCAACACATACATCCGCCTGTAGCTGTACTGTGCAAATCTTGTACTCTCTTGTATCAGTTGTCAGACAGTGGATACTTCTTTTTACCGTCAACGTCAAAATACGTGGACCATCCATAAACGACAAGAAAGTAGTGAGTTAAGGTTAAATCGTATGGGAATTCGGAATAAGGGCATACCAACAGAAACGTGAGAGGGTTCTAAATTAGACCAGAATAAACCATGTAGGGATAATATACAAACACGACCAAGACCTACCTAAGTGCAAGAGAACTTAAACACTTCGGATTCTGTTTGCGATGTTGTCAGGCAAGAGAAAAGAGAAGTCTAAATGAGGTAAGTAGAAGTACGACGAGAGAGAGAGAGAGAGAGAGAGAGAGAGAGAGAGAGAGAGAGAGAGAGAGAGAGAGAATTCTGTGAGGATGTATATGGATAATGAAAACAAAATGTAAATGATAATGAGGATGAATGATGACTGAAAACCCTAAGGAGATAGTTTGAAAGAGCAGGATATTAATGCCAAGAAAGAGATATGGATTAAAAACAATGAAAAAAAATGAAATTCTATCAAAGACGGAGAAAAAGTAATAAAAGATATGAAAAGAAAGGGTGAAGGAACGAGAAAGTAGGAATAAAGAGGCTCTCGAAAAAACTGAAATGATACTGAAATATGTTAGACACTGAACAGACTGATATATGAAAGCATAATTAGAGTTAGTAATTAAGAGGGCTTGGTAATGACACTAGATATCGATGGACAAAGATGGAAACAACAACAATGGACATGAAAGGATAAGGATGGGAAGAACGAAAAAAAGTGAGAAGAAATAACATAAAGGAGCAAGTGGATATTGAACGAAAAATGAAGGAAAGCAAATCTTGGCAAACGGGGTTTAAAGACAGAAGGAACTTAAAGAGGAGTGGGAGACTGAAACGAGAGCGCTGCTATTATCTATGTACAGCGACAACAGAGGGGTAAAGAGTGCGAGAGTACGATTAAAGGAAAGGAAAGAGCAACTATTACGCGACTAGAAGAGGAATGAGAGGACAACAAAGGTAAAGTAAGTTAGGAGAGACAGGATAGACTCAGTGGCAGTTAAATTTAAAGGTAACAATAGGAAGCAAGTAGAAACAGAACTGGCGGAGGGACACTGATCCCCAAGAGGAGGTGATATGATGAGTACTTCGAGAGAAATTCCGGGGAGTGAAGTAAAGACTATATTAAAACAAATATATAGATCAACTGGAGAGGATAAGGCACCTGCGAGACGCGGAAATGTTAGAGAGAAAGGGTGAGAAGTAAAACAATAGTTATTAATCTCGTGTAGAGGCTTGGTTAAGTAGTGTTTTAGCTTACATGCAGTTTTTTGGCTAAACAGTCACGATAAAATCTTTGACACTATAAAACAGTTTAAAATGACCACTTCCGAGGCTACAACTGGATTCCAGGTTCGTAAGTAGAAGTTAAAATAGGTTCAGATGTTTTTAACCCTGGAGAAGTAACCATTTTTTGTTACTATATTAGGTAACGTGGGGTATGACGTACCCCACGGAAGAAAAAAAATAAAACAAAAATACTTCTATTTGGGATATTTCAAAATGCTTCAATACACAAATAATTCAACCAATTATTTTTAAATAGTGCCAGAAAAAATAAAGTGTAATTGAAAAAAATATAATTTGTTTAAAGTTTATACAAATTGATTAAATTTTAGATACACATTTTTAAATTAAATCTTGCAAAACTGAAAAGTAATATCATGCTTCCTTGGATGGCCTGCAGTAGACCGATGTTGGGACCTTCTGTATACAAAAGGAGAAAGACAGCAAATTAAAATACCGGTAATAAAAAAATCACAATAGGGCTCAACTTAGATTACACCATACTGTAGGTAACCTGGGGTATGACATACCCCAAGGGCTCTATAGGGCAAAATCAGAGCCAGGTACAGCCATGACCCCATCATCCCCATGAAGAGCATCACTAGGCATGAAGGTACTGAGACGGACAGATCTGTAGACCTTATGCCCATATTTTTAAAAATTAAATATCGGGGACTGGGGTTTCTGATACCCCACGTTACCTATCCAGGGTTAAATTGTTACCTCCAAACATAATTATAAGACCGCTGTCAGTACCGATATGTAAACTGTACAGACTTAAAAAAAATTTATAGAGCCGTGACTTTACTACCGAAGTTATTTTTGCAATGTTGAAGAACCACAAGATAACTTTTGGGTTCTTGTAAATTCAAGTTAATCATTAAATACAGTTTAACTGTGATATACTGCATATATATATATATATATATATATATATATATATATATATATATATATGTGTGTGTGTGTGTGTGTGTGTGTGTGTGTGTGTATCGTCATATTTTTCGGCGATTTCTGGATTTTTGCCTAAATCAATTCTTCATCACGTAGCGCACCTATTTCTATAGTTGCCTTTGCCAGGTCTAGGGTGTGTGGTCTAAAATGCGCCTCAAGTTTCTACCTAAGTCATTGAAAATTAAGAAAATGAGACAAGTTTTTTTCGATTTCCCAAAAAGTAGAAAAAATTACTTAGGCAGTTTCTTTATGAGGGTGACGATATATATATATATATATATATATATATATATATATATATAAACACACACACACACACTGTACAGTAGGCATTAAATACTCAAGGACTTTATTTATATATTTGTATTTGCATCTGTACCTGTCCAAATTTGGTTCTCTGCAGGCCCGGAGCTTCTCGACGGAGGGAAAACGACAGCCAAAAGGAACCTTTTCCCATGAACGTGAAGTAGAAAGGCGGAAGATGTGTCTGCAGGAAGAGCGATGCCTGTGAAAGGCGAACTGTCGTAAAGATCTTTTTCCTACGTAATCGAGTCTACGGATACCACTGGCAAAATGAAATATGTAAACAAATAATCAGTAAATAAATAATAGAATGTGTAAAGACATGTATTAGTCGTAAGTGGGAGCGCTCACCATCTATTTTATGTAATGTTGCTCTCGGGTGTCTGCCCTTTCCTCTATTCCTTCATTCTTTTCTTCCTTCCTCATCCGTCTATTTTTCCTTCATTCTTGCCTCCTCTTTCTGCCTATGGGTGACCTTACACTCTCTCTTGTTTCTTTCCTGCGTTCTTTCCTTTTCTTTCTGCCTATGGGTGACTCTACACTGAGTGACAAGCCAAATGGTTTCCTGTACACAAGGAAACCACTTACTACGCTGGGTGGTAACCACAGAACCACATTATGGCGCATGGTGGTCAAGTGGTTAATTAAGGGGCTCCAAATCGATTTGAGCCTATGCTGGTATATATCCAAGGGTGGTTTGGGTTTATTGCTCACGGAATGCCACTCAGGGATGAGCTAGGTTGGTCATTTTCATCTTAAATGTCAGGACCAATTTGCCTAGTCACGCGCTCCTATGCCTCTCATAGAGCAACACAGAATTTGATGATGACGATGATAATAATGATGTAAGCACATGAAAGATCATATTACCAGCAGCCATTATTATTTATTTATTTATTTTTTTGTCCACGACAGTTTTAGACTGAATTGCAGACTCCGGGCACATACATCATGAAACGGATATTCTTTTACTACAGTCAACTCAACTGCTTACATTTGTAATGGAGAAGATAAAATAAAAGAGATGAAATGTTAAAAATATATTAATACAACAGGAATTGTATTATGCACTTGGAGAAACTATTTTCAAATGATGATTAAGCATAGTCTTATTCAAAACACTATCCAGTATTATAGAAGAGTCAAATATTATAAAAAGAAGTAGTAGTGTGCATGTGGAAACCTTCACAAAATAATGTTAGGGTTGTGTAGGGAGTGGTAAAGAATTAGGGTTTTTACTTGATTTCATCATGAGCAGCGAGACTGACAAAAGTGATATTTAATCCCAGAAAATTGTCATAGATACAAGAAAATGTATCGTTAGAATTAAGAGAAGAATGATAAATGAGGGTATTGAGCGAGCCAGGCATTTGGCTAAATTGTTTGCTGAAGTAGCAACACGTGACAAAGCATTATTTTTGTTTATGTGGGAGTGCAGGGCACACACACACACACACACACACACACACACACACACACACACACACACACACACACACACACACACACACAGGGAGGGAGGGAGGGAGAGAGAGAGAGAATATTGTGTATTGCCTTTGCGGAAATGGAACAGACCGATATTTTCCCATCACTATCCCTGGAGACAGGAAAAAGAATGCTGACTGCTCTTGCCCGGCGTGTTGTGAAACGCTAACAGAACAGGGGAATGGGAGGCTGAATGTATCCCCCTTCTCACTTCTTTGCACCGACTTAAATATGTGGCAGCTCCAATCCCTCCTTCATCATACGAGATAGATGTTAAATGCGTGAGGTGAGTAGGGTGGGAGTTGTCTTTAGAGCCCGGGTATTAACAGAACCTTAATCTGCAAGAGGGTCAACAGGCTAACACTGGCTGCTTTTCAGAAGCGCAGACACACTACCAGAAGTGTGCTTCAGTTCTTACGTCTTTCGTTGGTAAGCCACTTTGCCATTCTTTGTCGACTTGTACTTTCCTTCTTGTAGAAGGTTTGCTATCATTCCGCCAATTCTGAAAATGGGTAACCGTTCCCAGCAGTCTAGCTATTGTGCAATTGCTTTAGCATCCTGGATTAGTAAAGTTTACAAATCAAATCTTCAAAAAGAAAAAAGCGTCTCTCCAACCATAAAGTTCTTTCCGACAACCAGTATGGATTCCACCAGGGACCCTTTGCTAGTGATATTTTCCTTTTTGACATATGATCAACCTCCTTTCAGAACTGTCTAACGCTTTGCCATTCCAATGGACATCTCAAAGGTTTTCGATGCAGTCTGGCATAAATCTTTAATTTCCAAACTACCATCTTACATTCCTATTCCTGTATCACTGCCTTCATCCCTAACTTTCCTTCTTGTCCCTTGATGTCTGACTTTGTACACATTCACTGATCTTCTAGAGTTATATGTAGCGCTTTTCCTCTGGGTTCTGCCCAATCACCAACTCTCTTTCTTCTGTGACTTTCTAACTTGTTCATCTAATCCTATCCATTCATACGCTGATACCTCAACCCTTCACCTTTCATTTTACTTCCCACAGCGTACATCACAGCAGTTACTTCAACAAACATTCGTTGGGGCTATGGTACAGCGAATTTCTGACACTGCTTATATCACAGATTAGTGTTAAAGTAATCTTGTATTTAATGCAACAAAAACTCAGTCCCTACACATTTTGGCCCTTCAAAATACTCCACAGTAGTATCTTTTAACATTCAGCAGTAACTAATTCAATACTGCAACATCTCTCAACAGTCTTGGGGTTTCATTCTTTCGGGATTTGTCATGGAAATATCACATTACCTTTCCAGCATAGTAAGCTTCTAAGAGAGGAGGTGTGATAAGTCAACTCTGTGCCTTGTTTCCCCCGCACAGATGCTAACATTTTACAAAGGTTATATTCACCCTTGATGGGAGTAAGACTTTGAAGTGGGAGGGAGTCCTTCCTACATACAGCTCTTCTGAACGGGTTGGAGTCAAAGGCTTTTCGTTTCTTGAACTCTCCTTCCTTTGCTGATCCTATGTGCTCCTCGCTCATCACTGCACTGTTGCATCATTATCTCTTTTTTATCATAGATTCAACTCACCAAATTTATACCACAACAGCCATTTCAAGAGGTTTCAAGTGATGTAAACCATGCCAAAATTATATGTAAATTCGTGCTACAATACACTTCCCTACATGGCAGAAGGAAAATTGTTGGCGACAAAGTACATTTTAGCAAGATCTCGGAAGTTACTGTACATGTTCCAGGTAGTTACGCTTTGATGATGCACTAAATTACGAGAGAAACAAGACTCGTTAATTTATATCTTACACTACAGTTGATCAGCTGTGCACTGAGTTGGACTTCACATGCTTGACAGTACAAAGGACTGTCTTACAAAAGCTGTATTAACTGATAATGGTTTTCTTAAAAATAAATAAAAAGACCACTGGACAATTTTTTTTTTTTGTCTCAACAAATCATTCACTTCAAAAAAGACGTAAAACAAGAAGGCGCATTCAGAGAGTGCAACACAAGGGCTTGTCAATTAGTCTATTGGCCAAGCACTTGGCTGAGACTTGTAACCTTGAGCTTTGAAAGATTATTCTTAAAACTGAATTTCTTCCATCAAGTCCGTTCCAAATAAGATATAAACGGTTTGAGTTGACACTGCACTATGAGCTTGACCTTTGACCTTTCCCAATGACCTTTACTCTTCACTGACTGTTGTCAAAATCGAATCCCTTCATCTTTACCTTACCTTCGGGCCATTCCCACAATTTGATGGACTCGGATATAATTATAAGTTAGTCTTGGCGGATGAACTTTATATTTGTCCTACTGTTCTGGAAAAACAATAGGTGAACCCCGTGGCTACACTCAACTCATCCAATATCTTTTTGGCCAGTTCCATGCTACCTTTATTGTTAGTCGCATTTTCTTTCTTTCCTGTTTAATTGTGGGAGGCACTTCTAACCGTCAGAATTTGCCAGTGCTGGCCAAAGCTGGACGCAATAACCAGTCTATGACATGGCTGAGTTCGCGAGGTTTTGGTTACTAGGCAACTACTTGTTGCCTAACAAAGGCCGAAGAAACGCTGTTTTGGCCAGCTCCATGCCGCCCTTAACTGTTAGTCAAGGTATCTTTCTTGTAGTCTTTCTTCAGTTCTTTCTTGTTTAATTGTGGGAGGCACTTCTACCATTTACAATTACCCGATGCCGATCAAACCTGGACACAATGACCAGCCTATGACCTAGTAGCATTTGCAAGATTATAGCTAGGCAACTGCTAGCTGCCTAGCAACGGCCGAAGAACAGCTTTTTTGTACTTTTAACTCATTAAGCTGTAGGATCATTACTAATGAGAATAGAAAGCTCTGGACACAATGAAGAGCCTATGACCTAGTAGCGTCTGCAAGGTTATAGCTAGGCAACTGCTCGCTGCCTAGCAACGGCCGAAGAACAGCTTTTTTGTACTTTTAACTCCTTAAACTGTAGAAGCATTATTAATGAGCGTAGAAAGCTCTGACTTCATTAGGTGTAATCTTGAAGTCATATCTTAGCGGAAGTGTTCCGTCCATTTTTCCCCTCTCTCCTCTAGTTTTTGAGTGGCAACCCAAAAAAGATTGGCCTCAATGTCCCCAGCAGTTCTGTTTAATTGTGGCAGGCACTTCTACCCTTCAGGTTTAACCGATTCTGACCAAACCTGGACACAAAGATCAGCCTATGATCTAGTTGTGTCCGCAACGTTTTGGCTGTTAGACTACTACTCGTTATCTAGCAACGGCCCTCTTAGCCCTTCCGTGGCCGTGGGTCTGGAAATTGTCAGGGCCAAGTGGCTGGCCCTGGCACCATTTTTTTCAAATTCCGAAAATCGATCTTTATTTTTTTTACCAAATTGAAGAGAAACATCTGGCTCAACTGTATTTGTTTTTTTAGTTTTCTATGCCCAAACTGAGCTTCACAATGAAGCACGAAAAATTTTGCAAAATAACTCTGTACAGGCCAGTGAAAAAGAAGCAGAGGGGTGAAGGAATATCGCCCTAAGAAATATCCACATTTTAACCCCTCAGAAAATTTCATTGGTGCTGGAATGGTTTGAAATGTCAAGACATGTCTATTTCAACAAAGTCAGTACATAACAATAATGGGAGGTTTGATTTTAAGAAATGATTTTTTTACACATTTTTTTATGTTTATTTTGTTTATGCAACTGTAGAGTTATTTTTGTTGTCTGAATGGTTTAATTTTTGTCCAAAGAGAGGCGAGAGACAGTATTTTTTTTTTAATTCTAACCAAAGAAGGGCTTTCTGTGTTTATGCTAAATTTCGATAGGCCAGCTTAGAGCTGGCCATTGTCACCTACTACCTTGGACTTGTTTAATTGTGGCAGGCAATTCAACCCTTCAGAATTAACCAATTCTGACCAAACCTGAACACGATGACCAGGCTATGGCCTAGTCGTGTCTGCAAGGTTTCGTTTGCTAGGCAACTTCTCGTTGTCCAGCAACACCCGAAAAAAAAAAAAAAAACGCTTTTCTCGTAATTATTTTCTTGTTCAATTGTGGCAAGCACTTCTAGCCTTCAGAATTAACCAGTTCTGACCAAACCTGGAAACAATGACTAGCGTCTGACCTAGCTGTGTCCACAAGGTTTTGGTTGCTAGGCAACTACTCGTTGCCCAGCAACGACCTGCTTAGCTCCTCCTTCTCTGTGGGTCCAGAAATTATCTGGGCCTTGTGGCTGGCCCCGGCACTATTTCTTCAAATTTCGACAATCATTTTTTTTTTTCTTGTCAAATTGAAGAGGAACGTCTGGCGAATCGGGAAATGCAGTTTATAGCTTCCTAAATCCATCCTGTACTTCGCAATGAAATGCGAAACACTTCACAAAATCACTCCGCACATGCCAGTGAAAACTAAGGAGAAGGGGGACAAAAAAATTTTTATTAAGAAATATCAACATTTTCATCACCCAAAAGACACATGCCTGTGAAAACTAAGGAGAAGGCCGGAAAAACATCACGTTAAGAAATGTCAACATTTTCATCCCCCAAAAGATTTCAGTGGTGATGAAATGGTTTGACATGACTAGATCTGTTACGAACAAAATCAGAACATTTTTTCATGTTTATTGTGTTTATTCAAGTATCGAGTTATTTCTATTGCCCGAGTGGTTTAGATTGTGTCCAGACGGACACATGAACCAGATAAGGGTCCTCCTTTGTGTGTGCAAACTAAATAGCAATGGACCTCTGAGAGCTGGCATTCGTCACCCACACGCTTTTTTTTTTTTTTTTTTTTTTCTCATCAGAGCTACCAAGTATTGTTCAGATAAGATGGCATTTTATTTATTTTCATGAACAGAGGTATGGAGCAAACTTTGACCTTGCATGTGACCTTGACCTTTGACTGATTATTCTCAAAATGAAAATCCATCGATCTTGTTTCACTCTGTACACTCAGCCTTTCCCCTAAGTTTAGTTAAACGACATCTAACTTTGAACTACCTCTATGGCCTTGACCTTTGATTTATTTTTCTCAAAAAACCATGTAAACCCCTTACCCGATCATCCACTTCTCCACCAACTTTGCTTAAAACTGGATGACAAGTCTATGAGTTATTCATCACACACACACACACACACACACACACACACACACACACACACACACACACACACACACACACACAAAGAGAGAGAGAGAGAGAGAGAGAGAGACTGTCTCACGAGTCTCGCATCCCTCTGGCATACTAATCAAAAAATAAGCTGCCACAGACACATTGCTCTGAAAACTACCTGTTCATATTTTGATTAAGATGGCTAAACTTCAGATGATTCATTTGGCGGTGAGAAAAGCCAAATATCTGATGCTACTCACATATACCACTGTTCGGTGCTACATCCCGCCAATGTACTTTTATACTGTCTCTGAATTTCCCCTTAGTCTTCTAAACTGAGCAAGAAAGTGCGAATTCTGCAGTCTGATTCAGCGAAACAATCTGTCTTTCCCTCCTCTAGCATTTCTTACATCTCATCTTTGCATCGTTCTCCCTTGACAGATTTACCATCCATGAAGGCATCACCCATCCCTGATCCAGAAACTATGTAACATTGTCTTATATTTACCTGTTTTTCCTTCTTTTCTTTCCTCTACCCATTCCTCTTTCATTCCCGTCAGTCTTCCCCTGCCATTATTCCCCAGCCCTTCCGTTCCCTCCATCGGGTCAAGCTGGGTCACGGAACCAAGCATTCAGCTTAGAATATTGAATTTGACCCACTAAGAACAAACATGGTGGAAGGTTTCACTGTAAGGCAAGGGTGAAGTAATCCGATTCTGAGAGCAGCCTACCCAGACCAGCTGTAGGGCACAGGCGTTGCAATCTCTCGGTGTTCCTGCTCTTTGATGAAACAGTTCATTTTCCCATTACACAGCGCATAACAACGCTGGCTGATTCGGAGAGAGAGAGAGAGAGAGAATAATGAGGAAACGACGTGACAAAATACAAAACAGAAATAGATAATGACCATACGGGGTTTATGTGAGGGAAATAATATTATCAGGGAGCGAATGAATAAAGAAATAGTAAGGTGAGAAGAGTGAAGGGTGGGAAAAAAGAGGTTTTGGTGCGTGAAGGGAGGGATGGCGGGAAAGGAAGAAGGTTATGCACACACCAGTGGAGGAGGAGGAAAATGCACACTGCGAGTCAGTGAACAGAAATGTAGGTGAAAGAACCGTGGAACGAAAGGGGAAGGGGGATGTTAAGAGGGAAATAGTGCTGGGACAGGAGAAGAGTGGGAAGTTTTGTGAGTTGTGAGAGGGAAAGAAGATGCACGAAGCGAAGAATCATGCGAAAGGTGAAGAGAATTCGAAAGAGGAAGGTGTGATAGAGGAAACGAGGTAAGGGAGGAAGAGGGTGTGTGAGGGAAGAGAAGTGTGACAAATGAAGAAGATGTGAGATGCGAAGAGGGTGTGAGATGGTGAAGAACTAAAAAGAAGATAAAGTGAATTATGGAAACGGAGAAGTCCGTTCGAAGAAAGTAAAGCTGTAAATTTCGTGAGGTGAGATTCCATAAAGGTGGACCACAAAAAATGGAAAGAGAGGAAGGTGAAAGAGGAAAGACGATGGGAGACCGGGAAGTGCAAGGGAATCAAATAAAATTAACCGGAGAGTCGTAAATTGGCTTGGTTTGGTGGGGAAGAGCGAGAGAGAGGAATGTAGGATGAAAATGCTGAATAAAAAGGCAGGCAAGCTAAAGTGTACAAAGAGAGAATTCTCAGAACATAACCCTAAATTATCGTGTAAATTCGTGAACGAAACTTAATCCCACTGAGTGTACATGACAAGTTACCTTTTTTGTTCGAATACCAGCAAACCCAACGATCATTGAAGATTAAACGCAACAACAAATTTTCCAACGCATACATCCACCGGTAGCTGTACTGCGCAAATCTTGTACTCTCTTGTATCAGTTGTCATTCGGATAATTGTTTTTGCCGCCAACGTCGACATACATGGACCATCCATGATTTACAGGAAAGTAGCGAATTAAGGTTAAACTGTATGGGAATTCGGAATAAGGGCATACCAACAGAAACGTGAGAAGGTGCTACATTGGCTCAGAGTAAACCGTTCTGTCTATGGATATTATACAAACACGCTCACGACCCAAGTGCAAGAGAGCTTAAACACTCCGGATGCTGCTTGTCGTGTTCTCAGGCAAGAGAAAGATATTCAAATGAAGTAGGCAGAAGTACGACGCGTGGTGAGAGAGAGAGAGAGAGAGAGAGTTTTGCGAAGATGTATATGGATAATGAAAACATAATGTGAATGATAATGGGGATGAATGGTGACCGAAAAAACTAAGGAGAAATGGTTTTAAAGAGTAGACCATTAATGCGAAGAAAGAAATGTGGATTACAAATAATAAAAAATCTTTCAATTTTACAAAAGACGGAGAAAAAAGGAATAGAAGATATGAAAAGAAATGATGCAGGAACGACAAAGTAGGGCTAAAGAGGCTCGCGAAAAAATTGAAATTATACTGAAACACGTAAGCACACAACAGATTGAAGTATGAAGACATAATTAAAGTGAGTAATTAAGAGCGTTGGTAATGACGCTGGAAATCGACGAATAAAGGTAGAACCAACAACAATGGTCATGGAAGGATGAAGTCTGGAAGAACGAAAAAAGTGAGAAGAAATTATATAAAGGGTGAAGTGTATATTGAACAGAAAATTAAGGAAAGCAAATCTTAGCAGAGTTTCAAGACAGGAGGAACTTAAATAGGAGGTGGAGACTGAAACGAGAGCGCTGTTATTATCCACGTACAGCGACAACAGTGGGGTAAAGAGGGTGTGAGTACGATTAAAGGAGAGGAAATAGCAGCTCTTACGCGAACAACTAAGAAAATTAAGTTAGACAGAGACAGGGTAGACTCAGCGACAGGTAAATTTAAAGGTAATAGTAGGGAGCAAGTAGAAATAAAACTGGCGGAGGGAACACTGATTATCAATAGGAGGTGATAAGGCGAGTACTTTGAGAGATATTCCGAGGAATGAAGCAAACACTAAAGAAAAAAGGAAACATGTTTTCTATCAACTGGAGAGGATAAAGCCCCTGTGGTAAACGGCAGTGTTAGGGAGAAAGGATAGGAAGTAAAATAATAGCTATTAATCGCGTGAAGGGGCTTTGTTAAGAAGTGTTTTAGATTTATATGCATTGTTTAGGCTAAACCCTAAGACTAAATCTTTGACTTTATCACAATATTTAAAACGAGCACTTCAGAAGCTGTGACTGGATTCTAGGTTCGTAAGTAGAACTTAAAATGGGTCCAGATGTTTTTTCATTGTTACCTCCAAAAATATAAGACAACCACCATCTCCAATATGTTAACTGAACAGGATTCTTAATATATATATATATATATATATATATATATATATATATATATATATATATATATATATATATATATATATATATATTGTTACATAGCCTATGATTTCATCATCCTTTGTGTAATTTTAACGCACAGTTGCTGCATGTTTGATCACGAGCGTGTTCTGCCTCAGTCCCCCCCTTCTACCGTTATAGTAGAGTAAGTCGTTCTCTCTGTTATTCAGAGTGGGATTTTCAGCTCTTTGTCCCCATGGCTTCGTTTGCGCGTCCTTCTTACAAGTTGTATTAAGCTCTGCCGGCCCCTATATAATGAGCTCAGTTTCTGCATCATTGCCACTTAGCTCTGCTCCTCATTTTGTTCACATCTCTGTCCTCCCCTGTACAGATATTATTATTGTGAGTGCTCAAGAAATCTCCAAACATCTAGCAGCTGTGTGTAATTTGAGTATAACTGTTGTATTTTTTTCTTGTGCTGTGTAGCATAGGGTTAGTTCTTAGGCCTAGTGAGGTCTTCGTGATTAGTGTTGGGTTATATGTCAGTCATTTTTTATAATAGTTTGTATCTGTAATAATTTATCTTGCATTAACTGAGCATTACCAGTTGTATTTTCATTTTATCAGGGCTGACTTAGATAAATTTACTCTTGCTAATTTCGTGTTAATAGAGGCTATTGCAGTTAACCATATATTTAACCTGTTTATTTGCCATTACATTATCCTTATGAGTTCTGAATGTTTTGTTGTTAGTTTGTGCATTAAACTTTAACTTGTAATTTTACCTAACTCTTTTGTTTTGAACCTGGAACTTTACGGGACAGTAGTGACTCTTAGTATTCTCACTTAAAGTGTACATTATCTTTCTCTGTTCCGTAACATAAATTTGGCGACCCTGCCAGGATATTCAGGATATTATCATAAGGATATTGCTTGATATTTTGTGACTGTTACTTATTAATTATGTCTACTATTACTACACTTGATGAAGCCAAAGATTTTTTGTCAAATGTGCAAACAGTGTGTGATGTAGAAAACAGAACAAAGAATGAACTTAAGCTTGTTGCTCAACAATTGGGAATTGTTGTTCGCTCTCATCATTCTAAAGATCAAATTGTTGACATGATTAATGAAAGCTTGTTTAATGTAACTCCTCCAAATGAGCAAACGCAGATTGAATTAGCTAAGTTACAGCTAGCCCTGCAGGAGGCCCGTGCTAAGGAGGCTGAGTTTCACGCACAAGTTGAACTTGCTAGGATTCAGGCAGACCATGAGTATCGCATGAAACAATGTGGAACTGGATCATCTAGCTCTGATGATTTTGATGTGGCTAAAAATGTTAAACTTGTCCCTCCTTTTAATGAATCTGATTTAACAAAGTATTTTCAGTTGTTTGAGAGGGTAGCTACAGGTTTTAATTGGCCTAAAAAGTATTGGCCAGTACTCCTTCAAACTGTTCTTACCGGTAAAGCTCAAGTAACTTATGCATCTTTGCCTCAGGATCAATCTGATAATTATGATGTAGTTAAGAGCTTGATTCTTAAGGCCTATGAGCGTGTTCCTGAAGCCTATAGAGTAAAATTTAGGACAACTTATAAGCAAGATAAGCAATCCCATGTTGAGTATGCAAAAATCAAAGAAGATCTGTTAGAGCAGTGGTTAAATTCTAAGAATGTGGATTCTGATTTTGACAAATTTAAGCAGATGATTTTGCTGGAGGACTTCAAAAGGTGTATTTATAAAGATGTAAGCCTATATCTTGATGAGAAAAGGATAGATAATTTGTCTGATGCTGCAGTTTTAGCTGATGAGTATGTTCTCACTCACAAGAGATATTCTAGAGAAAAAGGGAAAGCTGAGAGTAATTATGTTGCCTCTATTCAGAGTACAGGTAACAGGAAAGAGAATAAAGATGATGTTTCTCAGGAAGTAAATACCAGCTTCACCTCTAGATTTCAGAAAAATAAATGTACTTATTGTAGTAAGCTTGGTCATACTACGGAGAAATGTTTCAGGAGACAGCGTGATGTGAACAAAAAGGAGTCTTTAAATATTCAGTCAATTGGTCTAGTGTCCACTCTTGAGAGTTCCCAGAATTCTTTAACTGAGTTAACTGAACCTGCTTTGAGGGGTAACTTAAATTCTCATGATGGAGCTCCTCTTTTGAGCAGTAACGTGGGTGACACTCTCAAGAGTTCATGTGCTAATTTCCTGTCTGATGGTTTTGTCAGTCCTCTGGACAGTAATGACAGGAAATCAGTTCAAATATATCGTGATAAAGGTGCTTGCCAATCCCTTATGCTGACCAGTGTTCTAGGCTCTAATGTTAATTCCTCTGATGAAACTGTAATCTTACAAGGTATAGGGAATAATTACTTCTCTGTCCCTCTGTGCAGAGTGAATTTAGAGTCTGGTTTTGTTAATGGTTCCGTTATGGTTGGGTTGGTTGAGACACTCCCAATGTCAGGTGTAACTTTCTTACTTGGAAATGATATAGGTGGAAGTCAAGTGTGTCCAGCTCCTCAGTTGTCTAGTGAGCCAGTGGCTGTGTCCCAGGATTGTGATGTCCCTGATGTGTTCCCTGCATGTGCTGTCACTAGGGCTAAGTCTAAAGTTACTGGTGATTTAGAGGATAATGATGATGATGATGTTATCCTAGCTGACACTTTTCTTGCTAATTTGGACCACTCACCAGATGAGGCAGTACCCCGTAGTGTTGATAATTTGTCTCGTCAAGAGTTGGTTGAGTTGCAGGTTGCTGACCCTGAGTTGAAAGGTCTAGCTAACTCTGCTTACAGTGAAGAAGAGTCAGCCGGTGCTTCTACTTGTTATTATGTAAAGTCAGGAGTACTTATGAGGAAGTGGAGACCCCCAACAGCATCAGCCGACTGTGAATGGGAGGTTGTACATCAAGTTGTCATCCCTCGTGTTTGTAGGCAGGATATCATTAGAGTGGCTCATGATTCCAGTTTGGCAGGACACCTTGGAGTGAGGAAGACTGTGGCACGCATTTTGAAACACTTCTACTGGCCAGGTATCTTCAGGGATGTTTCCTGGTATTGTAAGTCTTGTCACACCTGTCAAGTTGTGGGGAAGTGTAATCAGACCGTAAAGGTTGCACCTCTAGTTCCCATTCCTCCTTTTGAGGCGCCTTTCACCCGTGTGTTGGTGGATATTATGGGCCCTCTTCCTAAGACTTCTTCAGGATTTTCTTATGTGTTGACCATGATTGATATGGCTACTCGTTATCCTGAAGCCATTCCACTTAGAAATATCTCAGCTAAGAACGTAGTTAAGGAAATGCTAGGGTTCTTCACAAAGTTTGGTCTGCCCAAGGAGGTACAGTCAGACCGGGGAAGTAATTTCATGTCAAATGTTTTCAAGCAGTCTCTGAAAGAGTTGGGCATCACCCAGATCACGTCTTCAGCTTACCATCCTCAGACCCAAGGAGCGTTGGAGAGATATCATCAAACACTCAAATCGATGCTCAAGAAATACTGTTTGGAACATCAGAAAGACTGGGATAAAGGTCTTCCATTCGTTGTATTTGCCGCAAGAGAATCTCCAAATGAATCACTGGGCTTCTCACCTTTTGAACTACTGTTTGGCCATGAAGTAAGAGGACCCCTTAAGTTACTCAAGGAATGCTGGCTGTCGGAGGAAGATGACGTCAACCTGCTGGAGTATGTGATGAAGTTCAAAGAACGGCTGTCCACTGCTTTGCAGCTGGCGAGAGAATTTGGGAGCTGCTCAGAAGATGAAGACTTGGTATGATAAGAAGTCCAGGTTGCGCCACTTTCAGCCAGGAGATCAGGTTTTGATTCTGCTACCAGTTCATGGGCAACCTCTTCAAGCCAAGTTTAGTGGCCTCTATTTCGTGGAGAAGAAACTCAGTGATGTCAGCTATGTCATCGCCACACCAGATCGTAGAAAGAACAAGCAACTATGTCACATCAACATGCTAAAGTTGTATCACAGGCGGGACGAAAATAATCCAGTCTGCACTGTAGCTGTTCCACCCGAGTCTGCAAGTGAAGCTCTCCCATGCAGTATGAGCCTGAGTGATAGTTTGGGGAAGAATCCTGATATCATGAATGATCTCCAGACTGAGCTTTCTCATCTACCTCCCGGGGAAAGACAGGAGTTTTCGGCATTACTGCAGGAGTACCCGCAAGTGTTCCGTGCCACTCCAGGAAGAACCACTGTGTTAATGCATGATGTCGGTGTTGGAGACGCAAAGCCAATTAAATTGCCTCCTTGCCGTGTGAACCCAGTGAAAGTTCCTCTCATCCAGAAGGAGCTTGGCTACCTGTTGGACCACAAGATGATTGAGCCCTGTCAGAGCGAGTTGAGTTCTCCTGTCACTCTGGTCCCTAAGCCAGGTGGGTCACAGTGGCTTTGCATTGACTACAGACGTGTTAATCAGATAACCAAAACAGACACTTACCCTCTCCCTCGTGTGGAAGATTGCATAGACAAGATCGGAAAGGCTAGGTACATAAGTAAGTTTGATTTGTTAAAGGGATACTGGCAAGTACCTATGACTGAACGTGCTAGGGAGATCTCATGTTTTGTAACATTAGGAAAGACCTTTGCATGGTCTGTAATGCCATATACAGATTGTTTTAGAGTAATAAGAAATTTCCTTAGTAAATTTCTTTTTTCTTTGTGGGGAGGTGTTACATAGCCTATGATTTCATCATCCTTTGTGTAATTTTAACTCACAGTTGCTGCATGTTTGATCACGAGCGTGTTCTGCCTCAGTCCCCCCCTTCTACCGTTATAGTAGAGTAAGTCGTTCTCTCTGTTATTCAGAGCGGGATTTTCAGCTCTTTGTCCCCATGGCTTCGTTTGCGCGTCCTTCTTACAAGTTGTATCAAGCTCTGCCGGCCCCTATATAATGAGCTCAGTCTCTGCATCATTGCCACTTAGATCTGCTCCTCATTTTGTTCACATCTCTGTCCTCCCCTGTACAGATATTATTATTTTTGAGTGCTCAAGAAATCTCCAAACATCTAGCAGCTGTGTGTAATTTGAGTATAACTGTTGTATTTTTTTTCTTGTGCTGTGTAGCATAGGGTTAGTTCTTAGGCCTAGTGAGGTCTTCGTGATTAGTGTTGGGTTATATGTCAGTCATTTTTGATAATAGTTTGTATCTGTAATAATTTATCTTGCATTAACTGAGCATTACCAGGTGTATTTTCATTTTATCAGGGCTGACTTAGATAAATTTACTCTTGCTAATTTCGTGTTAATAGAGGCTATTGCAGTTAACCATATATTTAACCTGTTTATTTGCCATTACATTATCCTTATGAGTTCTGAATGTTTTGTTGTTAGTTTGTGCATTAAACTTTAACTTGTAATTTTACCTAACTCTTTTGTTTTGAACCTGGAACTTTACGGGACAGTAGTGACTCTTAGTATTCTCACTTAAAGTGTACATTATCTTTCTCTGTTCCGTAACAATATGTATATATATATATATATATATATATATATATATATATATATATATATATATATATATATATATATATATATATATATATATATATAATGTGTGTGTGTGTGTGTGTGTGTGTGTGTGTGTGTGTGTGTGTGTTGTGGTAGATGGGGGCGCCCATCATCAACTCAGTGTAGGGAAGCCTTGTGTTCTCTACACGGAGTGATAGGCTAAATGGTTTCCTGTACCTAGGAAACCACTTTCTATGTGAGGTGGTAACCATATTACCGGAGTTTTTGGCCAGGTCAAGTGTCCCCCAGAGTCGCGTATCAAAAATCAGTTAATCATGCCCAGAGAGAGAGAGAGAGAGAGAGAGAGAGAGAGAGAGAGAGAGACTCTGTGGAACAGTGGTAGAGTGTGCATTTCACATGCTGGTGAGCGCGGGTTCGCCTCCCGCCAGTTGTGAAAACTTTGGGAAGTGTTCACCAAGCCACTTGCTACTTTGGCGGACTCAAGGGGTGCTGTGGTTGAACCAGTGTCGCATACTAGTATGCTTGCACCCAATCGGCTTAAGGCGGGCCGATTACACTTGGTTCACAGCCTATACACACATCCAAAGCCACTACAACACTACAATCACACTCACAAGCACTTCTCTCCCTACATACAGTCTCTACCAGACAGCCTAAGCCACTGGGTAGAGATACATTGGCTGTATCGTCCCTGCTTCGGTTGGGATAGGCCAGTCGTGCAGTGGACCTAAACGGCTGATGATGATATATATATATATATATATATATATATATATATATATATATATATATATATATATATATATATATATATATATATATATATATATATATATATATATATATATATATATATATATATATATATATATATATATATATATAGATATATATATATATATATATATATATATATATATACGAGGTTTGTCAGAAAAGTTCCAGGACTGAGTGTGCTGTGTGAGCTATGAGTGGGAGAGGGATTAGCGGGTTGCGTCACCGTGTGACGTAATATCCAGGAAGTGTATGACTGTGATCTCAGCTCTCTGCAGCCATTGTTCTTTTTTTCACATACTTTTGTATACATGTCCTCTGTTTCAGGTCGTCAAGCGATGAGCACAGAGCAACGATCCAACCAGAAGTTTCTGGTCCGGTTGGGGAAAACTCTGTCTGAAACACTGGGAATGCTGCAGCAAGTGTATGGAGATGAGACGATGTCACTCTCACGTGTTTTTGAGTGACACAAGAGGTTCAAAGAGGGTCGCGAGGACGTGCAAGACGACACCAGGAGTGGAAGGCCTTCAAGGAGCAGGACTGAGGCCAACGTTGAGCGTGTCAGGCAGATTGTGCATGGCGATCGTCGGTTGACTGTTCGACTGATCGCAAATGAGCTGGGCATGAACCTGGACAGCATCTGGAAGATTATCACTGAAGATTTGGGTATGTGGAAAGTCTGTGCAAAGATGGTGCCGAAGCTGCTGAATGATGACCAGAAGGATCGGCACATGCAGGTGTGTCAGGACATCCTCGAGCGTCTTAAAACCGAACCAGACTTGCTAGGGAGAATCATCACCAGTGATGAGTCATGGATCTTCGAGTACGACCCGGAGACCAAACGCCAGAACCTTCAGTGGAAGAGTCCGATGTCGCCAAGGCCGAAGAAAGCAAGACAGTCAAAGTCCAAAGTCAAAGTCATGTTGATCGCATTCTTCGATGTGAGGGGCATCGTCCACACCGAGTTCTTGCCACAGGGCCAGACGATTAATCAGCACCCCTACAAAGAGATCCTGTGGCGTTTGCTTCGTTCAGTGCGCGAGAAGAGGCGAGAGTTGTGGCAGGACAACTCGTGGCTGCTTCAACATGACAACGTGCCTGCTCACAGTGCCCTGAGCATCCGACGGTTCCTGGCCGAGAGGAACATCGCCGTGCTGGGGCAACCTCCCTACTCACCCGACCTGGCTCCGTGTGATTTTTTCCTCTTCCCCAGGTTCAAGGGGGTCATCAAGGGGACCCGTTTTGAAGACGTGGAAGACATCAAGATGGCCGTGACGACAGAGCTGCGGAGGATCCCGGAAGAATCCTTCCAGGAGTGCATGGAGGCGTGGCAGAGAAGGATGGGAAAGTGCGTTAGACTCCAGGGTGATTACTTCGAAGGGGACAACTCGTAGTTTGTAGTTTGGATTTGAATTATATCTTTTGTGACATCAGTCCTGGAACTTTTCTGACCACACCTCGTGTATATATATATATATGAATTAAATCACAATAACAGGTGATCCAGAGATATGTTGATATCCACAAGGAAAAGGAAACACGATATATCCCGAGCGCTTTCGTGTATTCACATCTTTAGGGGAGAGCAAAGTAAAGGAGTTAAAGAACACATGTTATTTTTATACAGCATGTAGGAGGGGAAAAGTCCCAAAGGAGCTTACTAAGTCGCTGACAGATATTACTGTTCTAAACTTACATCTTTGTTTCTAGCTTAATAAATACAGTTTTAAAATAGGTATTATTACATACATAAAACATAATTCTTGATACACACACTTACGGATAACAGTGAATTATATACCGTACCGTATGCATAAGTGAGCAGTGTCGTACCATGAAGTTCTTAAAGGATTATCAGGGTGTGGGAAGCGGATTATCAAGCATTGGCTTATTGACCTACCCAGATCTCTCTCTCTCTCTCTCTTTCTCTCTCTCTCTCTCTCTCTCTCTCTCTCTCTCTCTCTCTCTCTCTCTCTCTCTCTCTCTCTCTCTCTCTCTCTCTCTCTCTTTCTCTCTTATAATTCTGCGAACTAATCTGATCATATACAGAGTCACGCTTAATGGACAACTGTATATACAGTATAATCACTGTCATTATACAAATGCGTGTGAGTTATAGTGACATGAACATTGACCCATGTAAAGGAAAGCAACACAAATGCTTACCCCGACGTATACTATATAGGAACTCAGTCACATACCTATGTACGTAAGGACAGACAAACGTATACAAACATGAATGAGCACAAATATACATAGACAAAAATATATTAACAAAAACGCATACATTGCAGGCCATTCTTTTCAAACAGAATTGCATATGCATACACACCCTTATACATATCCCGTTCGTTGCAGAAGTGTTCTTATATAATAAGGGAGAGAAATATATACAAACGAGATCAAACTATGTGATCTTGGCAACATATTTTCTCTGTGATGACCTTATCTAACTTGTAGATACCATTGTTCAGGTTCATATTCTCGGACTCTGTGTTCTTGATAACACTGGATTCAATGATGCTCCTGTTAACAGCAGATCTGGAAGAAAAAAACTGAGGAGGCATTATCCCAAACTATACAGTGATTCTCATTTATCATATATACAGATAAGGCATTGGATGTTTGTCCTCTCCTAATACTATACTTATGTTGTATGATTCTAGCATCAAGTTCTTTTCCTGTCTGGCCTACATAAAACTTGTTGCACTCTTTACATGGTATTTTGTAAAAGCAGGCACTTGAATTATCGGGTGAATTCTTAATCAACCTCTACTTCACTGTACATGAATTATTGAACACTACTATTACATTCCACCTTTTCATCAGTTGAGGAACTTTGGAAAATTTCTCACTGTATGGTAAAATTAGAAGATTCATTTTGTCATGAGAAGGCAATGAGATGGTCCTATAGAAAGTTTTGCTTGCTTGGTTGAAAGCTTTATCTATGAAGGTTTTGGGGTACTTTAATTTCGCTGCAATATCGTAGATATTTCCAAATTCCTCATCCATGAATTCCGAGCTACAGATTCGAAGAGCACATAGAGACATAGAAGACAATTTGACTTTATCCCGATGAGCAGAATAAATATGATTATATGAACAAACATTAGTGGGCTTTCTGTAGCAGAGGTCAGTCTGCTCAGACATGCTAGTGACTTGATAGTGTTGTTCTATGTGTTTTAGTGGTCTGTGATAGTGTTGTGTTAGTGTGTTGTAGTGACCTGTGATCTAGTGCTGTGCTAGTGATCCGTGAGAGTGCTGTGCTAGTGTCTTGTAGTGACCCGTAGTGACCCGTGATAGTGCTGTGCTACCTTTTGTGAATTTGTGCGTGAGGCTTCCTCGGCAAAGAGCTGTGTCCCCACTGCAGGTAATGAAAAGGAGTACCTTGGTTTAAAGGAGGAACTTCTCTAACTGAAGTAGGAGGTACAAATTCTCAGGCAGAAGTCACAAATGAGGGAATTGTTGGAGGAGATGTTGGAGGAGAGAGAGAAGAAGGCTGAAGGTTGGACACTTGTTCATAAGGGTGCAACGAAGTTCACCCTTAAGAAGCAAGCGGGAATTAAGACCACTAATTCCTTCGACGCACTATGGGACGAAAGTGAAGGGAAGGCAGAGAGGGAAGTAGAGGAGAATGACGGTGAGAGAACTTCCCGTACAGGTAAGTATAATTAGAACAAAAAAGGTAAGAAAAATGTTGCCGTCGTTGGAGACTCCCAGGTGAGATATCTTAACAGAGCCATGTATACTCCACTTGCTAAACATGTGTGTCTTCCAGGGGCCAGGGTGGCTAATGTGATAGAAAAAATTTCAAATATCGTGAAGGATAGTGGTGACAAACCCACTGTGTGCCTCAGTGTAGGAGGCAATGATATTAGTAGGCATAAGAGTGAGGTACTGTGGCAAAGGTACAAGTTGATGTTAGAAAAGGTTAGGGAAAGGGGAGAACCCCTGTAGTGCTTGGTGTTTTACTCAGGTGACGGGTTGGGATGGAGTGGTTGAGCAGGGCAATAGGTTTTAATTGCCGCCTTGAAAAGTATTGCAAAGATAATGCAATACCTTTCATAGACACTTGGGACCGGTTTTATGGACGGAGTGCCTTGTATGGTTGGGATGGGACTCATCTTAGCAGGCAGGGAGTTTTTGTTTTAGCTGGAATGATAGATAGGGAGTTAGAGGTTTTTTTTCGAGGTTGAGAAGTAGACGTACAGGAAGTTATAGCAACTGCACTCAGAAATCATTATTACCATGTTTGGATAGATGCATCAAGACCTGCAATAGTAAGAACAAAAGTTTAACCATTAGCGTAGATACATCCACTCAGGCACCTCAAATTGAGCAGGCGATGATAGATGACAGAACAAGCGATGATAGAAGGGCGATAAATGATAGTAAAGAGTTTCCCAGTTAGTAATGAAAAAAAAAAAAACAGTAAATACCAAGGTAGAGGCATAACTACTCTTAATAATCTGAAAGTGTACTACACAAACTGCCGGAGTTTACGTAATAAAATTGATGAACTGAGGGCTTTAATTTGTACAGAGAAAGTAGACATTGCCGTTATTAGTGAAACTTGGAGGAATGCAGACACTCGAGAATTTTTAGCAGAATATCAGATAAATGGCTATAATATTTTTGTGTCAAACCGTCAGGGAAGAAAGGGGGGAGGGGTAGCTATTTATGTAAATGATTCATTAAACTGTTACAATAAAGCAGACATTAAAGTAAATAGGGACACAGAAAGTGTCTGAGTTGAAATTAGTAACAATAGGGAGAAATTAGTGTTAGGAGCAATTTACAGATCTCCAAAATTAAGTAAAGCATATAGTAAATACCTTTGGGAGGAAAATAGGAAAGCATCACAGTCCAGCTCAGTAATAATTGTAGAGGACCTTAATCTGCCAAGGATAGATTGGAGAAATCAGACAGGGGATGCAGAGTCAGAGGAATTTCTAGAGGTAATACAGGATAATTTTCTTTATCAGTATATCAGGGAGCCCACAAGAGGTAATAATATACTAGATTTGGTTTTAGCTAATAAAGAAAATGTCATTAGTGATGTAGAGTTTGGTGGACGACTTGGTAATAGCGATCATGAAGGAATTAAGTTCAGATCTATTTGGGATGTCTGTTCCACTGAAAATACCTCCACCGTTCCTAATTTTCGTCTAGGAGATTTCGATGGTTTAAGAGTTTATTTTAGAACGGTACTCCACATGGAGAATAGCTATTTTAGGGAGTGTGAGATCAGTGGGGAACCCCAGGTTATAGGCGCCGCAAAGCAAGCTGCAGCAATAATTACAGCAACACGGAGGGCAATGACGATGCTGACGATGTTGATGATGGTGATGACGACTTACACACGGCATTCGGTGGGAATACAACACAGGCGGCTGCGGATGACTCACTTAACATCCGACCACAACCACCCATACCACAACCACGCCATCCACAACAACCAACCGATGAAGATTATCATGTTGTTCCAACTTCAACAAGGGATAAAGGATATCGAAAAACGCTACGCGACAATTATCGTTATCTACGGCACCTTGAAAAGCTGGAAGAAGCCGCGGATCAGTGAATGGTGAAGAAAGAAAAGTGAAAAGTGAAAAGTGAGTGGAAAGTGAATAAGAATAGGAGGGAGTACCGAGGCACACAGTTACGCTCACGGCCCTGTACTGTTAACACTTATCTGAATTTATGTGCCCCAAATGGAAGAGCTAGATACGGCCTAATAGAGTAATATCCTACATATATGGGACCAAGATAAAAGTGACTCAGAACTAAAAGGTAACCATGTCTAGCGTGAATTAACGTTATACAACGGACATTGTTTCAAGATGTTGTGGACCAGACCCGACTAAGAACACCGAGAGAAATAAACGAAGGATATGAAGAGTACAAGCCTACTTCCGGCCCCTGTACTTTTCATGAGGGAGATGGTTGGAAGTTAGTCGAATCAGAGAGGGCAAAGAGTCTAGGAGAACTGAGGGAAGATCTTGTCCAGGAGGCCCGCTTGAGCACCCTACCACGACGATGAGACTGGTGATGTCTTGGTACTCTACCGTATCAGTGAGTAGACATTCTTGTTAGAGGACGTAGAGGAAAAGTGGAACTGAGAGTAGGGAAGAGAGCAGAGAAGGTGAAATATACTGAGTAATATATTACGAGTATACTCTAGAGCCGTGGTAGGGTATAACAGGACAGGCCAGATAAATTGTATGATTGTTAAAATAACTCATTTGCTCAATGATGAAGTGAACAAAAGATTACCTAAGGATTATGTGCCATTATTAAGGAGAAGTATTGAGTTTGGGCAGAATATTTGTGTTAAGGTTTGGTGTTAATTCTGCAGAAATATATTGAAGTAACTTTTGGTGAAGTGATGCTAGAATAAGATGTTACAGTGATTGATGTTTTAGAGGTAACGATGTTATAGTGATATGATGATATACTAGAGTACTATTCTTAGTATTATTCCAGTGTAGAAGAATATTACCTTTAGTATTATCTTTATTTTATTTCAGTAGTGGAGAGTATTATCCTTAGTCGACGAGTAATAATCGTAGTGACATTTCAAGTGTTACGTGAACAATACTCGTGATTTATTACTTAATTAATGGAACCTAGTTGTATTGTTGATTACCGTTGTAAGGTGGGATGATTTAATAGTTTTAATGTAGAGTAAGACCATATAGCAGTTACGTAACTTTAAGTTCGTGGAGTGAATTAAATGAGTTGCTGCTTTTTAACATAGTGTATAAATTGTACATAGTTTATAGATAAAAGGAGAAAAGAAAATTTTTTTTTGAGTAACCCTAGAATCCCTTCCTCGTAATAAGGAACAAGATGCTCTCACGTAGCGCTGGGCTTAAATGGACTTGTGAATACATAATGTGTTGTTATGTCTGGCTCCCCACTTGTGCCTATCCAGTGCTACCTAATGAAACTTGATTAAATCTGACTAAACCTGACTTAAACTTAACATAATGTAACTTAGTGTTCCTTAGAGAAGAATAGATAATGAGTAAGTCAAGTAAAGGGAGCACGACTTAGGTGAGAGGCAGGAAACAAGTGGGAATGTGCGCCAGGTGTCTGGGGAAGGTGAGGAGGTAGATGGGAGTGTAGTCCAGGTGACAGGGATTAACTCAGGTCCAGTACCAAGCAGACGTTCGACCAGTGAGAAATATAACGAGTTAGTAAATATAATACACGGAGGCCAAGATAAATATATCCCTTCAAAACCGTTTAGAACGAATTATTCAGAACCAAGATGGTTAAAAAACAGATTAAAATCTCTCATAGGCCAAAGGAAAGAAATATATAGAAAAATAAAACGTGGGGTTAACACTTACGTAACCGGTACACGATTTTAAATAGAGAGGTAAAGAGGGAGATACGAAAAGCAAAGAGAAGTTATGAAATTAAGGTTGCTAGTGAATCCAAAGATAACCCCAAGGGTTTTTATCAAATGTATCATACGAAAAATAAAGATAGGACAGGTCCACTCAGAACAGAATCAGGTGACATTACCAGTGGAGATAAAGAAATGTACTCCATCCTAAACAATTATTTCATGTCAGTATTCACCAAGGAAAATCTAGACCTGGTCCCTGAAGCAGCAGATATTTATGATGAGAATAAGGAAAATATGCTTAGTAAAATAACCATTAGTAAGGAGACCGTATTGAAAGAAATTAATAAGGTAAAACCTCAAAAATCGCCAGGTCCGGACGATATATATGCAAAAATTATAAAAGAAACCAAAGAAGAATTATGTCAGCCACTTTTAACGTTGTTTAATGACTCTTTAATTTCAGGAGAAGTTCCAGAGGCGTGGAAGACCGCAAACGTACTGCCCATCTTTATAAAGGGTGATAAATTAGCTGCGTCGAATTATCGTCCGATCAGTCTAACGTCAATTGTAGGAAAAATGTTAGAGTAAATTTTGGCAAAGAAGATTAGAGAACACTTAGAAAGATTTAAGCTTATAATCAAAAGTCAGCACGGATTCAAGCAAGGACGATCCTGCCTCACAAACTTGTCGTCATTCTACTCGGAGGTCTATGAGGCAGTAGATAGCGATAATGCTTACGATGTTATTTATCTGGACTTTAGTAAAGCTTTTGATAGGGTCCCACACGAAAGGTTAGTTAGAAAGGTTCGAGCACACGGTATAGACGGCGATATCTTAAATTGGATAGAATCCTGGCTGAAAGGACGAAAGCAGAGAGTATTAATAAATGGAACTAAGTCGGATTGGGGATTAGTAACTAGAGATGTGCCACAGGGTTCAGTACTCGATCCCTTATTATTTATTATATATATAAATGATCTGATCTTAAGAGTCACTAGCAGCATCAGCAAATTTGCCAATGATACAAAAATAGGGCGTATCGTTAACTCGACTGACGATTGCCATAACCTACAAAAAGACCTCGATACATTGCCCAAATGGTCTAAAACTTGACAAATGGAATTTAACGTTGAAAAATGTAAAGTACTTAACGTAGGCAAGACCATGGGACACACTAAGTACAGTTTAGATAACAAAGAAATTAACAAATCGGAATGTGAGAGGGATCTATGAGTTATGGTTAGTAACGACTTTAAACCAAGGCAACAGTGTATTAATGCAAGAAATAAAGCAAATAGGGTCCTACGATTTATTTCGAGAAGCGTGAGCAAAAGGTCATCAAAAGTAATACTACAACTTTACCTAGCATTAGTAAGGCCACATTTAGACTACGCATTACAATTTTGGTGTCCTTACGACACCATGGATATTAACTCGTTAGAAAATGTACAGAGAAGAATGACAAAAATGATACATGATGTTCGGAACCTGTCATATGAAGACAGACTGAAAAGACTAAGTCTGTGCCCGCTAGAGAGGCGTAGAGAAAGGGGAGACTTAATTGAGGTGTTTAAAAGGATGATGGGTATAAATAAGGGAGATATTATCAAGGTACTTAAAGTGAGCATACAGGATAGAACTCAAAGTAATGGTTTCAAACTTGAAAAATTCCGTTTCAATAAGGAAATAGGTAGAAATTGGTTTGGTAATAGAGCAGTAGATGAATGGAATAAGCTACCTAGTAAAGTAGTTGCTGCCTCTTCCATTGAGAGTTTCAAGCATAAGCTAGATAAGGATATGACAAATAAGGGATGGGTATAAATAAAAATCTTGTAACCAATACTAATTCATACTTTTTCCTTTTCAGGTTACACTACGGTAGTCTCTATTCTCCTCTCACACTCTCTTATAAAATGTCCACGCCAATTTTTCTATACTGCGTGGTGTTCTTTCAGACTTTTTCCTGCCAGCTTCGGGTGGAGGGTTTGGAGGGTGGGGGAAAGCCTTCTTCTTTGCTATCCTATCTCATTCTAGTAGTTCAGTTACTCTTCTAGGAGCTGCCTAGCTTGGGCCAACCGGCCTACTGCAGTTATCCTCTCTTCTTATGTTCTTAAGTTCAGCTGAGGAAGGAAAGTATCCAGGATTTCACTAGATAGCCAAAGACATAATATATCATCTACATATCTTAACCACACTGCATCCTTAGGCAGAATGTTACTAAGTAATCTTTTCTCAAAGATTTCGATATAAAGATTACTGAGAACAGGTGAGAGGGGGTTGCCCATTGCCATACCGAATTTCTGACAGTAGTATCCTCAGTTAAATTCGAATATACAGTCCTTGATGCAAAGTTTTATCAACTTTATATATATTTGTGTCTGAGACAGGCAAAGAAAGGTTTTTTAATGAATCTTTGAGATATTCAAGCAGATCATCAACAGGAAACTTACAAGCTTAAAATCATAAGTTATATATAGTCCGATAAGTATGTTCACAAGATCCAAATCATTCTTTACATTTCAGTCAGAGATGGCACCAAGAAGTGGACTTAGTAATGATATAAACAATTCGGAGATCTTATAGGAAGCTGAACCTGCTGAACTAATTATGGGTCTAGCAGGATTGTTATTCAAGTGAGTTTTGATGAGACCGTACATGTATGGTAAGGAGGGAGAGACAGATGTAAGATTTTTAATGAGGTCCTCATCACCTTTCAATAAACACTTCAGTTTCTTGTTAAACAGCGAATTCACTGTTTCAAGGGGGTTTCTTACAAGTTTGGCATAAGTAACCTCATCATTTAGCAAGTCATTCATTTTGGATAAATAATCACTTTTGTTCATAATCACTACAGCATTGGCTTTATCACCTTTCGTAATATGTAATGTATTGTCTTTCTTTAGAGATTTGATTGCATCATGAAATCTTTTAGGGCAGTTAGGAACATCAGACCTGGACATCGAGGCATATACACTCCATTTGAAAATGTTCACCTCATCACAAGACAAATCACTTTTCTTTTCAATGTTGCAGAAAGCTCTTGCAATATCGACACTATCCACTTCCTTGTTGTATGGAAACCCCATACAATATCCAAGGGCACATACTGTATTACCGTTAAGTTCTTTATCGGAGAGGTTAACAACAAAATCTAGGTTTGCATCTGTTCCAATCACTGTTTTCAATAAGCATTTTTATTTTCCTATCCAGTTTTTTGCACAGCTGCTGATGAACTAACCATAGTTTATTGTTGCAGCAGTAAAGCAATGCACGAAAGCGCTTGGGATATATCGTGTTTCCTTTTCCTTGTGGATATCAGCATATTTATCTATCTATACTATCTATCTATCTATCTATCTATCTATATATATATATATATATATATATATATATATATATATATATATATATATATATATATATATAATATATATATATATATATGTGTATATATATATATATATATATATATATATATATATATATATATATATATATATATATATATATTAACTGTAACCTGGAAACCATTTACTACCCGGGGTGGTAACCATATAACCGGGGTTTTGGGCCGGGTGAAGTGTCCCCCAGATTCCCCTATCTATATTCACTTATTCATGGCAAAATATATATATATATATATATATATATATATATATATATATATATATATATATATATATATATATATATATATATATATATAATACTCTACACACACACACACACTGTAGGTATTAAGTACGTCAAGCACTTTATTTCGATATATATGTATTAGTATCTGTTCCTGTCCAAATTAGGTTCACTACAGGCCCGAAGCTTCTCCGAGGAGGGAAAACAACAGTCAAAAGGAACCTTTTCCCATGAACGTGAAGTAGAAAGGCGGAAGATGTGTCTGCAGGAAGAGCGATGCCTGTGAAAGCCGAACTGTTTTAAGGACCTTTTTCTTGTGTACCCGAGTCTATGAATGCCACAGGGAAATGAAATATATAAATAAATAATAAGTAAATAAATAATATAAAGTGTAAGCATTTGTGTTAGTGGTAGGTGGGGGCGCTCACCATTCACTCACTCAGTGTGGCTGCTCTCGAGTGTCTCTCCTTTCCTTTCTTCCTTCCTTCCTCTTCTGTCTTTCTTTCGTTCATTCTTTCCTGTTCCTTTTGCTTCGGGTGACTTAGCATTCCCTCTTCTGTCTTTGCTCTACCTTCTGCTTATGGGTGACTCTACAGTGAGTAACAAGCCAAATGGTTTCCTGTACACTAGTAAACCATTTAGTGCGCTGAGTGGTAACCATATAACCATATTATGGCGCCTGGTGTTTCACTGGGTAATTAAGGGGCTCCAATCGCATTGAGCCTGTGTTAGTTTATATCCAAGGGTGGTTTGGGTTTACTGCTAACGTAATGCCACCCAGGGATGAGTGAGGTTGGTCATTCCCATCTTAAATGTCGGGACTAACTTGCCTATCCCCGGGCTCCTACTCTCCTCATGGAGCAACACAGGATTGGATGATGGTTATGATGATAATAATGATGTATGCACATTAAAGATCATATTACCAGCAGCCATTTTATTTGTCCACAACAGTTTTAGATTGAATCGTAAACTCTGGGCACATACATCATGAAATGGATATTCTATTGATAGAGGCATCTCAACTGCTTACATTTGTAATGGAGAAAAACAAAACATGAAATAAAAAAAATAAACAATAATATAACAGGAATTGTGATATGCAGTTGATGATACTATTTTCAAATGCCGAATAAGTACAGAATTATTCAAAACAATATCCAGTCTTATTAAACAGCCAAATACAGAAAAAACAAGCAATAGCGTGCATGTGGAAACCTTTATAAAATAATGTTAAGGGTGTGTAGGGAGTGGTAAAGAATTGGGGTTTTTACTTGATTTCAGCATGAAAAGCGAGACTGACAAAAGTGATGTGTAATCCCAGAAAATTGTCATTGATACAAGAAAATGTTACATTCAAGTAGCGACGGAACTAAGAGAAGAATGATAAATGACGGTATTCGGCGAGCCAGGCATTTGCCTAAATTGCAGCGTAATTAGAGACACTTGACAAAGCTCTTATTTTTGTGTAAAGATGGGGAGCGCAGCACACACACACACACACACACACACACACACACACACACACACACACACACACACACACACACACGGAAAATATTGTGTATTGCCTCTGCGGAAATGATGCAGACCGATATTTTCCCATCACTATCCCTGGAGACAGGAAAATGACTATTGACTGCTCGTGCCCGGCGTGCTGTGAAAAGCTAATAGAAAAGGGGAATGGGAGGCTGGATGTATCCCCCTTCTCCCTTCTTTTGCACCGACTTAAATATGTGGCAGCTCCATGACCTCCTTAATCATACGAGATGGATGTTGAATGCGTAAGGTAAGGAAGATGGGGGTTGTCTTTAGAGTAGGAGAAGGAGGGGGGAGAAAAGGATTAATGGATACTAGAGGATGGAGCGGACAAGTTGTTTACATGGACAAACAACTTAATTCATTTCAGCCCGGGACTAGTATAAACAGGTCCTTCATCTGTAAGAGGGTCAACAGGCTGACTGTGGCTGCTCTTCGAAAGCGGGGACTCACTACCAGAAATGTGTTTCTGTTCTTACACCTTTTGTTGGTAAACCTATTTGCCTTTCTTTGTCGACTTGTATGAGGTTTTCTCTCATTCAGCCAGTTCCGAAGAAGGGTAACCGTTCCTAGTTGTCTAACCATCGCCCAACTGCTTTAGCATCCCGGATTAGTAAAGTTTCCGCATCTAATTTATCTGTCTATTTATCTATCTATATATCTATCTATCTTTATCTATCTATATCTATCTATCTATGTGTCTATCTATATATATATACAGTACATATATATATATATATATATATATATATCTATATATATATATATATATATATCTATAGATATTGGTACATAGCCTATGATTTCATCATCCTTTGTGTATTTTTAACGCACAGTATGCTGCACGTTTGAGCACGAGCGTGTTCTGCCTCAGTCCCCCCCTTCTACCGTTATAGTAGAGTAAGTCGTTCTTTCTGTTGTTCAGAGCAGGATTTTCAGCTCTTTGTCCCCATGGCTTCATTTGCGCGTCCTTCTTACAAGTTGTATCAAGCTCTGCTGGCCCCTATATAATGAGCTCAGTCTCTGCATCATTGCCACTTAGATCTACTCCTCATTTTGTTCACATCTCTGTCCTCCCCTGTACAGTTATTATTGAGTGCTCAGGAAGTCTCCAACCATCTAGTAGCTGTGTAATTTGAGTATAACTGTTATTGCATTTTTCCTTGTACTGTGTAGCGTAAGGTGTTAATTTGTAGGCCTAGTGAGGTTTTTGTAATTCATGTAGGGTTCTTGTTCAGTCATTTTTGATAATAGTTTGTATCTGTAATAATTTATCTTGCATTAACTGAGCATTACTCAGTGTATTTTCATTTTATCAGGGCTGACTTAGATATATTTACTCTTGCTAATTTCTTGTTAATAGAGGCTATTGCAGCTAACCATATATTTAACCTGTTTTTGCCATTACATTATCCTTATGAGTCCTGAATGTTTTGTTGTTAGTTTGGGCATTAAACTTTAACTTGTAATTTTACCTAACTCCTTTGTTTTGAACCTGGAACTTTACGGGACAGTAGTGATTTTTAGTATTCTCACTTAAAGTGTACATTATCTTTCTCTGTTCCTTAACATAAATTTGGCGACCTCTCATCAGGATATTCAGGATATTATCATAAGGATATTGCTTGATATTTTGTGACTGTGATTTATTCATGATGTCTACTATTACTACGCTTGATGAAGCCAAAGATTTTTTGTCAAATGTGCAAACAGTGTGTGATGTAGAAAACAGAACAAAGAATGAACTTAAGCTGGTTGCTCAACAATTGGGAATTGTTGTTCGCTCTCATCATTCTAAAGATCAAATTGTTGACATGATTAATGTAACTCCTCCAAATGAGCGAACGCAGATTGAATTAGCTAAGTTACAGCTAGCCCTGTAGGAGGCTCAGGCTAAGGAGGCGGAGTCTCGTGCTAAGGAGGCTGAATTTCAAGCAAATGCTAAGGAGGCTGAATCTCAGGCTCGGATTCAGGAGGCACAGATACAGGCACAAGTTGAACTTGCCAGGATTCAGGCAGACCATGAGTATCGCATGAAACAAGGTGGAACTGGATCATCTAGCTCTGATGATTTTGATGTGGCTAAAAATGTTAAACTTGTCCCTCCTTTTAATGAATCTGATTTAACAATGTATTTTCAGTTGTTTGAGAGGGTAGCTACAGGTTTTAATTGGCCCAAGGAGTATTGGCCAGTACTCCTTCAAACTGTTCTCACCGGTAAAGCTCAAGTAACTTATGCATCTTTGCCTCAGGATCAATCTGAAAATTATGATGTAGTTAAGAGCTTGATTCTTAAGGCCTATGAGCTTGTTCCTGAAGCTTATAGAGTAAAATTTAGGACAACTTACAAGCAAGATAAGCAATCCCATGTTGAGTATGCAAAAATCAAAGAAGACCTGTTAGAGCAGTGGTTAAATTCTAAGAATGTGGATTCTGATTTTGGTAAATTTAAGCAGATCATTTTGCTGGAGGACTTCAAAAGGTGTATTGGTAAAGATGTAAGCCTATATCTTGATGAGAGAAGAATAGATAATTTGTCTGATGCTGCAGTTTTAGCTGATGAATATGTTCTCACTCACAAAAGATATTCTAGAGAAAAAGGGAAAGCTGAGAGTAAGTACGTTGCCTCTACTCAGAGTATAGGTAACAGGAAAGAGAATAAAGATGATGTTTCTCAGGAAGTAAATACCAGCTTCACCTCTAGATTTCAGAAAAGTAAATGTACTTATTGTAGTAAGCTTGGTCATACTACGGAGAAATGTTTCAGGAGACAGCGTGATGTGAACAAAAAGGAGTCTTTAAATATTCAGACAATTCGTCTAGTGTCCACCCTTGAGAGTTCCCAGAATACTTTAACTGAGTTAACTGAACCTGCTTTGAGGGGTAACTTAAATTCTCATGATGGAGCTCCTCTTTTGAGCAGTAACGTGGGTGACACTCTCAAGAGTTCATGTGCTAATTTCCTGTCTGATGGTTTTGTCAGTCCTCTGGACAGTAATGACAGGAAATCAGTTAAAATATATCGTGATACAGGTGCTTGCCAATCTCTTATGCTGACCAGTGTTCTAGGCTCTAATGTTAATTCCTCTGATGAAACTGTAATCTTACAAGGTGTAGGGAATAATTATTTCTCTGTCCCTCTGTGCAGAGTGAATTTAGAGTCTGGTTTTGTTAATGGTTCCGTTATGGTTGGGTTGGTTGAGACACTCCCAATGTCAGGTGTAACTTTCTTACTTGGAAATGATATTGGTGGAAGTCAAGTGTGTCCAGCTCCTCAGTTGTCTAGTGAGCCAGTGGCTGCAACCCAGGATTGTGATGTCCCTGATGTGTTCCCTGCATGTGCTGTCACTAGGGCTAAGTCTAAAGTTACTGGTGATTTAGAGGATAATGATGATGATGATGTTATCCTAGCTGACACTTTTCTTGCTAATTTGGACCACTCACCAGACGAGGTAGTACCCCGTAGTGTTGATAATTTGTCTCGTCAAGAGTTGGTTGAGTTGCAGGTTGCTGACCCTGAGCTGAAAGGTCTAGCTGACTCTGCTTGCAGTGAGGAAGAGTCAGCCGGTGCTTCTACTTGTTATTATATAAAGTCAGGAGTGCTTATGAGGAAGTGGAGACCCCCAACAGCATCAGCCGACTGTGAATGGGAGGTTGTACATCAAGTTGTCATCCCTCGTGTTTGTAGGCAGGATATCATTAGAGTGGCTCATGATTCCAGTTTGGCAGGACACCTTGGAGTGAGGAAGACTGTGGCACGCATTTTGAAACACTTCTACTGGCCAGGTATCTTCAGGGATGTTTCCTGGTATTGTAAGTCTTGTCACACCTGTCAAGTTGTGGGGAAGTGTAATCAGACTGAAAAGGTTGCACCTCTAGTTCCCATTCCTCCTTTTGAGGCGCCTTTCACCCGTGTGTTGGTGGATATTGTGGGCCCTCTTACTAAGACTTCTTCAGGATTTTCTTATGTGTTGACCCTGATTGATATGGCTACTCGTTATCCTGAAGCCATTCCACTTAGAAATATCTCAGCAAAGAACGTGGTTAAGGAAATGCTAGGGTTCTTCACAAAGTTTGGTCTGCCCAAGGAGGTACAGTCAGACCGGGAAGTAATTTCATGTCAAATGTTTTCAATCAGTCTCTGAAAGAGTTGGGCATCACCCAGATCACGTCTTCAGCTTACCATCCCCAGACCCAAGGAGCGTTGGAGAGATATCATCAAACACTCAAATCGATGCTCAAGAAATACTGTTTGGAACATCAGAAAGACTGGGATAAAGGTCTTCCATTTGTTGTATTTGCCGCAAGAGAATCTCCAAATGAATCAGTGGGCTTCTCACCTTTTGAACTACTGTTTGGCCATGAAGTAAAAGGAATGCTGGCTGTCGGAGGAAGATGACGTCAACCTGCTGGGGTATGTGATGAAGTTCAAAGAACGGCTGTCCACTGCTTTACAACTGGCGAGAGAGAATTTAGGAGCTGCTCAGGAGAAGATGAAGACTTGGTATGATAAGAAGTCCAGGTTACGCTACTTTCAGCCAGGAGATCAGGTTTTGATTCTGCTACCAGTTCATGGGCAACCTCTTCAAGCCAAGTTTAGTGGTCCTTATTTCGTGGAGAAGAAACTCAGTGATGTCAACTATGTCATCGCCACACCAGATCGTAGAAAGAACAAGCAACTTTGTCACATCAACATGATAAAGTTATATCACAGGCGGGATGAAAATAACCCAGTCTGCAATGTAGCTGTTCCACCCGAGTCTGCAAGTGAAGCTCTCCCATGCAGTATGAGCCTGAGTGATAGTTTGGGGAAGAATCCTGATATCATGAATGATCTCCAGACTAAGCTTTCTCATCTACCTCCCAAGGAAAGGCAAGAGTTTTCGGCATTACTGCAGGAGTACCCGCAAGTGTTCCGTGCCACTCCAGGAAGAACCAATGTGTTGATGCATGATGTCGATGTTGGAGACGCAAAGCCAATTAAACTGCCTCCTTACCGTGTGAACCCAGTGAAAGTTCCTCTCATCCAGAAGGAGCTTGGCTACCTGTTGGACCTCAAGATGATTGAGCCCTGTCAAGCGAGTGGAGTTCTCCTGTCACTCTGGTCCCTAAGCTGGTTGGGTCACAGCGGCTTTGCATCGACTACAGACATGTTAATCAGATAACCAAAACAGACACTTACCCTCTCCCTCGTGTGGAAGATTGCATAGACAAGATCGGAAAGGCTAGGTACATAAGTAAGTTTGATTTGTTAAAGGGATACTGGCAAGTACCTATGACTGAACGTGCTAGGGAGATCTCATGTTTTGTAACACTAGGAAAGACTTTTGCATGTTCGGTAATGCCATATGGTATGAAGAATGCACCATCCACATTTCAGAAGCACATGAATGTTGTAACAGAGGGTTTGGCAGGGTGTGTTGTTTATATTGATGATGTATTAATCTTCAGTGACAACTGGAAAGATCACCTATGCCATGTCAGTAAATTTCTTGAGCGTTTAGTTCAGGCTAATCTTGTAGCTAATTTATCAAAGTGCGAGTTTGGTCAACCTAAAGTTCAGTACCTTGGGTACGTAATTGGTGATGGACATGTTGCACCGCCAGGAGCTAAGGTTCAGGTTATAAGTGATCTTCCCAGACCAAAAAGTAGGAAAGAGCTACAAAGATTTTTGGGAATGGTAGGTTATTACAGGAGATTTGTTCTTAACTTTTCAATTCTTGTATCACCACTTACAGACCTACTGAAAAAGGGAGTTGAATTTGCATGGACCGATAACTGTGAATCCTCTTTCAACAAACTAAAAGCTATCCTATTAAGTCAGCCAGTGCTCGCTACTCCAAATTTGCTAGTTATTTAAGATGGCTGTTGATGCAAGTGATACAGGAGCTGGGGTTGTTTTGCTGCAAGAGGATGATCAGGTATTGAACACCCTGTATCTTATTACAGTAAGAAGTTCACTCCACCTCAAAAGAACTACTCAACTATTGAGAAAGAGCTTTTTGGCCTTGATTTTGGGTTTACAGCATTTTCATTTTATTTGTGTTCTGGTTTTGACCCCATAGTCATTTATACCGATCATAACCCACTGAAATTCCTTAGTAAGTTTAAAGATAAAAATCAGAGATTGACAAGATGGAGTCTACTTCTTCAGGAGTATTCATTAGACATACAACATGTCAAGGGGAAAGAAAATGTTATTGCAGATTGCTTATCTAGCCTTTAGACAGATTGTTTTAGAGTAATAAGAAATTTCCTTTGTAAATTTCTTTTTTCTTTGTGGGGAGGTGTTACATAGCCTATGATTTCATCATCCTTTGTGTAATTTTAACGCACAGTATGCTGCATGTTTGAGCACGAGCGTGTTCTGCCTCAGTCCCCCCCTTCTACCGTTATAGTAGAGTAAGTCGTTCTTTCTGTTGTTCAGAGCAGGATTTTCAGCTCTTTGTCCCCATGGCTTCATTTGCGCGTCCTTCTTACAAGTTGTATCAAGCTCTGCTGGCCCCTATATAATGAGCTCAGTCTCTGCATCATTGCCACTTAGATCTACTCCTCATTTTGTTCACATCTCTGTCCTCCTCTGTACAGTTATTATTGAGTGCTCAGGAAGTCTCCAACCATCTAGCAGCTGTGTAATTTGAGTATAACTGTTATTGCATTTTTCCTTGTACTGTGTAGCGTAAGGTGTTAATTTGTAGGCCTAGTGAGGTTTTTGTAATTCATGTAGGGTTCTTATTCAGTCATTTTTGATAATAGTTTGTATCTGTAATAATTTATCTTGCATTAACTGAGCATTACCCAGTGTATTTTCATTTTATCAGGGCTGACTTAGATATATTTACTCTTGCTAATTTCGTGTTAATAGAGGCTATTGCAGTTAACCATATATTTAACCTGTTTTTGCCATTACATTATCCTTATGAGTCCTGAATGTTTTGTTGTTAGTTTGAGCATTAAACTTTAACTTGTAATTTTACCTAACTCCTTTGTTTTGAACCTGGAACTTTACGGGACAGTAGTGGTTTTAGTATTCTCACTTAAAGTGTACATTATCTTTCTCTGTTCCGTAACAATATATATATATATATATATATATATATATATATATATATATATATATATATATATATATATATATATATATATATATATATATATATATATATATATATATATATCCGCAAAAGATCTTCCTCTTGGGAACCTTAGTCTTGTCAGGAAAAGTAGTACCAACGTTGTGATGTACAGCATCTTCATTAATCCAAACGTTTCGGAGACACAATCTCCATCATCAGTGAATCTAAAAGTTTAAAAGACAACAATCATCGATCAATGTCAGGAGAAATATAAAACTTGTGTACTAAACATAAAGTTACATAAATATATATATATATATATATATAGATAGATAGATAGATAGATATAGATATAGATATAGATATGTATATTGTTACGGAACAGAGAAAGATAATGTACACTTTAAGTGAGAATACGAAGAGTCACTACTGTCCCGTAAAGTTCCAGGTTCAAAACAAAAGAGTTAGGTAAAATTACAAGTTAAAGTTTAATGCACAAACTAACAACAAAACATTCAGGACTCGTAAGGATAATGTAATGGCAAATAAACAGGTTATATATATGGTTAACTGCAATAGCCTCTATTAACACGAAATTAGCAAGAGTAAATTTATCTAAGTCAGCCCTGATGAAATGAGATACCAGATAATACTCAGTGAATGCCAGATAAATAATTACAGATACAAACTATTATCAAAAATGACTGACATAAAGATCCATACATGAATTACAAAAACTTCACTAAGCCTACAAATTAAACTTATGCTATACAGTACAAGAAAAAAAATGCAACAACAGTTATACTCAAATTACACACAGCTGCTAGATGGTTGGAGACTTCCCGAGCACTCACAATAATAATATCTGTACAGGGGAGGACAGAGATGTGAACAAAATGAGAAGCAGATCTAAGTGGCAATGATGCAGAGACTGAGCTCATTATATAGGGGCCAGGAGAGCTTGATACAACTTGTAATAAGGACGCGCAAATGAAGCCATGGGGACAAAGAGATGACAATCCCGCAAAGTATAACAGAGATGTCGACTTACTACTATAACGGTAGAAGGGGGGACTGAGGCAGAACACGCTCGTGATCAAACATGCATAGCATACGGTTAAAATTACACAAAGGATGATGAAATCATAGGCTATGTAACACCTCCCCACAAAGAAAAAGAAATTTACAAAGGAAATTTCTTTATTACTCTAAACAATCTGTCTAAAGTCTAGATAAGCAATCTGCAATAACATTTTCTTTCCCTTGACATGTTGTATGTCTAATGAATACTCCTGAAGAAGTAGACTCCATCTTGCCAATCTCTGATTTTTATCTTTAAACTTACTAAGAATTTCAGTGGGTTATGATCGGTATAAATGACTATGGGGTCAAAACCAGAACACAAATAAAATGAAAAATGCTGTAAACCCAAAATCAAGGCCAAAAGCTCTTTCTCAATAGTTGAGTAGTTCTTTTGAGGTGGAGTGAAATTCTTACTGTAATAAGATACAGGATGTTCAATACCCTGATCATCCTCTTGCAGCAAAACAGCCCCAGCTCCTGAATCACTTGCATCAACAGCCATCTTAAAAGGCTTAGCAAAATTTGGAGTAGCGAGCACTGGCTGACTTAATAGAATAGCTTTAAGTTTGTTGAAAGAGGATTCACAGTTATCGGTCCAGACAAATTCAACTCCCTTTTTCAGTAGGTCTGTAAGTGGTGATACAAGAATAGAAAAGTTAAGAACAAATCTCCTGTAATAACCTACCATTCCCAAAAATCTTTGTAGCTCTTTCCTACTTTTAGGTCTGGGAAGATCACTTATAACCTGAACCTTAGCTCTGGTGGTGCAACATGTCCATCACCAATTACATACCCAAGGTACTGAACTTTAGCTTGACCAAACTCACACTTTGATAAATTAGCTACAAGATTAGCATGAACTAAACGGTCAAGAAATTTACTGACATGGCATAGGTGATCTTTCCAGTTGTCACTAAAGATTAATACATCATCAATATAAACAACACACCCTGCCAAACCCTCTGTTACAACATTCATGAGCTTCTGAAATGTGGCTGGTGCATTCTTCATACCATACGGCATTACAGAACATGCAAAAGCCTTTCTAATGTTACAAAACATGAGATCTCCCTAGCACGTTCAGTCATAGGTACTTGCCAGTATCCCTTTAACAAATCAAACTACTTATGTACCTAGCCTTTCCGATCTTGTCTATGCAATCTTCCACACGAGGGAGAGGGTAAGTGTCTGTTTTGGTTATCTGATTAACACGTCTGTAGTCGATGCAAAGCCTCTGTGACCCACCTGGCTTAGGGACTAGAGTGACAGGAGAACTCCACTCGCTCTGACAGGGCTCAATCATCTTGTGGTCCAACAAGTAGCCAAGCTCCTTCTGGATGAGAGGAACTTTCACTGGGTTCACACGGGTAAGGAGGCAATTTAATTGGCTTTGCGTCTCCAACATCGACATCATGCATCAACACAGTGGTTCTTCCTGGAGTGGCACGGAACACTTGCGGGTACTCTGCAGTAATGCGCCGAAAACTCCTGCCTTTCCTTGGGAGGTAGATGAGAAAGCTTAGTCTGGAGATCATTCATGATATCAGGATTCTTCCCAAACTATCACTCAGAACTCATACTGCATGGGAGAGCTTCACTTGCAGACTCGGAGTGGAATAGCTACAGTGCAGACTGGATTATTTTCGTCCCGCCTGTGATATAACTTTAGCATGTTGATGTGACATAGTTGCTTTGCTCTTTCTACGATCTGGTGTGGCGATGACATAGCTGACATCACTGAGTTTCTTCTCCACGAAATAAGGGCCACTAAACTTGGCTTGAAGAGGTTGCCCATGAACTGGTAGCAGAATCAAAACCTGATCTCCTGGCTGAAAGTGGCGTAACCTGGACTTCTTGTCATACCAAGTCTTCATCTTCTCCTGAGCAGCTCCTAAATTCTCTCTCGCCAGCTGTAAAGCAGTGGACAGCCGTTCTTTGAAATTCATCACATACTCCAACAGGTTCACGTCATCTTCCTCCGACAGCCAGCATTCCTTGAGTAACTTAAGGGATCCTCTTACTTCATGGCCAAACAGTAGTTCAAAAGGTGAGAAGCCCAGTGATTCATTTGGAGATTCTCTTGCAGCAAACACAACAAATGGAAGACCTTTATCCCAGTCTTTCTGATGTTCCAAACAGTATTTCTTGAGCATCGATTTGAGTGTTTGATGATATCTCTCCAACGCTCCTTGGGTCTGGGGATGGTAAGCTGAAGACGTGATCTGGGTGATGCCCAACTCTTTCAGAGACTGCTTGAAAACATTTGACATGAAATTACTTCCTCGGTCTGACTGTACCTCCTTGGGCAGACCAAACTTTGTGAAAAACCCTAGCATTTCCTTAACCACGTTCTTTGCTGAGATATTTCTAAGTGGAATGGCTTCAGGATAACGAGTAGCCATATCAATCAGGGTCAACACATAAGAAAATCCTGAAGAAGTCTTAGGAAGAGGGCCCACAATATCCACCACAACACACGGGTGAAAGGCGCCTCAAAAGGAGGAATGGGAACTAGAGGTGCAACCTTTTCAGTCTGATTACACTTCCCTACAACTTGACAGGTGTGACAAGACTTACAATACCAGGAAACATCCCTGAAGATACCTGGCCAGTAGAAGTGTTTCAAAATGCGTGCCACAGTCTTCACTCCAAGGTGTCCTGCCAAACTGGAATCATGAGCCACTCTAATGATATCCTGCCTACAAACACGAGGGATGACAACTTTGATGTACAACCTCCCATTCACAGTCGGCTGATGCTGGGGGGTCTCCACTTCCTCATAAGTACTCCTGACTTTACATAATAACAAGTAGAAGCACCGGCTGACTCTTCTTCACTGTAAGCAGAAGTTAGCTAGACCTTTCAACTCAGGGTCAGCAACCTGCAACTCAACCAACTCTTGACGAGACAAATTATCAACACTACGGGGTACTGCCTCATCTGGTGAGTGGTCCAAATTAGCAAGAAAAGTGTCAGCTAGGATAACATCATCATCCTCCTCTAAATCACCAGTAACTTAGACTTAGCCCTAGTGACAGCACATGCAGGGAACACATCAGGGACATCACAATCCTGGGACGCAGCCACTGGCTCACTAGACAACTGAGGAGCTGGACACACTTGACTTCCACCAATATCATTTCCAAGTAAGAAATTTACACCTGACATTGGGAGTGTCTCAACCAACCCAACCATAACGGAACCATTAACAAAACCAGACTCTAAATTCACTCTGCACAGAGGGACAGAGAAGTAATTATTCCCTACACCTTGTAAGATTACAGTTTCATCAGAGGAATTAACATTAGAGCCTAGAACACTGGTCAGCATAAGGGATTGGCAAGCACCTGTATCACGATATATTTGAACTGATTTCCTGTCATTACTGTCCAGGAGGACTGAGAAAACCATCAGACAGGAAATTAGCACATGAACTCTTGAGAGTGTCACCACGTTACTGCTCAAAAAGTAGGAGCTCCATCATGAGAATTTAAGTTACCCCTCAAAGCAGGTTCAGTTAACTCAGTTAAAGAATTCTGGGAACTCTCAAGAGTGGACACTAGACCAATTGACTGAATATTTAAAGACTCCTTTTGTTCACATCACGCTGTCTCCTGAAACATCTCTCCGTAGTATGACCAAGCTTACTACAATAAGTACATTTACTTTTCTGAAATCTAGAGGTGAAGCTTATTTACTTCCTGAGAAACATCATCTTTATTCTCTTTCCTGTTACCTGTACTCTGAGTAGAGGCAACGTACTGACTCTCAGCTTTCCTTTTCCTCTAAAATATCTCTTGTGAGTGAGAACATACTCATCAGCTAAAACTGCAGCATCAGACAAATTATCTATTCTTTTTCTCATCAAGATATAGGCTTACATCTTTATAAATACACCTTTTGGAAGTCCTCCAGCAAAATCATCTGCTTAAATTTGTCAAAATCAGAATCCACATTCTTAGAATTTGACCACTGCTCCAACAAATCTTCTTTGATTTTTGCATACTCAACATGGGATTGCTTATCTTGCTGAAAGTTGTCCTAAATTTTACTCTATAGGCTTCAGGAACAAGCTCATAGGCCTTAAGAATCAAGCTCTTAACTACATCATAATTATCACATTGATCCTGAGGCAAAGATGCATAAGTTACTTGAGCTTTACCGGTGAGAACAGTTTGAAGGAGTACTGGCCAATAATTCTTAGGCCAATTAAAACCTGTAGCTACCCTCTCAAACAACTGAAAATACTGTTAAATCAGATTCATTAAAAGGAGGGACAAGTTTAACATTTTTAGCCACATCAAAATCATCAGAGCTAGATGATCCAGTTCCACCTTTGTTTCATGCGATACTCATGGTCTGCCTGAATCCTAGCAAGTTCAACTTGTGCGTGAAACTCAGCCTCCTTAACATCAGCCTCCTTAGCACGTGCTTGAAATTCAGCTTCCTTCACACGAGCCTTCCTGCAGGGCTAGCTGTAACTTAGCTAATTCAATCTGCGTTTGCTCACTTGGAGGAGTTACATCAAACAAGCTTTCATTAATCATGTCAACAATTTGATCTTTAGAATCATGAGAGTGAACTGCAATTCCCAATTGTTGAGCAACAAGCTTTAAGTTCATTCTTTGTTCTGTTTTCTATATCACACACTGTTTGCACATTTGACAAAAAATCTTTGGCTTCATCAAGTGTAGAAATAGTAGCCATCATGAATATATCACAGTCACAAAATATCAAACAATATCCTTATGATAATATCCTGAATATCCTGATATGAGGTCGCCAAATTTATGTTACGGAACAGAGAAAGATAATGTACACTTTAAGTGAGAATACGAAGAGTCACTACTGTCCCGTAAAGTTCCAGGTTCAAAACAAAAGAGTTAGGTAAAATTACAAGTTAAAGTTTAACGCACAAACTAACAACAAAACATTCAGGACTCGTAAGGATAATGTAATGGCAAATAAACAGGTTAAATATATGGTTAACTGCAATAGCCTCTATTAACACGAAATTAGCAAGAGTAAATTTATCTAAGTCAGCCCTGATGAAATGAGATACCAGATAATACTCAGTGAATGCCAGATAAATAATTACAGATACAAACTATTATCAAAAATGACTGACATAAAGATCCATACATGAATTACAAAAACTTCACTAAGCCTACAAATTAAACTTATGCTATACAGTACAAGAAAAAATGCAACAACAGTTATACTCAAATTACACACAGCTGCTAGATGGTTGGAGACTTCCCGAGCACTCACAATAATAATATCTGTACAGGGGAGGACAGAGATGTGAACAAAATGAGGAGCAGATCTAAGTGGCAATGATGCAGAGACTGAGCTCATTATATAGGGGCCAGGAGAGCCTGATACAACTTGTACAAGGGGACGCGCAAATGAAGCCATGGGGACAAAGAGATGACAATCCCGCAAAGTATAACAGAGATGTCGACTTACTCTACTATAACGGTAGAAGGGGGGGACTGAGGCAGAACACGCTCGTGATCAAACATGCAGCATACTGTGCGTTAAAATTACACAAAGGATGATGAAATCATAGGCTATGTAACAATATATATATATATATGTATATATATATATATATATATATATATATATATATATATATATATATATATATATATATATAGTGGTTTTCCTCTGGGTTCTGCCCAATCACCAACTCTCTTTGTTCTTGCATGACTTTCTAAATTGTACATCTGACCCTATCCATTCATACGCTGATACCTCCACCCTTCACTTTTCAGTCCGCTTCTCACAGCGTCCACCATAACAGTTACTTCAACAAACACTGGTTGAGGCTATGGTACGGCGAATTCCTGACACTGCTCAAATCTCAGATTGGTGTTAAATTAATCCTTTGCATAATGCAACAAAAGCTCAGTCCCTACACATTTTTACCCACCACAGTACCGCACAGTAGTATCTTTCAATATTCAACAGTAACTAATTCAATACTGCAACGTCTCTCAACAGTCTTGGGGTTTCGTTCTTCCGGGATTTATCATGGAAATATCATACTACCTTTCCAGCATAATATACTTCCAAGTGAGGAGGCGTGACAAGCCAACTCCATATCTTGTCTCCCCTGCACAGTTGCTGACATTTTACAGAGGTTATATTCACCCTTGATGGGAGTACGACTTTGAAGTGGGAGGGAGTGCTTCCTACATACAGTTCTTCTCAACGGGCTGGAGTCAAAGGCTCTTCGTCTCTTCAATTCTCCGTCCTTTACCGCGCCTATTGCTTCTTGCTCTTCGTTGCACTGTTGCATCTTTATCTCTATTCCAACATAGATTCAGATCATCAAATTTATATCACAACAGCCGCCTCAAGTGTTTTCAGGTGCTCTAAACCATGCCAAAAATTAATAAAATGTGTAAGTTCGTGCTACAATACACTTTCCTACATATCAGAGGCAAAATTATTGTCAATCATTTACATATAGCCAAGATCTCGAAAGTTACTATATACGTTCCAGTTAGTCTCACTTTGGTGATGCACTAAATTATGAGAGAAGCAAGACAAAAGTCCATTGGACAATTTTCTATTGTTCCCACAAATCATTCACTCCAAAAAGATACATAAAACAAGATGGTGAATCCCAGAGAGAGCAACACCAGGGATTGTCAATAGGTCTATGGGTCAAACACTTGATTCTGAGCTGCAGCCTTGACGTTTGACAGATTCTTCTTCAAACTGAATTCCTTCCATCAAGTTCGTTCCAAATAAGATATAAACGGTCTGAGTTGCCATTGCACTATGAGTTTGCCCTTTGGCTTTTCCAAATGACCTTTACTCTTCACTGACCCTTGTCAAAATCGAGTCCCTTCATCTTTACCTAACCTTCGGGCCTTTCTCAAATTTTGATCTGACTTGGATAAAAGTGTAAGTTAGCTTTGGCTTGTGAATTTTACCTTTGACCTACTGTTCTGATAAAGCAATAGGTGAACCCCGTGGCTACAATCAACTCTTCCAGAATCGTTTTGGCCAGGTTCATGCTGCCCTAATTGTTAGTCACATTTTCTTCCCTTCTTGTATTCTTTCTTTCTTGTTTAATTGTGGCAGGCACTTTCTCCCTTCAGAAACAGCAAGGTTCGACCAAACCTGGGCACAAGGCACAATGACCAGCCTATGACCTTGTTGTGTGTGCGAGGTGTTGGATGTTAGGCAATATTCGTTGCCTATCAACGGCTGAATAACCGCTTTTTTCATACTTTTCAACTTCTGCGCTGTAGAAGCATTACTAATGGACATAGAAAGATTCGACTTCTTTAGGCGAAACCTTGAGATCATTCCCTAGCTGAAGCGTTTCATCCATTTTTCCCCTCTCCTCTAGTTTTGAGTGGTAACCCAGCGAAGACTGGTGTCAACGTCCTTAGCAGTTTTGTTTAATTGTGGCAGGCACGGATCTGCCTAAGTGTATTATTAGGTAGATCCGTGAAGACACACAGTGAATTAATTATATCCTGTGACGTACAATCACTAAAATAATTATCATCACCCTTTGCTTTGGTACCTTTCGCAACTATCACTGGCAATGAAGCCGTGAATAATAGGGTATGGGTTGGTGCACCTGATTCTCCTTCCCCCAATCTCTCTGCTCTTCCCCCACCCTATCTCTCTCCAGATATAGTATACCTCCCGTAGCTTCACGCGGTGTATAACTAATAATTGATAGCAATGGACGAAATACTAGAAGGAAAGTCTTAAAACAGCAAAACATTATCCACTTGGCCCCCATCGAATCTGAGGTTACCACCTTATGATTTTGTTGCACTTTGAGATACGTTGACAGCCATCATTAGCATTTTACAGTAGGAATGGATTGATGGCAAGCTTTATAGGCCTAACTGTCCATTATATACAACACCCCATGAGCAATGCATGTATAGTATATACTCGTACAGTATGTTCCGTAGTACTGCTATAAAATTAACCAACATTTAATGCTGCACATTACAGTACACATCAGCATCCCCTTTTATATTACTTATGTAAACTACGTTGTTATACAAACTCTTTAAGTAACATGAAAGACAGTGATAATTAACAGTCCAAACAAATTGCTTAGTAAGCGGTGCTATGAATACGGACCTTAGGCTCAGCAGATCAATGATACTAACCAGGCACGTTAACTCAGGAGTTTATGCTCATATCTTTCGTCCGATGTCTCAAATTTTATCACGCCGGTAACAATTGTTTTAGTGGGTGTACGTTTCAAATTCAGCAACAATGACTGTAATAAGTCTTGATATCATATCCGGCAGTGATCACTCGTAATTAAAACCTTTGCCAGCAATGGTTGGAGTTAAATCAAGCTCCGGCTGTCAAGAGTTATTGCAAAGAAAATGAACTACATCCAGCACCGGGAACACGATATAAATACCGGATTCGGAACAAGTTTTCACAACAGGTTTTCATTTAGTTTTCCATGTTTTCACGATCTGTCCATCAGTTTGAGTGCCCGGCACAAAAACCTGTTTTTCTCCTAATCACAAAATTATTGTCAGACATAGAACGCTTAGCCTACTGTATGCAAAAACATGAAGGTATGATCCAGTTTAGACCAAACTAAGTGGAAGACTTGAAGGTAAGGCAAGAATGGAGTCAGTTTTTAAAGCAATGATTCAAAGGTTAACTTCACAGGGCATGGCCAAAGTTTCGTCCATGTGTTTCTGTGTGTCAGCAAAATAGCTAAAACAATTTTATATTTCACTGGGATCAACTTGATGGAAGGACAGATCAGCCAGTGAGCTGAGCGAATGGTTGGAAACTATATATCAAGGGCTATGTCAGTTCTTAGGGTCACAGCGTGTAGTCACGTGTAAAGGTCATTGGCGAAGCTTTGTCCAGTTTAACCAAAGCTGGTGGAACAGTTCAAGATAAGGCAAAAACGAAACAATTCAGCTTTGAAAACAACCAGTAAATCGTCACACAGGTCAAGGTGAGGGTTGAGACATTGTGCGTCTATAAGTTAACAAAGTAACTATGGTAAGTCCGTTGAAATCTGATTTAAACCAAACATTGTAACGTGGTTAAGGATCAAGCAGAGATTTTTTTTTCCCGTTGTAAGGTCAGCTTGAAAGGCCTTTATCCGGTTTAGAACAAACATAGTGGAAGGTTTCACTGTAAAGCAAAGGTGAAGTAATCCGAGTCTGAAAGTAGTCGACCCAGACCAGCTGTAGGGCACAGGTGTTGCACTCAATCGGTGCTCCTGCTCTTTGACGAAACAGTTCAGTTTCCCATTACATAGCGTGTAACAAAGTGGCCTGATTCTGAGAGAGAGAGAGAGAGAGAGAGAGAGAGAGAGAGAGACGTGACAAAATACAAAGCGGAAATACATAATGACGATATGGGATTTATATGAAGGGTATTTTGTTATGAGGGACGAATGAATAAAGAAAAAGTGAAGGTGAAAAAGGTAAGGGGTGGGAAAGGGAGAGGCTCTGGTGCGGAAAGGGAGGGATGACGGGAATGGAAGAATATAAAGTGGAAGCTTATGCAACCAATGGAAAGGGAGGAAACTGCGCACTGTGAGAGTCAATGAACAAAAATAAAGGTGAAAGATCCGTGGAAAGAGAGGGGAAGGGGGATGTTAAGAGAGGTATAGTGCTGGGAGAGGAGAAAGTGAAAGTACTGGAAGGTGTGAGAGGGAAAGAAGATGCAAGAAGGGAAGAATCGTGTGAAAGGTGAAGCGAATGTTAGAGGGGAAGGTGTGATAGAGGGAACAAGGTATGGGAGGTAGAGGGTCTGAGAGGGAAGAGGCGTGACAAGTGAAGAGGGTGTGAGAAGCGAAGAGGGTCTGAGATGTGAAGAAGTAAAAAGAAGAAAATGAGAATTATGTGAACAGCGAAGTGCGTTGGATGAAAGTCAAGTTGTAAAATTCATAAGGTGAGATTCCACAGAAGCTGACCACAGAAAATGGAGAGAGGAAAGTGACAGAGGAAAGACTGTAGGGCGAAAGGGGACCAGGATGTGCATGGGAATAAAATAAAAGTAATTCCATAGAGGAAAATTGGCAGGGTTTCGTGGGGAAGAGCGTGGGAGAGGAACGTAAGATAAAAATGCTGAATATCAAGGCAGGTAAGCTAATGTGTACAAAGAGTGAATTCTCAGAACATAACCCTAATTTTTCTTGCAGATCCATGAACTAATCTTACTCCCACTGAGAGCAAATGACAAGTTACCTTGTTTGCTCGAATTCCAGCGAACACAACGATCATTGAAGATTCCACGCAACAACAAATTATCCAACACATACATCCGCTGGTAGTTGTAATGCACAAATATTGTTCTCTTCCATCAGTTTCGGACATTTGATTTTTTTTTTTAACTGCCACTCTCAAATACGTGGACCATCCATAATTTACAGGAAGGTAGTGAAATAAGGCTAAACCGTATAGGAATTCGGAATGAGAGCATAGGCCTAAAACAGAAACGTGACCGGGTGCTACATTGGCTCAGAATAAACCGCCATGTCCAGGGATTTTATACAAACACGCCCACGACCTACCTAAGTGCATGAGAGCTTAAACACTGAGGATGCTGCTTGTAGTGTTCTCAAGCAAGAGGAAAGAGAAGTCCAAATGAAGTATGTAGAAATACGACGTGTGGAGAGAGAGAGAGAGAGAGAGAGAGAGAGAGAGAGAGAGAGAGAGCGAGTGTGGGGGAAAATAATGAGGTCACGACGTGACAAAAAACAAAACAGAAATACGTAATGGCCATGCGAGGTTTATGTGAGGGGAAGTTTATTATCAGGGAGGGAAAGAATATAGAAAAAGTGAAGGTGAAAAGAGTGAGGGGTGGGAAAAGGGAGCGGTTCTGGTGCTGGAAGGAAGGGATGGCGGGAATGGAAGAATATAAAATTGAAGTTTATGCAACCAACGGAGGGAGAGGAAAATGCGCACTGTGAAAGACAACGAACAAAAACACAGGTGAAAGAACCCTGGAATGAGAGGGAAAAGGGGACGTTAAGAGAGATATACTGCTGGGAGAGGAGAAGAGTGGACGTATTGTAAGGTGTGAAAGGGAAAGAAGATGCAAGAAGGGAAGAATCCTGTGAAAGGTGAAAAGAATGTGAGAGAGGAAGGTGTGAGAGAGGAAACGAATTAATGGAGGAAGAAGGTATGAGAGGGAAGAGTGGTGTGACAAGTGAAGAGGATGTAAGAAGAGAAGAAAGTGTGAGAGGCGAAGAGGGTGTTAGAGGTGAAGAAATAAGAAGAAAATGTGAATTATGTGAACAGAGAAGTGTTGGAAGAAAATAAAGTAAATTTCGTCAGATGAGATCCATAGAAGTGGACAACAGAAAATGAAAGGAGAGGGAAGTGCCAGGGGAAAGACTGTAGGCCGAAGGGCAACCAGGAAGTGCAAGGAAAGAAGATAAACATAATCGCAGATTAGTAAATTGGCCTGGTTTGGTGGGGGAGAGCGTGAAAAAGAAGTCCTGAATAAAATGCTTAATACAAAGGTAGGTAAGCTAAAATGTACAGAGTGAATTATCAGGACATAACCCTAATTTTTTCGTGCAGATCCATAGAGTAATATTACTCTTTCTCAGAGTAAATGGCAAGTTATCTTTTTTGTTCAAATACCAGCGAGCATAACCATCACTGAAGATTACACGCAACAACAAATTATCCAATATATACATCCACTGGTAGCTGTACTACTCAAATCTTGTACTCTCTTGTAGCAGTTGTCAGACAATCGTACTAATATATATATATATATATATATATATATATATATATATATATATATATATATATATATATATATATATATATATATATATATATATATCCTCTGTGGTACAGTGGTAAGAGTGTGCGTTTCGTACACGGGTGAACCAGGGTTCGCGCCCTACCGGGGTAATAAACTTTGGGAGTGTTCACCCGGCCACGTACTGCATTGGCGGACATAAGGTGTGCTGTGGTTGAACCAGTGTCGCTTACTGTAACTTATGCTTGCACCTAGTCGGCTTGCGTGGGCCGATTATACTTGTTTCACAGACTACACACACATCCAAAGCCACTCCAACAGTACAGTTACACTTACAAGAACTTCTCACCCTACATCCAATCTCTACCAGACAGCCTAAACCATTTGGTAGAGATACATTGGCTGTATCGCCCGACTTCGGTTGAGATAGGCTGGTCCTGCAGTGGATACTCAAACGGCTGATAATGATATATATATATATATATATATATATATATATATATATATATATATATATATATATATATATATGCCCCTAACGTCGACCATCCATGATTTATAGGAAGGTGGTGAAATAAGGTTAAACCGTATGGGAATTCAGGATAAGAGCAGACCCAACAAAAACGCGAAAGGGTGCTATATTGGCTCAGAATAAGCCGTCCTGTTCAGGAAGATTATACAAACTCGCCCACGACCTACCTAAGTGCAAGAGAACCTGAATACTCAGGATGCTGCTTGCCGTGTTCTCAGGCAAAAGAAGAGTCCAAATGTGGCAAGCAGAAATACGGTAAAACACCCTAACTTCGGACATTTGTTATGTGCTTTAATGAATAACTCTCTGTAATTTTAATCCCTGTTGGTGTAATGTGGTAGCCACGGACAGTACCTACTGAATCCGTATAATTAAAAAAATTAGCCACGCTAAACTCGTGTGTGTGTGTGTGTGTGTGTGTGTGTGTGTGTGTGTGTGTGTGTGTGTGTGTGTGTGTGTGTGTGTGTGTGTGTGTGTGTGTGTGTGTGTGTGTGTGTGTGTGTGTGTGTGTGTGTGTGTGTGTGTGTGTGTGTTTTCCATTTTCAAGTGTCCGAGGTTAGGAATAAATTTCTTAACCTCGGACAGCTCTTCCAAACTTCGGACATCCATGTATTTGCCCTTTAAACATGAGAATGGTTAATATCACCAGTCTATGGACACACTGTCCAAACCTCAGACACTTTAGAAGTTTTTAAAAAATGTAAAAAAAATATATATATTGGGCACTCGTGGCCCGAGTTATACATATATAGAGAAATATCCAAAAATATATATATTTTTTTTTCAGCTCATAAATTGAGATCACATTCAGTTGCATCATATCACACTGTAGTGAGGTGTTGTGGTCAAAAATATAATTAAGAATTTATGCGGACGAAAATAATATATAAAAATGCATTGCATATACCCCAAACTGAAAGAGGAACTGGTCTCTTATTCTTAAACAAAACTTCACTTAATTATCAAGTAGCTACCTCACTAACTCAACAAATGCATACTGAAATAACATAATATTATGTTAAATACGTCTTACTGGTTCTAATGACACCCACACACCCACTAACACGCAAACAAATCAACAGACACACGCACACACAGGCACATGTTATGATGGCACCAAGGAACGTATTAACGAGCTACACACTTTGGTCTTACACACACACACAAACACACACACACACACTCCCCTAAGAGGCCTGTGCTTGTAACACACACACACACACACACACACACACACACATACACACAAACACCTATAGTCTATATTTTTCCAGTAATTTATCTGTCCGAAGCCGGGAATTAATTCTGTAAAAAAATATATATATATATTCATTAAAACAGTCACAGCAAGATTACGCTTGTATATATTTTAAAATAGTTTACTGCCCAGTACTTACAACACTTTCCCACATATTATCGTACTAATCACGTTCTGACAATAGGAGCCCCCACAAATTGGCAAAAGATGCCACCTCTCGCCAGATTACTTAATGTAAAGTGCAAAAGTGGGGTCAACTTGAATTACCCTCTGTTATACAATTTTTGTGTTACTGAACTGAAAATAGGATATTTATTGATTCATCTGCATATAATATTGGAGAAAAAAATGGCTTCGTTATCAAAATATAATAGAAACTTAAGGTTGCATCCATCTCAGTTTAGGGACAGCCTACATGCGAGTATTATCTTGCCTGAGTATTGAACACTGTCGTGTTTTTAGGTGGTGAATGTACATCTGTAAGGAAAAATGGTAAATGAATATAACGATATTGCATCTTACATAACAAATGAAGAAAATATGGTACTTAAACAATCGAAGATCTTATGAACTCACTGAGCTCATATGGAGGCGCGTAGTTTGTGCTCCCGCCGCCAGGGACCCCAGGACGGCGCTGATGATGAGTATACACCACTCCTGACGCCTGAGCTTTTTGAAATCAGCCGATATATCCAGAAAATACAGTGCCATGGTCGACTGCGCAGCTAAAGTATATGTGGAAAAATAGACTGTAGCAGAACTGAGACATTTTCTCAAAGTAAAAGGAATAACGTGCCTTTTAAAACTCGGGTCGCTGATCTCGGGCATGTAAGATTTCGGCTGTACAGTTCTTACTATTATTAAGTGTATATAACAGATAGAATCATGTCAGGATTTGCCAAATGAAAGAATACGGTCTTTGGAAACTATATGATCAATTTTTCGAACAATTGAGATTCATAAAACTTGGTAAAAATGTGCTGAATGCAAAAACACACAATAAGCTTTCATGGCTCTTAATAAACTTTGTGGAGAAATTTTCGGCGTAAATCTCATTTAGAGCATCAGTAAAGTATCTAAGACAATTATAATACTGGTATAATGCTATATGCATGGGTAATAATCCCTATAGGAATTTTTTTAAAGGAAGGTACACCAGTTCTGAGGGGGTAGTGACTCCACTCTATTTAGTGATCTGGCGAACACTGGCAACTTTCAGGAGTTTGTGGGGGCTCCTATTGAAACTGTTTATTCTGTATGAACAAAGTTTTGCAGGGTTAAAAAATGCCGATTTTTTCCCATTTGATTCATTTTTTTTTTTCACCCACACATATTCAAGCTAGTTTAATGGAACTTATACATAATTATCTTTAAATATTACCCTACCTACCTATATCATTATTTTTTGCAAATATAGCACTCTCTTCTGATAAACTTGAATTATTAGATTTTTTTTGCAAAATGTCCGAAATTTGGGCGCAGTCCGAAGTTATGGTGTTTTACGGTACGACCTGTGGGAGAGAGAGAGAGAGAGAGAGAGAGAGAGAGAGAGAGAGATTCTGCGAAGATGTATATGGATAATGACAGCAAAATGTAAATGATAATGGGGATGAATGGTGACTGAAAACCCATGGTAGATACAATATTAAAAAGCAGATTATTAATGCCAAGAAAAATATGTGGATTACAAATAATGAAATATCTAGAGATTCTACAAAAGACGGAGGGGAATAGAAGATATGAAAATAAGTAATGCAGGAACAACTAAGTAAGGGTAAAAAGGATTACAAAAAAATTTATATTGAAATATTTTAGAGTAGAATTATGATATCTGAAGGTATAATTAGGGCGAGTTATTGAGAGGGATTGGCAATGACGCTCGAAATTGAGGGATAAAAATGGAAGTAATAACAATAAGGGGCATGGAAGGATGACGACTGGAGGAAAGTAAAAAAATGATAATAAATTACGTAAAGGAACGAGTGGATATTGAACGAAAAATGTAGGAAAGCAAATAGTGGCAAATGGAGTTTTAAGACAGGAGGAACTTAACCCGAGACGTCCCGTCAACGTATGGATACATTGCAACATTTTGCATTTGCCAGTCCCTTCGACGTACTGGTACATTTTGCAATTGCAAGTTGCATAATTTCCACAATTTTCAAAATTCGCTCTTGATTTTTGGTACATAGCATCGCACGACCTTCCCCTACCTGCCACCAGGCGGGGACACTCGGCGACCCCGCGCGACCCGCGCTCACCTGCGGCTCGGTCACTCACCTGTTAGCAACGGTCCCGCTCAGACATGGCGCATAGAGGTCTCTCGGAGGACGAAATTCAAGCCGCCCTGGATGCCTTTACTGGCGATAGTGATTCACCACTCGATGACGAGGAGATGGACAAAGATTATGTCCAACCAGAGGATGTGGAAAGCAGCACCAGTGATGAGGAAGTCCCGTCCCCCAGGAAGCGGCGCTACGTGACTTATCGTGCTGCAGGAGAGGGTCAGGCTGCACAAAAACATGCAAGATCCTCTAGCCACCCCCTACGTGATGTGGAGCCTGATTTCGAGGACGAGTACGACGACGAGGACGAGGACATAGCCATGGGACGTGCTGCCATGTTGTACGGCCGTGAGGTTATTACTCATCGCGGCCCAGAGCACACACCACATCGTTCTAACAGGTATGGGCCTAGTGTTTTGTTTGGGGATGGCGGAAGTGGCGTTGAGGGAGTGGGGAGTGAAAGGGAAAGTGTTGGGAGGAGTGTGGAAAGTGAGAGTGGCGGGAGTGAGTCACGTGGTGGTGTGAGGTGGCGGGGCTTATCACTTGGGGCAGTGTGGGTGGGTGGTGAGTCACGTGGTGTGGTGATGGAGCAGGGAGGTGAGGAAGAGCCACTCCCCAGCACGTCTTATGCTCCCCAATATTCCCGGGCTTCCTCCCCACAGCCCCCTGATGTTCCCCAAGGTCGTAAGGGTAAGGGAAAGGGGAAGGGTAAAGGCAGAGGGAAGAGGAGTGCGAGTCGGGGAGCCCTACGCACTCCTCCTCCCCAACCTACCCCACCATCATCTCCTTCCCACCCTGATGAAGGCGAGGATGGGCACGATTGGGACGAGGAATTTGTGTCTTGGAATTGGGAGGATGGGAGATTTTACTCCCCTCATTCACCCATTCACTGAGCAGGACCGTGCTGGATGCATTGCTCCCGGTATTCACCCAAATTCAACCAGGCTGGATTTTCTCCACCTTTTCTTCAGTGAGGCTTTTGTGGAGGAAATGGTGGATCAAACAAACCGGTTCGCTACCAGCCAGCGGCGTGAGAGTGAAAGGCAGGGCACAAGGAGCAGGCATTCAATCCTCTATGAATACCCAGTGTCCCTTGCAGAAATGCTTTTGTTTTTGGCCTTGGTACTTTTGATGAATATTGTACGAAAGAACCGAATTCCTGCATACTGGACAAGGGACCCTATTATGCTTACACCAATATTCGGCCAAGTAATGAGTCATAATCGGTTTCAGCAAATTCTAAGCCGCCTCCATTTATATGATGCAGCTGATCCTGCAAATGCTAATGACACAGATAAGATGAGGCGAATTAGATTGGTTTTTGATCACCTAAGGCAGACATTCCGTTCCTAATGTTATCTCTATAGAGACCTCGTCATAGACGAGAGTCTCGTGTTGTGGAGAGGCAGTATTTCATTTCGGCAGTGGAAAGATTACAAGAGGATGAGGAAAAGGCAGAGTATAAGAGAGAAGTGGAGGAACGATTGGGCAAATATGAATTGGAGCAGATGGGAGACGTGGAAGGTGTCTGTAGGATATTTACAGAAGAAATATGTGCAGTATGTGATGTGGTGTGAAGGAAGAGGAAGTCGGAGGGGGGGTGTAAGGAACAGCGTGGTGGACTGAAGAGGTGAGACAGGCTGTGGCACAAAAGAAAAAAGCATACAATGAATGGATGAGAAATAGGGCCGTGGAAGAAGTTGAGAGGCGGAAGAGAGAGTTATATGTAGAAAGAAAGAGAGAGGTGAAAAGATTAGTAAGAGAGAATAAGAGGAGAGTGGATGAGGAATTTGGAAGGAATCTGAGTGTAAAGTAGAGGGACTGTAAGAAAATGTTCTGGAAAGAGGTGAAAAGAGTAAGACAGGGTGGAAGTGAAGTTAGCAGGGGAGTGAAAGATAAAAATGGTAGATTACTAGTGGAGAAGGGAGAAAAAGTGAGCAGATAGAGAGAACACTTTAAGGAATTGTTGAACATAGAGGATGGAAGTAATGCGAGTATAAGTGGCTGGGGAATGGCTGGGAGAAGGAGAGAGGTGAGAGGACAGGAAGAAATCAGTAGGATAGAAGTTGTGGAAGCAATGAAGAAAGTTAAATCGGGGAAAGCCCCAGGAATTGATGGAGTGTGTGGTGAAATGCTGAACCATGGGGGAGAGATAGTAGTAGAATGGATGTGGAAGATGTGCAGATTGGCCTGGGAGGAATGTAGAGTCCCAGAGGATTGGAAGTCAGGTATAATTATTCCCTTGTACAAAGGAAAAGGGGAAAAAGAAGTGTGTGGTAATCATAGAGGCATCTGTCTTCTTAGTATAATAGGAAAAGTGTATGGTAGGATACTTATTGACAGAGTTAGAGAAAGAACAGAGAAATTAGTTGGAGAAGAACAGGGAGGCTTTAGGAAGGGAAGAGGTTGTGTAGATCAGATATTCATTTTTAGATCTTTAGTGGAAAAGTTTCTAGAGAAGGGAAAGAAGTTGTATGCGGCTTTCATGGCTTTGGAGAAAGCATATGACAGGGTGGATAGACAAGGATTGTGGAAAGTGTTAAGATTATATGGAGTAGATGGGAAGTTGTTGAATGCTGTGAAGAGTATGTACGATGGTGCAAAGGCTGCAGTGCATGTGGATGGTGAACTAAGTGAATTTATTCTTTGAAGGTTGGGTTGAAACAGGGATGTGTCATGTCTCCATGGTTGTTCAATCTGTACATGGATGGGGTAATAAAAGAGGTACAAGGTAGGGTAGTGGATGTTCGTGTGGCCCTGGTGAGAGAGGATAGTGTTTGGAAACTCCCTGTACTGTTGTTTGCAGATGATACTGTGTTGTTGAGTGAAGACAAAGGGGAGCTGCAAGGCTTGGTGGATGAGTTTGGGAGAGTGTGTAAGAAACGGAATCTAAAGGTGAATGTAGCGAAGAGTAAAGTGATGGTCTTTGAGAGAGGTGAAGTTAGTGAATGGACAGGTGAGGTTGGATGGTGAGGAATTGGAAAATGTGAGTACGTTTAAGTACTTGGGTAGTGTGAGGAGTAAGGATGGAGGTTTGGAGGGTGAAGTGCTTGAAAGGGTACAGCAGGGAAGAAAGGTTGCTGGTTCTTTGAAAGCAGTGATAAGAAACAGGGAAGTGAGCATGGAAGTGAAAAAGTTATTACATGACAGTATTGTGATACCAACTCTAACGTACGGAAGTGAAGCTTGGACGTTGTTGGAAGGACATAGGTCAAGAGTGAGAGCAGTGGAAATGAGTTATTTAAGAGGAGCCTGTGGAGGCACATGGAGAGACAGGCTGACGAATGAGTATATAAAGGAGCGTTGTGGTGTGGATGTGGATGTGATAGGAAGCGTTATGAGGAACACACTGAGGTGGTTTGGCCATGTGGAGAGGATGGAGGGTGAAAGACTGACGAAGAGAGTGTATGTGAGTGAGGTGGAGGAGGGAACAGGGAGGGGGAGGCCGAGAATGAGATGGAGGGATGGGGTGGAGAGGTATAAGAGAGAGGGGAGTGTGAGTTGGGAGCAGGGCAGTGAAATGGCGGGGGACAGGGCGACTTTGAGGCGATTTGTTTGTGGCCACCCCAAACGGGATTGAGGCGTCTGGCAATAGATAGATTGATAGTACATACCCAGCAAAAGGCACCGTTTTGGGTTCAAGATCTTTTTTATGTGTGACTGCAGGACTGGGTATGTGCAAGATATAGTCTTGTGCACCGGTGCACAGACAGACATAATAGAAGATCGGAGTATTGGTCTGTCGGGAGCAGTAGTAAAGACAATGATAGAAGACTATCTTCATTGTGGTCACGTCCTTTACCTTGACAATAGGTACACTAGCCCTCTTCTCGCTCGATATCTACACAGGCATGACACGGGGTTATGTGGGACCGTCAAGGTGAACCAGCGTCACATGGTCAAGGTGGGGCGGAAACTTGACAGGAATGAGGTTGTCTTCTTCCAGGCAAACAGTGTCCTTGCAACTGTGTGGAACCACAATAGAGAAGTCCGCCTCTTGTCCACGGTTCACCGCCCCTTCATGCACCGTACAGAGTCGGTAGATTATCGGAGCAAGAACAGGCACCATGTATGGAAACCTGAGTGTGTGCTTGATTATAATATCAACATGCGCCTGGTGGACCAGTCAGACTCCATGATATCCACCGTCGAGTGTGCCAGGACCACGATGAAGTGGTACAAAAAACTATTCTTTCACCTGCTTGACATTACTGCCCTGAATTGCCACCACCTTCACGCCATGACAACAGGAGTTCAGGAAACCTTTGAAGGGTTTGTGAGGGAGCTGACACGAGAGATTGTTGCAAGATATGCGGTTGAAAGGCCCCAACACCGCACCTGCACAGCCCCAGGTGTCCACCCTCCCCTGAGATTATCCGCCCGCCATTTCCCCACTCCCATACCTCCCCAAGCATATAGACCTAGGCCCCAGCGCAGGTGTCACATGTGTAGCAATTCCCGAGTGAGACCCACCACTCAGAGAAAGGACACCCGCTATGAGTGCGTTCAATGTGACGTGGGTCTGGGTATTCACCCATGTTTCTGTGAGTTTCACACGCTCCTGCACTTCTGATAAGGTGTGAATGCGATAGGACGCTGATACTCTGAAATAAATGCGACAAACAGACGCTCAGTCGAATTATAAGGCCCGTAGATCTGTAAATAGTAGTATGGAAGTGAATACGGGTGTAATATAAGTGGAAAATTATTATGTAAGTGTATGAATATTATCTAAGTGGAAACATACCTTGCGAGGGTATTTTGATGCGATATTCAGACGCTCAGTGGAATAAATCTATCTATCTATCTATAGCCCGACGCCCTAATCCCGCAAAGGGTGGCCGCAGACAAAACGCCTCCAAGTCACTCTGTCACCCACCATTTGACTCCCTCTCCCCCAACTCACCCCCCCTCCCTCATATACCTCTCAACTCCATCCCTCCACCTCATCCTCGGTCTACCCCTCCCTCTCCCTCCCTCCACCTCACCTACATACACCCTCTTAGTCAGTCTTTCATTCTCCATCCTCTCCACATGTCCAAACCACCTCAGTGTATTTCTCCTAATCTTTTCAACCACATCCACATCTACCCCACAACGTTCCTTCACTTCTTCATTCGTCAACCTGTCCCTCCATGTCACTCCACATGCTCCTCTCAAGTAACTCATTTCCACTGCTCTCACTCTTGACTTGTTCCCCTCTTGCAAGGTCCACGCCTCGCTTCCATACGTCAGGGTAGGGATCACAATACCATCATGCAGTGACTTCTTAACTTCCATACTCACCTCCCTATTTCTCATCACTGCTTTCAGTGTGCCAACAACCTTCCTTCCCTGCTGTACCTTTCACGTACTTCATCCCCCAAAGTTCCATCCTTACTCATCACACTACCCAAGTACTTGAATGCACTCACATTCTCCATATCCTCACCATCCAACCTCACTGCACACTCTGTGACTTCATTCCTCTCAAACACCATAACTTTACTTTTGTTTACATTAACTTTCAGCTTCCTCCTCCTACACACTGTCCCAAATTCATTCACCAAACCTTGCAACTCCCATTCATCTTCACTCAACAATACTGTATCATCAGCAAACAGCAACACCGGAAGCTTCCAAATCTCACCCTCATTCATTAGGGCCACCCCGACATCCACTGCCCTACCTTGTACCTCCTTTACGACCCCATCCATATATATATTAAACAGCCATGGAGACATTACACACCCCTGTTTCAGTCCCACATTTAGATCAAAGAACTCACTCAGCTTTCCATCCACTCGCACCGTAGCCCTAGCTCCCTCGTACATACTCTTCACAGCACTCAACAATTTCCCCTCCACTCCATATATTCTTAATACCTTCCACATACCTTTCCTATCTATTCTGTCATAAGCTTTCTCCAAGTCCATGAAGGCAGCGTACACTTTCCTTCCCTTCTCTAGATACTTCTCCACTAAACATCTTAGAACAAATATCTGATCTACACACCCTTTTCCCTTCCTAAATCCCCCTTGTTCTTCTCCAACTAGCTCCTCTGTCATATGCCTAACCCTATCAATGAGTATTCTACCATATATTTTACCAGTCACACTAAGAAGGCAAATACCCCTATGGTTACCACATACTTCTCTCCCTTTTCTTTTGTACAGAGGAACAATTATACCTGATTTCCAGTCCTCTGGAACCCTTCCCTCTTCCCAAGCCAATCTACACAACTTCCATATCCACTCCACAACAATCTCACCCCCATACCTAAGCATTTCACCACACACTCCATCAATTCCTGGGGCCTTTCCCAGCTTAATCTTCTTCATCGCTTCCACTACTTCCGACCTACTGATCTCTTCCTCCCTCCTCTCATCTCTTCTTCTCCCAGCCATTCCCCAACCACTTATACTCACACTGCTCTCACTCTCTACCTTCAACAAATCCTCAAAGTGCTCCTTCCATCTCCTCAATTTCTCTCTCTTCTCCACCAACAATCTATTATTCCTATCTTTCACTCCCTTACTATTTCCCCTTTCACACTGCCTTACTTTCTTTACCTCCTTCCAAAACAATTTCTTACTCTCCCTCCATTTCACACTCAGATTCCTCCCAAACTCTTCATCCACTTTCTTCTTACTCTCCTTCACCAGTCTCTTAACCTCCCTTCTCCTGCTCACATATACCTCTCTCTTCTCTCTCTCATCTTCTCCCCTACCTCTACTCGCCAACCATTCACCATATGCCTTCTTCTTTTGTTCCACAGCTCGTTTCACCTCATCATTCCACCATGCTGTCCCTTGCACACCCTTGCATCTCCTCCTCACTCCACAAACCACCTCACACGCTGCGCTTATCTCTTCCGTGAATATCTTACATACGTCTTCCACCCCTTCCATCTGCTCTAGCTCATACCTTCCCAATCTTTCTTCCACTATGCTCTTATACTCTGTCCTCTTCTCACTATCTTGCAATTTCTAACAGTATTGAAAGCTGTGTAAATATAGCCGTCACGTTGCCAAGCCGACCTGTAGCCTGAAATAAATAAGGCCCGTAAATATGTAAATAGGAGTCTACAAGTGAACATGGGTGTAATATAAGTGGAATATTACTATGTAAGTGTATGAATATTATGTTGGTCGAAACATTCATTGCGAGGGTATTTTCATGCGATATTCTGACGCTCACTTGAATAAATAATGTCAGTAAATATGTATAGTGCAGAATAGGGTGTAAATGGGTGTAATGTAAGTGGTAAAGTATATTGTGATTGAAGAAATAAAGTAAAAGTGGAAACACGAGTGTTAGAGAGTGTGGTTGCTACGAGATTATGCGCTAGCATTTCGCTAAATGCCCTCGTAATGAATATAAATAATTGGAAACGTTTATAGTGGTGGAGGAAAGGTTCAATGTAAAGAAGAAAATATTATGAAAGTGATAAAACAATGCTGTATGGTGAAATACGAGTCGTAGCAAGTGCGCTGAGTAAGCATATACTTATGCTACATGTCATCGTAATGAATGAAAACAGCTGAAAACATTTACATACAGTACAAAATGGTAAAATGGCACTAAAACAGTAGTATACAAGTAGAAAAAAATGATATGTTGACTGAAACAAGAAACTTAGCACATAGCGTTTTACCAATCGGACCAAACTCGCTATGCTCGCGTGAAGGTACAGCTCCCTTCAGAAGTTCGTACTACACCCAAAGTGGAAGGCACAAGTCTCGGTCCGCTCTTTCTGGACGACATGTTAATACCCCGAACCGCTCGCCACCACAGACAGAGCAGCAAATACCGGAACAGTTTCAGTCACATGACGAATGCGAAATTTGAGATGAAACAGATATTTATACAGATATTGGCAAGTATTATTGCATATTAATGAAGGAAATACGTGGACACTATGCGGTTGTGATGAAAATATGTATACAAGTAATAAGTTACAATACACAAATAGAGGGAAATGAAGAAGTCTGATATGAATCAATAAGTGATTTGTGAGCTGACTATTCTCCCAATGAAACACACACAGACACACACACACAAAACACACACATGTACACAGAAACACATACACACACACAAACACACACACGCACACACAAACACACACACACGCACAAACACACACACACACACACACAAACACACGCACACACAAACACACACACAAACACAAACTCATAAGAACAACAACAATAACAACAACAGCCACCACCACCACAGCCTCCGCCACTTGCCACCCACCACAACCACCCACCACCACCAACGCCGCCGCCGCCACCACCCACCACCACCGCCGCCACCCACCAACACCCACAATCCACCATCACCGCCGCCGCCGCGACCTCTGTCCACCACCACCGACGCATTAACAGATCGCATAATTGTGGAGGAAAAGACATTGCAATAGTTTACTTCATCCGTCCTGTTTGTATGGGAAGGCCAAGGAACACCATACATTTATTACGTGTGAGTAATCTTGCATCTAATAGGAGGTGGATAATATATAAGCATAATTATATGGAAGTTTTCAGACAAAAAATAGACAATTTTATTTTTATTTCTATTTTATAGTCAACAATATATATATATATATATATATATATATATATATATATATATATATATATATATATATATATATATATATACACGAGTATAATCTGTATTATATCTATATCTATCTATATTCTATATCTGTCTCTATACCATATCTAATTATCTATATCATATCTATATCTACACCTTTATTATATCTATCTCTCTATCTATTTTATATCTGTCTATTGTAACTATTGTATCTATCTATTGTGTTTTATATCTATCTATCTATCTATCTACAGTATCTATCTATCTAATTAATATGCATACATATCATTACTATAATGATAACTGTTGCCTAACTTTTCACATCAATATCGGGTCCAGCCTCCCTCTTTCTCAATCACTGCTTGCAACCTATCAGGCATGGAGCCATGTTGCGCCGGCAAAGTTCCCACTGGGCGTTTACGTGGTCGAGGAGATCATTTCTTGTCCTCTCGTCTCCTGGCTGCCAGGTATTAATCATGTCAGCCCAAACATGTTTGTAACATTTAGATTGGCCCCTCTGGCGGGCCAGTCTGAGAGGTGAAGTATGTCTTGTCTCTGAAACCACTGCCGTACTACACGTGCGGTGTGGATGGGGCACCGGTCATGCATGGATATTACAGGTCCATCTTGGAACGGGAAACCCTTTGCACGTAAAGATGGCAGGGAACGTTCCTCCAGGATATGGACACACTGGTCAGCAGTAAAACGCCCCTCGATGCTGAACATGTTACCCAGGCCATGTAGAGTCAGGTATCCCCAGATATTACAGGTAACTTGACCCGATCGTGCCTCCTCACAAATGTCGACCCTTTCGCATCTCCATGCGAAATATATATTTTCTTTTTTTTTGTATTGTTGCAGCCATTAGACAGAAAACTAGTTGATGACATGCCCCCCTAATCTTATATTATTTAGAACTGATCACAGTTTTTCTCGGCACTAATGTCTTTATACAAAGAAAATAGAGGCAAAGAGTAGAAGGAATCATATCTTTTTCCAGGACAATATGAACAGAATAAGACCAAAACAAGGGATCCTGATTATTTAAGATGCCGGGTCATATTGCCTTTAAAAGACTGGAAATCAAGGACGGAGGGGTATGCAGACTGCGGAAGACAGCATCATTATTGACCTATTCCATAGGTGAAGGTCTGAATATCGGTTAATTATTGTAACAGCGAGGTGAACAGAAAACAGATGACTGCAACGAAGACGAAGCCTTGAGGGGAGGGAATAACAGTACGGAATTTTATCAGTAATAAAAATGGTAATATCATATACCTGGTGTTGTTTCTTCTCCAGCAGTGAACCCTACCATGCGAGGTGGAGGAGAAACACTTCTCATCCATGAAGATGACTCGCCACCAAAAGTCTAGATTCTTCTGAAAGTAGCGTTGAGCAAAGACTAACCTCCCCTCTCTGTGTTGTTGTATCAGGCTTTCCATCATTGCTGGAATTCTATAGTGTATACCAGCGTCATGCAGCCTTCTCCTGACAGTCAGCGCGGACACCTCTAACTGAAGACTGTCCCTTATGGCCACCGCGATCGTAAGAGGTGTTGCCCCTGCTGCTGCGACAATAGCAGCATATCCAGCCTCGGTGGTTCTTCGAGAGGCTCCCGTCCTTTCTAACATGAAAATATTAGTAAATATGGCACTAATAAAAATCCACGCCGAAAGTCTAGTTTGGGAAAACATTACGAGTATGTATACTTGTGCTAAAATATATTGTATGATATGAAAATATTGTTACAAGGGCAACAGTTGTACTAAACAAACTGCTGCCTATAAAGATAGTGGCGTAGCGAGACTAAATGCAGCTCAAGGCCAGATATCCTAGTTTCACCCCATCACTGCACGGGACAGCCCTGCAGAGGCAATTGCTTGACCGTGGTTCAAGGCTCTGCTTGGCCAGACAGACCAGGGTTACACAACAACAACAACAACAACAACAGCTACATCAAGAGATGGGAATTGAAGTCTCGTTCTTAGAATGACTAGGACTGATTTGTATGTGACCATCATAAATCAAAACCCTGTCAGTTCCATCCAAAGAAACGTAAACACAAATATCCATTTCATTGAGATGCCTGGACGCACACCGTTCGAAATAATATGGCACTATGCACTGGAAAAAGACATCCTAAGACATTTCAACAATTAACTAGTCGTATACAAGAAAGGCAGATTACTAGTTAACAGATGCATCACAGAGCAGGTGAGAGGGTGGGGCAAGGCTAGTGCCTCGTTTCAGTCGTAATGGGGTAGAGATACAAGCAGAGAATTCAGAGGAACAGTGGTGTGTGTGTGTGTGTGTGTGTGTGTGTGTGTATAGGGGGAGAGAGAGTGACAGGGATGGCCCGAGGAGTATGTGATTGGGGGGGAGGGTAAAGACAATGTTGACCAATTTGATCCGTTTGGCTTTACGGTTTGACCAACTAAATAGATGGAAACAAACCAAATTTATGAGAAAGTAATTTTTATTGTAACAGACTTACAGTGTTTCCTGGAAAGTAATTTATTTACTGGTGACAAATTTAAACAAACTTTCATTCTGGATTACTGGTGCATATAGACACAACTTAATTCAAAATTGCACTACTGTTCACTGATTTTCAGTCATACAGTGAGAGATACAAGATGCTTAAACTGACTACTTAAAAAAAAAATAACATACACATACACAAATCACACTTGGTAAGTCAAATAAGGAAAAAGGTGAAAAACGAATGTTGAGTCAACTTGAAGTGAATGTGGTTAATGGATTAATAAGGATTCAGCAGTAACAACCTGTATATATAGATTGTATAATGATAATGGCTTTTAGAACTTTATTCATGTTTTCATGAGTTTCCACCAATTTGCAGTTTTTTTGAAGATCCATCTGATCAGTTAGGTCACTTTCACAAGCTAGAACCATCAGATAATGTAACGTTTTTTCTTGGGTTCGGTTTCGCAAATAGGCCTATGTTATTAAAAGCTTAAGCCTGCTAAATGACTTCTCGATTTTTGACCAACTCAGTATTTCTTTGACCAACTCAAAACACACACTGGGTGGGGGGTGACCCCCCTCTCCCGGTCGGGCCATCCCCGGAGAGAGAGAGAGAGAGAGAGAGAGAGAGAGAGAGAGAGAGAGAGACCGAAGGGAGTCAGCAGAGTTAAGGAGACGAACAAAGCCTAAAGAATAAGTACAGTATGCATCAAAATCACTATTATAGATCACTTTCATCAAGATGCAAAATTATTTCCAAAGATCATATGAATACGTGAGACAGTTAATTGCTGTAGCTCAGTACCCATCTCACCCTTGCAATTTCATGTTGCATCACCGCCATCCAAAAATAAACAAACGAACAACTGCCCAACACTACACAGAGTATCTCAGCAACATACCCCCTTCTCCTCCCAATAATACAAATCACAGATCATCCAACACTACAAATCACAGACATACAGTGCATAAACACAGCCATTAGCCACCACAGCCATCCAAACCCTCCAGTCAAACAGCATCCGTGAACCACCTCCAGACATACACTCCTCATCAACCCTACCCAGAAAGACACGAACACACCTATACTAATTTTTTTTTAAATTGAGGCGAAGATGCACTTGACAGGTTGGTGATGATTGGCTGAATGCAACATGTCCGAATAACATCCTCTTATTCCAGATAATTACCAGGTAATGTCACATTACTTGGTAATTATTTGAAATACACCTATGCTACTCGGACATTTCGCATTCAGCCAGTCACCATCAACCTGTCAAGTGCATCTTCGTCTTTAAAAAAAAAAAAAAAAAAAAACAGTATAGTCAGACTGCGATGTGGTCACAACTGTTCCCTGCTACGGTTCCGACACAAAATACAACTCACAAACAAGTTACGTTGCCCACACTGCAAGGCAACCCCCCACACCACAACACATTCATTCACCACATGCACATCACTATTGCAACACAGTCTTTCAATATAACCTCAACCCAAGACTTTTGGAAACGACGGGTAGAAGCTTCTGATTTCCACTGGGATCGCAACGAGATGAACCTGGGGTTGCAACAACAACCGCAACATCCAAACCTCCGCCGACTTTCAAACTCGACTTTACTTTTTCACCACCTTATCAAGATCCATTCTATCTTCATGACCACACCAACTGTATATGTTATCAATAAGGCTCCTCACACCATCAATTTCTCAGTTCCTGTTATTCATTATTTAACCCACTTTACACACGCCACACACATTCCAAAACTATCCCATTTCCAGTGCCATTGCTCCATAATTTTCGTCCTTATGCCAGACAAAGAGTTTCAAGTGATTACACACCCACACCCACACCCAAACACACCCATAGCCAGACACACTCACACCCAGACACAAACATACATACACATACACACCCATACCCACAAACCCACACCCATACCCACACCCACACACCTACACCCATACCCACACCCCCACACCTCACCCATACCCACACCCCCACACCTCACCCATACCCACACCCCCACACCTCACCCATACCCACACCCCCACACCTCACCCATACCCCCACAACCACAGGCCTACACCCCCACACCGCTATACTCCCACACCCCCCCACTCCCACATCCCTCTCCCCACACACGCACTGTGTGGACAATGAATCAAACCGAAGTCTGATATTTTGTGAAAGATTAAGACAAGGTTCAGCAAACATTGGCTGGGAAAGTATCACGGAACATTATATATTGCATGTAAATCACGACTTTACTAGGCATAATGAATATTCGGATGCGAGGTGTGTGAACGTGAGACAAGCAACAGAAGAGGCGAAGTGAACATCGGCCACCGTGCGTGGTCCCGCCCGCTGGCTCTGGCAGCCACTAATAATTGTGGATGTAGTGTAGGGGATATTTGGCCATGAAAATAATGCATAATAATTAATATTTTTACACCTGTTGCATATGGTTTACATTAGTCACCCACACCACGTCAAAAAGTAAAATGGGAACGTTGACTATAATACTCAGGATGCAATTTGCCACTCTCCCAAAAACTGATGCTCGAGAAGGTTGCAACCCCGCTCCCACCCCTTTACTATGCCAGTCCACTGTACTGTATAAAGCTGTTTTCATTGACATCTTCCACAGGGACCGAAAACTAGTTTTAGTTTCTATTAGCACTGGAATATAACGGGGAGCTATTGTTCACAATTATTCATTATTAGCATAACATTACAGTAATACGAAAGACTTATGACTTACGTTGGTCCTGAAGGTTGGCACTCTCCTCCCATCTCTTTATCCACTTCATCACAGTTTTTGTAGTGAGGTCAAGCTGATGCGCTGTTCCCCTGATGGAAAAGCCATCATCACGTAGCTCGAAAAATTTGACCTCTGAGCACTAATTTCTCGTCTCGCCGATTTTTATGTCAACTTGGTGGGGCACGTGATGGTGCTGATTTTACCTTTGAGCAGAGGATAGCCAAAACACCTTGGTGGAACACCCCCTCCCACACCCCGCAGAGAGAGAGAGGGAGAGAGAGAGAGAGAGAGAGACCAACGGTTGCGTAGAGGAAACATCATGTTAGCTACTTCATCTTAAAACATGTGATTTCCATTATTCCTTAGACTCCACCAATCGTCTTCATCTACTTTTGAGTATGAACATGAATTTTAGCTGTTCAGATACTTCGTAAAATTAATGTTTGAATATCTTGGCTGCATAAACATTATTTTTGGCTGCTTAGATTTTCCTTGAAACGATAGAACTGTTAATAAATACTGAGCTAAGATGGTTAGCTGAAAAACTGCCGGGGTCTAGGGATTAAGACATGCGATAACTCACTAACTCGCATAATTATATTGATTCATTGCCGAGCTTCTAATATTCTGTTATGTGCTTTTCTGCTGTTATTTTATTATTTTTTTAAGGCGGTCGAATATAAACATACTTTCATCATTTAATCAGCAGTAAGATTGACTGATATCTGTGAGTATGAAAATAAAATTCTCATTTCATTTACCAGTCGGTGAGCGAATGACACTGCTTTGATACTAGCCAAAGTCTGGTTGCTCGTGGGAGGTCCGAAGCTGTAACCTGTCGTCCGGGAAGGAGGGGCAGAGACTAGCGCCTTCCACGCTGGGTGTAGTACGAACTTCTGAACGGAGCTGTACAATGCTTATTTTTCATATATATGTCATTGAAATTCATTATATTGTTATTCTTATTGTTTATTAGTTCAAATTCAATAAATGTAGAGGTGTTGTTTGTTGTTTCTCCCAAAATTACGTACCATAGAAAACGTGAGCGCCTCATACCTCTATGATAGAATACGATACCTGGCGCGGGGGACCTCACCTGTTCTGACCGGTTGCGGACCACGGTAAGCACTTTCTTTGTGATTTTCCTTTGTTTCTCAACATAAGCGGAAGTTTTAGCCAAATTTTTTTTTTTCCAAAAGTGGTCGGGACTGGGGGATGTCATAGGTGCGAAAGTGGTCGGGACGTGACGGGTTAAAGAGGAGTGGGAGACTGAAACAAGAGTGTTGTTATTATATATGTACAGCGACAACAGACGGGTAATGAGGGAGAGAGTAAGATTAAAGGAGAGAAAATAGCAGCTATTACGCGAGGAGAGAAGGAGTGGCAGGAAAAAAAAGTTAAAATAATTTAGGGAGAGAAAAGATAGACTGTGACAGATAAATTAAATGGTAACTGTAATGCTGGGTAGAATTAGGCTCGACTTCTCGTACCTATTTCACCCAACGTGGAGCGGGGTCCTCTTTCGAGACCGGAGCTAATGCAATAAAGAGAGGCAGGACATAAAAACCTTCGGCAACTCCATACACGTATATTACCAGTCAGACACAGGACACTTCAGCAGATATTACAACACAATATAGAGCAATACAAAAACCTTATCTAAGATATGTGTATCTCGCAGGATACTAGCTTTCTAGATACTAATGACAATACAACAAATCTTAGTACTAGGAGTGCAGTAAATACAGGTGCGCGCGGAGCGCGTAAGGTGGGGGGGAGGGGGTTTGTGATCCACTAGGAGGAGGTAGAGGAGACGCGGAGAGTGACTTAAAACGGCGAGGAGAAAGTTATGGTAATATTGGAGGATGCCCGATATTAGCAAGGGAGTTTAGGTGTTTTCTGTTGGCGAAGATTCTTTGACAAATAACTCTGGTTCTTACTTTGGCTTTAAGAGCGTGAGCGAGGAATGGAGAGGGTTTTTAAGAGTAGCGTGCGGAGGGAGGGAATATCGTTAATACTCCCCTTTCTTGATATTTAGAGTGGGAACATGTTTCTGTAGGCACAGGCTTATTAATTACACATCTTCTAAGTATGATATGTAGACTCTCGCTTCACAACGCGTAACAAAGTCGGAATACTCGTAAATACTATTTCACAATATTACTAAGAGACTAGCCAATAGAACTCCAATAATATTTTAGTCTTTCTTCTGGTTCTGGAGATATGTCTTCAGAAAGATTCGGGGTGACACTCGCACGTATTTTCACTTTAGATCTTAATCCACATTCTCGTCCTTCAACTGGATATTGTGTTCTGATTTACCCCAATAGAGATTACATAAATTCACTGCACAATACTTATTCTAAGAGAGAGGGAGTCACACTTAACCTACTTCACGATCGTTACAGGGTCACCCGTATTTCCTCATGGAGAGAAACAAGGACACGTCATCGGTGATCCGGTCGGACTGAGAGTGTCGTCAAGGCGGGGCGAGTCGAGAGGGCACGGGGCGGCTCGCGAGGGCGTCCTCTCGCGTCCGGGGGCTTCCAGACTGGGCTCCGGCGTAGGGCCTGTAGGACTGGGGCCGAAGAGGTCCAGGAACCTCTGGGTCAGGTCCCGGCGTCGTGGGGGCGTGGTGAGGTCTCGCCCGGGTGTCCTAGGGAGGGCCGGAAGAGGTGACAGACTGCGGTCTCCCACGAGCAGAGGCGCCGTCAGGGGAGGGCTGCGGCAGCGACTGTCCTGGGGCTCGACAGGTGTGTCTGCTCGAGGGCCAAGCGTAGGGAACAGAGACCGGGGGAAGCAGGGAGGTCTGTCCGGGATATTCTGGAACGAGACCCCTGGAGTTCAGTCTCCGGATGTGGAGACGTCCCTCTCCTAACTACGCCCTGGGAGCGACCATCGATCGTCTCTACCTGGACACTGGGGGAGCGACCATTGATCGTCTCTACCCGAACACTGTGGGAGCAACCATTGATCGTCTCGACCGGAGCACTAAGGGAGCGACCATTGATCGTCTCGACCGGAGGACTAAGGGAGCGACCATTGATCGTCTCTACCTGGACACTGGGGGAGCGACCATCGATCGTCTCTACCCGAACGCTGTGGGAGCGACCATTGATCGTCTCGACCGGAGGACTAAGGGAGCGACCATTGATCGTCTCTACCTGGACACTGGGGGAGCAACCATTGATCGTCTCTACCCGAACTCTGTGGGAGCGACCATTGATCGTCTCGACCGGAGCACTAAGGGAGCGACCATTGATCGTCTCTACCTGAACATTGTGGGAGCGACCATTGATCGTCTCTACCAGAGAGGCGCTGCCTGGAGTACTATTTCTGACTCCACCCCTAGCTAACTCAGTGATTCCGCCATGCGAAAGTAGTGTCTTTCACCTACGGTGGCTGCGGCGTGGTGGTTGAATGTCACAGGGGCGCACGACCTGGGCTGACATGCGTCGTTGTTGCCCGGATTGGTGGTGGCTAGTGGCGGCTACCCCGTGGGGTCCGAGTGGGGGTGTCGGCATTCTCGTGGGCGAACTCCGTTGTTTCTGGTTCGCCCTGTTGTCGGGGATACTATGGTATTCTCCAGGAGTTTCTTCGGGAGTACCGTATATGCGTCTGTTAAAGCCACGCATTTCAGTAACACTAGCAGAAACATGTAGAAATGCTACTGGCGAAGGGAGCACTGGTCCCCAAGAGGTGATCAGGTGAGCACTTTGAGAGATATTCTAGGATATGAAACAAACTAAAGAAAAAAAAAATGTTATAGATCAACTGCAGAGGATAAGGCTCCTGTGGTACGCGGAAATGTCAGGGAGAAAGGGTGGGAAGTAAAACAATAGTTATCAATCTCGTGTAGGGGCTTGGTTAAGTAGAGTTCGAGATTATTAGCATTTTTTAGGCTAAACTCTCTAGAAACTCTCTAGACCAAATCTTTGATTTTATCACAAAATTTAAAATTACCACTTCCGAAGCTATAGCTGGATTCTAGGTTCATAAGTAGAACTTAAAATGGGTCCAGATGTTTTTTTGAATTGTTACCTCCCAAAATTTATGCCATCTATCATTACCAATATGTTAACTGTTCGGAATTAACAAATCCTTATTGAACAGTGAATCTACCACCATTTTTTTTTTCTTTCATTGTCAAAGAACCACAAGATTACTGCTGGGCTCTTGTAAATCGAACATTACTAAATACAGTTTAACAGTAATTATATATATATATATATATATATATATATATATATATATATATATATATATATATATATCATTAACCATTACAAGTCCATTGCTGAACAAAGGCCTTCCCCAACCGTCTCCACGAATTCCTTGGCTGAGCCAGTCTTTGCCACGTTTTCCCTGAAAATTTCTCTATCTCATCTCTCCAACTCCTGTCTGGCCCTTTTCTGCTACGCTTACAATCTCTTGATGTCCAACCAGTCAGCCTCTTGCTCCATCGGTTGTCCCTTATTCTTGCTACATCATCTGCCTACCTCCATTTCTCTTCCTTTATAACTTCTATAATATCTTTGTCTTTAGGCTGGTGTCTCACCCAAATTGATCTTCTCCTGTCTCTTAAAGATATTCCCAACATTGACCTTTCCATTGCTCTCTGAAAATGGATAAATTTTTTTTCCATCGACTTTGTCAGTTTCCAGGTCACAGAACTATAAGTCATAGGTAGAATTATATATTAGTTATATACTTTTCGTTTCATACAAACTGGTAAGCTACTTTTCATAATGTCTTCATGCTTACCGAAAGCTATCCATCCAATTGTAATGCGTCTTTTTTATTTCGCTATCATGATTTTTCGTTACTCTAGTATTTGCCCCAAGTAATTGTTCTCCTCGACGTCTTCAAGAATTTCTTCACCTATTCTAATGACGCTCTTTCGTGTTTGTGGACTAAACATTAGTTTTACTCCGGTCCATCTTTTGTCCTAATTTGATACTTTCTCTGTTCAGGACATTTAACATTTTTTGCAGTGTCTCTGCTGATTCTGAGATCAGGACAATGTCTCCTGCAAATCTTAAATGCTTTATCTTTTCTTCATCCATGTTCACCTCTCTGTTTTCCCAGTCTAGCTTTCTGAAAATACTTTCTAGGTATGCTGTAAATAATTTTGGTGAAATTTTATCTCCAAGATGCACGCCCTTCTCAATCTTTATTTTTTTCCGAGTCCTTATGTAATTTATTTGTTGCAGTTCCCTCTTAATATATGTTTTCGAGCAGTTTTACAATGTTCTCATTCTCTCGTTTTTCTTGTAATGAGTTTATAATTGCTATGTGCACCACTGAGTAGAAACGCTTTTCATAATCAACGAACTCAAGCATAGTGGTTTATTATATTCTATAGTTTTCTGATTTCGCTGATTTACTGTGTGCAGATGATCAGTAGTCGAATACCCGCTTCGGAATCTTGCCTGTTCACGAGGTTCAAGTATGTTGTTATTCTGTTCGTAAGAACTTTAGCGAATAGTTTGTAAATGACCCATAATAAGGTAATGGGTCGATAGTTACTAAGATCTTTTGGGTCACCTTTTTTGTAAAGTAAAATAACTATTGCATTACATCATGTTATGATACTGACAGAGAAAACACTTCAAGTAAAAGAGATAGTAATAAACATACCCTCAAAAGTAGAATTAGTTTCAGCAGAGATTAGGTCATCAGAAGGGATAACAATTGTGGCAAATTTATATATGCCAAGCAAGACAAACACATGGGACACAGTTGAATATGAAGACCTGGCAGAAAACACAGTTCAGAGTGTAAGAACCCTATTATACAGAATGGAAGAAAAATCTGAAAGAAGTAAAATAAAGGGAGATTTTAACACAAATATAAACTGGAAAACTCTAGATATAAAAAGCCTTGGAAGTTGCTGGGATCAAAAGGTCTTGGATCTTATACAGGAATTTTTTCTAAGACAACATGTAAAGATTACCAGAAATAGAGGACCAGAAGTTCCCTCATTATTAGGTCTCATATTTACTAGGCAAGAAGATGAAACTGACAGTATAATCTGTCAGTACCCATTCAGCAAAAGCGACTATGCAGTATTAGATTACAATTCCAGGATACCATATGATATAGTTAGAGGTAACGGAAATTACAAAAAGGGGCTAAACTAAAAGAGGGCAACTATCATGACCCAAAGAAGTATTTTAAGGATATAGCCTGGGAAAAGGAGCTAAGAGGACAAGCTATAAATATTGTACATTAAAAAAAAAATGAATTTTACGAAAAAGGAGTCCATAATTATGTCCCATTGCACAAAGACACGGAAATATGGATAAAGAACTGGTTTAACACTGATTGTAAAAATGCAAAAGAGAAAAGAGATATGTTGTGGAACAGATACAGATGACATACTGGTGAGAGAGCATATAACAACTACAAACAGGTAAGAAATGATTATACTGTACAAGGATAAAGAGAAAAGCAACAATGGAAATGCAAGGTACCTAAGTGTGTTTGCTGATAATGCAAAAATACAAAAGGAAATTACAGACTCTTGCATAGACCTACAAGAGGAATTAAATAAGCTTCATCAATGGATCAGTATATGGCAAATGGAATTTAATGTGGACAAATGTCATGTAAGAATATTTGGTAAATGTGAAAAAAGACCAGACCCGGACTATAAGTTAGGAAGTTCAGACTGGGACTATAAGTTAGGAAGTTCAGCCCTACATACATCAGAAAGGGAAAAGGATTCTGGAGTGGTTATCAATAACAGACTATCACCAGCTGACCACATAAATGCAAAAGTAAGGAATGTATAAACACTGCTTCCTAATATGAGGGTAGCATTCACATGTATAAATGAAGACATGCTGAGAAAAATAATAATACCATTCATCAGACCGGCTTGGTAGTATGCATAAGTAATCTGGAATCCGCATGTCAGAAAACACATAGATAAGATTCAAAATTTAAGATGGGCCGCTGCAAGATGGGCACCAGGTTTAAGGAACCTAAGCTATGAGGAAAGACTCGAAAAATCAAACCTACTAATATTACAGGAGAGAAGGAAAAGAGGAGTCATGATTATGGTATATAAATGAATCACAGGAAAAGAGAATATCAACATAAATGAGTATATGACCTATGGGGAAGCGACATTAAGAGGACACTGAAAAATACTGTACAAGAAGAGAGGTGATAAAGAGGCAAGGAATTTCAGTTTCCCAAATAAGAGCAGTTGATCAGTGGAATGCACTACCGAGTGAAATAGTGTGTGCCAAAAAATTCATAAATTTAAAGACATGGATGATAAAAATGGTTTAAAACACGGGACAGTACGAGAATGACTAATTCCTGTAAAGATAAAATTAAGTAAGAACAATTAGGTAAGAACACACACACACACACACACACACACACACACACACACTGTAGGCATTAAATCCATCAAGCACTTTATTTATATATTTGTATCTGCATTTGTACTTGTCCAAAATAGATTCACTGAAGGCCCGGAGGTTCTCTGTGGAGGGAAAATGACAGCAGAAGATGTGTTTGCAGGAAGAGTGATGCCTATGAAAGGCGAACTGTTGTAATTACTTTTTTCTTATATAACCGAGTAAATGGATACCACTGGTAATATCAAATACGTAAACAAAAATATGTAAATGAATAATAGAATCTTAAAGCACATGAAAGAACATACTACCACCATCCATTTTATTTGTCCACGAGAGTTTTATATCGAATCGTAGACTCTGGGCACATACATCATGAAACGGGTATTCTGTTAATAGTCACCTCAACAACATACAATTCTTGTAATGGATTTTAAAAGAAAATAAAAGAAATGAACTTTTAAAAACATAATAATACAGCAGGAATTGTGTTATTCAGTTGACGTTATTATTTTCAAATGCTGAATAAGTACAGAATTATTCAAATATACAGTATAAGAATAAGTAACTGTGCATGTGGAAATCTTCATAAATCAATTTAAGGGTGTGTAGAGAATAGTAAATAATTGAGGTTTTTACTTGAATTCATCATGTGCATCTAGACTGACAAAAGTGATATGTAATCCCAGAAAACTGTAACTGATAAAAGTAAATCATACATTCATGTAGCGACGGCACTAAGAGAAGAATGAGAAATGAGGGTATTGGGCTAGCCAGGCATTTGGCTAAAACGCCGCGTAAGTAGCGACACGTGACAAACCATTATCTTTGTGTTAAGTGGGAGTGGAGCACACACACACACACACACACACACACACACACACACACACACACAGAATATTGTGTATTGCCTCTGCGGAAATGAATCAGACAGATATTTTCCCATCACTATCCCAGGATTCACGAAAAAGAATGTTGACTGCTCGTGCCCGGCGTGTTGTGAAAAGATATTAGAAAAGGGGAATGGGAGGCTCGATGTTCTCCCCCTTCTCTTTACTTTGCTATCTGTCTATCGCCAGACGCCTTAATCCCGTAAGGGGCGGCCTCAAACAAATCGCCTCCATGTCCCAAACCATATCATTGCCCTGTTCCCAGCTCACACACTCCTCTCTCATATACCTCTCCAGTCCATCCCTCCATCTCATCCTTGGCCTCCTCTTCCTCCACCTCACTCACATGCACTCTCCTCGTCAGTCTCTCACTCTCCATCCTCTCCACATGGCCAAACCTCATTATGTTCCTCCTAACGCTTCCTATAACATCCACATCTACACCAGAACCCTCCTCCACTTCTTTGTTTGTCAGTCTGTCTCTCCATGTGACTCCACATGCTCCTCTCAAATAACTCATTTCCACTGCTCTCACTCTTGACGTCTGTCCCTCCATCAAGGTCCAAGCTTCACTTCCATACGTTAGAGTTGGTATAACAATACTGTCATGTAGTAACTTTTCTACTTCCATGGTCACATCCCTGTTTCTCATCATTGATTTCAAGGAACCAGTAACCTTTTTTCCTTTTTCGTACCCCTTCAAGCACTTCACCCTCCAAACTTCCATCCTTACTCATCACACTACCCAAGTCCTTAAATGCACTCACATTTTCCATTTCCTCCACATCCAACCTCAGTGCACTTTCATTTACTTCACTTCTCTCGAAGACCGTAACTTTACTCTTCCCTTCATTCACCTTTTGATTCCGTTTCTTACATACTCTCCCAAACTCATCCACCAAGCCATGCAGCTCCCCTTCGTCTTCACTTAACAGTACAGTATCATCTGTAAACAACAGTACAGGTAGTTTCCAAACACTGCCCTCTCTCATTAGGGCCAATCCAAAATCCACTGCCCTACCTTGTATCTCTTTTATAACCCCATCCTTATACAGATTGAACAACCATGGAGACATGACACATCCTTTTTTTAATCCAACCTTCATGTAGAAAAATTCACTCAGTTCACTATCCACACACACTGGAGCCTTAGCACCCTCTTACATACTCTTCACAGCATTCAACAACTTCCCATCCACTCCATATATTCTTACTACTTTCCACAGTCCTTGTCTATTCACCCTGTCATATGCATTCTCCAAATCCATGAAGGCAGCATACAGCCTCTTTCCCTTCTCTAGAAGCTTTTCCACTAAAGATCTAAGAACGAATGTCTGATCTACACAACCTCTTCCCTTCCTAAAACCTCCCTGTTCTTCTCCAACTAATTCCTGTTATTTCCTTAATTCTGTCAATAAGTATCCTACCATATACTTTTCCTATTATACTAAGAAGACAAATGCCTCTATGATTACCACACACTTCTTTTTCTCCCCTTTTCCTTTGTACAAGGGAATAATTATACCTGACATTCAATTCTCCAGGACTCTACCTTCCTCCCAGGCCAATCTGCACATCTTCCACATCCATTTTACTGCTATCTCTCCCCCATGCTTCAGCATTTCACCACACACTCCATCAGTTCCTGGGGCTTTCCCCATTTGGACTTTCTTCATTGCTTCCACAACTTCTATCCTACTGATTTCTTCCTCTCTTCTCACCTCCTTCCTTCTCCCAGCCATTCCCCAGCCTCTTATACTCGCATTACTTCCATCCTCTATGTTCAACAATTCCTCAAAATGTTCTCTCTATCTGCTCACTCTTTCTCCCTTCTCCACTAGTAAACTACCATTTTTATCTTTCACTTCCCGCCTAACTTCAATGCCACGCTGTATAACTGTCTTTACCTCTTTCCTAAACATTTTCTTACATTCCCTCCACTTTACACTCAAGTTCCATCCAAATTCCTCATCCACTCTCTCCTTCCTAATCTTTTCACCTCCCTCTTCCTCTCTACATATAACTCACTCTTCCGTCTCTCGACTTCTTCCACGCCCCTGTTTTTCATCCACTCACTATATGTTTTCTTCCTCTCTCACCTCTTCATTCCACCAGGCTGTTCCTTGCACCCCATTTTGTCTTCTCTTCACCCCACACACCACCTCACATGCTGCACAGATTTCTTCTGTGAATATCTTGCACACACCTTCCACGTCCCCCATCTGCTCCAATCCATATTTACCCAATCGCTCCTCCACTTCTCTCTTATACTCTGCCTTTTTCTCATCCTACTGTAACCTATCCACTCTCCTTGCATATACTACTTCCCTCTGTCCTTCCTGTCTTCTATTCCTCCATTTCACTTGAATCTTGATTCTCACCACCACTTAGTGGAGGTCAGAATGTCCACTCCCCCAGCCTCTATATGCTCCTGCACCCATTACACACCTTCGCATCCTTTCATACACACACAAATAATCAATCATTACCTTCCCTTCATTCAATTCACCACCCACCCTTCTCAACATTCGCCATGTATACCTATGGAATCATGTTGTGCCTGAAGAGGGTATTGGCTATCACCAACCCCCTCCCGGCACGAATGTCCACTAAAGCACTACCACTCTCATCTATCTCAGCAGGCACACTCCACTCACCAACTACTCCACCCACCTTCACATTCCCTACTTTACCATTCATATTGCCAATCAAAAACACTCTTTCATTCCTTTCAAGCTTTTCCATTCACACTTCCACATTCGTCCAGAACTTTCTCTCACTCTGCATGCATAAAGAGACCTGTATAAACAGGTCCTTAATCTGTAAGAGGGTCAACAGGCCGACTGTTGCTGCTTTTCAGAAGTGCAGACACACTACCAGAACTGTGTTTCTGTTCTTACATCTTTTGTTGGTAAACCATTTCGTCTTTCTTTGTCGACTTTCACCTTTCCTTCTTGGAGAAGGTTTGGTCTCATTCAGGCAGTTCTGAAGAAGGATAACCGTTCCCAATTATCCAACTATCGTCCACTTGCTTTAGCAGCCTGCCTGGATTAGTAAAGTTTCCGAATCTAATCTATAAAAAGAATAAGGCGTCATTCCGAACATAACATTATTTCCGACAACCAGTATGGGTTCCACTAGGGACGCTTCACTCGTGATTTTATCTTCCTTTCTGACATATGATCAGCCTTCTTTCAGGACTGTCGAAAGCTTTACCATTCCACTGGACATCCCAAGGCTTTCGATGCAGTCTGACATAAATATTTTATTTCCAAACTACCGTCTTACTTTCCTATTCTTGTATCTCTGCCTTCATCTTTAGCTTCTTTCTTGTTGCTTGATGTCTGCTGTTGTACACACCCACTGATCTTCTCCTAGAGCTATAATGTTGCAGTTTTCCTCTGGGTTCGACCCAGTCACCAACTTTACTGTACTTCTGTTCATTAACCCTTTAACCGCGGATGTCATTCCAGAATGACATTGACAAAACTGGACCAAACCGCGGGTGTCATTCTGGAATGATCGTGAATATTTTGAACACCGCGCGTTTTTCCTGCGCGCAAAGTGTCTCACGCAAGAGTAGCTGTCGAGTTCTTTCACGCCAGCCATCCCACACCTCCCTCCTCCAACCCCGAAGGGCCCCCCCACCCCTGCCCTGACCCGCATCAGTCAGTATCTGTCCAGCTCTGTGCATGAGAATGGCGCTCCGTCCCGACTCATCGTCGCTCGCTTCCTCCTCGAAAGTGATTAGTGCTAGTGTTCCTTCTACCTCTACACCGGTGAAGGAACTGCCGACGGCGAGGCAGAAGGGGTTGAGCACTCCTGAAATTAGAACTGAGCTGGACAAAACAATAAGTACTACTCTTGATTGTGGCAGTGAAAGTGACACACTCACAGCAAGCAGTGACGATTTGGCAGTGATTGGTGGTGAACCATTTTCCATTGATAGTGACAGGGATGAAAGTGATCGTGTTGTTTCCCCCCCACCTCCCCCAACTCACTCTGGGAAAGGGAAGGCTCCTATGGGCAAATCTGGTATTGCACGTGGGAAGGGAGTGAAGCGCAGGCTTACGTCTCCCACACCAGGCCCTAGTAAGCATTTCCCATCAATTTCCCGTTCCCCTAGCCCTATTGCCCTCACATCATCATCATCATCTGCCGTGCCCTCTCCTCAGTCTACATCATCTGAGGAGTACGAATTCCCAGAGCCTGCAAAGCGAGAGAAGGCAGGTCGTGCAGGCCGTGCAGGCAAGGCAGGCAGGCCTAGAACAAAGGGGATGCGTGGCAGTTGGAGGGCAAAGCTGGGCGATAAGCGAGGAGATAAGCGAGGTGATAAGCGGGGTAGAAAGGGTCAAGTTTCACCACGCACCAGGTCAGAAACCCCCCCGCCTGCCCCCCGCTCAGCTCCCTCACCCTCGCCACCCCCCGACTCACTGCCCCCGCACTCACCCCCCTCCCCGTTGCCTCCTGCCTCACCCCCCTCCCGCTCGCCTCCTGCCTCACCTCCTGCCTCACCTCCTGCCTCACCCATTGCCTCACCCATTGCCTCCACCTCAGCTCCTTCTCACGGGGAAACGAGTGCAATGCAACCTGCCACTTCCACTGAACCACGCACAGGGAAGGTGGATGCATTTGTTTGGTCTGACGGTGCAGATTTTCAGCCACACAATCCGCCGTTTAATATGACAAATGCTAGAATACAGCCTGCCTTTCCATGCAGCGCAGGAGATGACTTTGTTGACTACTTCCTGGCCTTCATGGATGATGAAATCGTGCAGCATGTCAGCGATGAGACCAATAGGTATGCAGCTCAGTGTGCAGCAGAAGGGCTGGGACCTATTGGCTCACCAAAGCAAGTGTCGTGGTTGCCTGTCGGAATCAGAGAGCTGTATGTTTTTTTTGCACTAATGTTTCTGATGCCCCATATAAAGAGACATGAGTTGAAGGAGTACTGGCTCGTGGATGACATTACTACTATCTCAATATTCGGGAAGTATATGTCACGGGATCGGTTCCGACAGCTGCTTGGATACCTGCACTTCGCTGACAATGCAAACCCGTCCCAAACTGACCCTTTGTGGAAAGTGAGGGATTTTCTCAACAGGGTTAGGGATCGATTTATGCGATTTTTCCGGCCTATGCAGAAAGTCGTCATAGACGAATCCCTGGTATTGTTCAGAGGACGTCTCAAATTCGTGCAGTACATCCCCAGCAAACGCCACCGCTTTGGGATAAAGTTCCTTGTGCTGTGTGACTGTGAGACGGGGTATATCCTGGATTTTGTCATCTACTCGGCTAGTACAATGGACGTGAACAGGAAAGACCCCCTTGGCTTCTCTGGCTCTGTTGTAAAAGTGCTGATGGAGAGGTATTTTGGTGGTAATCATGTGCTGTACACAGACAATTACTACACAGCACCGAAACTCTCCAAATACCTGGCTGAACACGGCATTGGCACTGTTGGCACTGTACGGAGCTATAGGAAAGAGTGGCCAAGTTTCCCTGAAGCATCATCATCATCCAAGGGAGATGTTCACCTGAAGAAGTCAGACAAGCTTCTGGCGATCAGGTGGCATGACAAGAAGGTCGTGAATATGATCAGCACCATCCACAAGGGGGAATTGCAGAGAACTGGGAAGGTCAGCTACAGGACGGGAGAGCCAATCATGAAGCCTGATGCCGTCATTGATTACAATGTCATTATGAGACTTGTTGATAAGTCTGATATGATGATTGGCGAAATCGACTGTCTCAGGAGAAACACCCGATGGTACAGGAAGGCTTGCCTGCACATGCTCGATATGTGCAAGCTCAACGCCTTCATTCTCTACAAGACACAAGTCGGGGGCATAAGGCAACCATCACTGAGACAGTTTTCCAAGACTGTCGTGCAGCAGCTACTTGCACGATTTGGTCAGGTGACGGCATTGATCCCAAGGCGACACTCTGACACACAACCTGACCGTCTTGAGTGCCGCAATTACATGAGCCGGCACCAGCTTGTGAAATTGCCTCTTACAGCAGGCGGCAGGTTGTCACAGGGCCACTGCAGAGTATGTCATAACACCACACGGAGGCCTAGGACGAGAAAAATGAGCACACACCAGTGCCTGGAATGCCAAGTCGCTCTATGTGTAACTCCGTGCTTTGCCGAGTACCACTCTCTGAGTAAATACTGAAAGTGACAGTGATATATAGTGATGCGACAGTGACGTGCTTTGCCAATAATTGTATAATGGATAATGTAGTAATAAGGGATATTTTGCCTAGAAAAAAATGTAAATATTGGCCAGTATAATAAGTGATATTGTAATAAGAGAATCTGCGGCACTTGTGTAATTCTGCGGCACTTGTGTAATTCTGTGATGCGACAGTGACGCAATATAGTAATAAGTGCAGTGTAAATATAATGTATATTGCCCAGATTATATGTAAAATAATATTAGAAGTTAGAAATAATGAAAAGATCGCATGAAACGTCAGTGAGCGGGTGCCGCCGCAGTGAAGTGAGGCGCAGCCGCAGTGAAGAGTGGGCGCAGCCACAGGGAAGTGCCTTTTACCTACCTCAGTGAACACAGAGTGGGTGTTTATCGTATGTACAGTGTTTATATATGTTTATATTACTATTATGAGAGAGTGGTTGGCATTTGGTACTGGTGTGTGGGGCGTAAAATAGTTATTTCACACCCCTCACTTCTAACGGCTCTCCCCGTCCTGTGAAAGTCAACAAAGTCATGAAACCTACATCAATGGAAAGCTGAAGGTTAGTACTTTCTAATGGTACCTTATTTTTTTCTCTAGCTTTATTCCGTGCAGAGTTATTAAGGTTTAAAGGTTTGTTTACATTTGGCTGAAACCCCCGCGGGAGAGGACAGTCAGACCAAAACAATACCCACGGTTAAAGGGTTAATGACTTTCTAGCTTGTACAACTGACATTATCCATTCATACACTGATACCTTCACCCTTCACCTTTCTTTCCGCTTCTCACAGTGTCCATTGTGGCAGTTACTTGAATAAACACAGGTTGAGACTGTGGTACAAAGATTTTTTGACACTGCTCATATCTCAGATTGGTGTTAAAGTAATCTTGTGTACAATGCAACAAAAAACTCAGTCCTTACACCCTTTGGCCCATTAATATACTCCACAGTAGTAACTTATTCAGTTCTACAGCATCTCTCAACAGTTTTTTGGTTTCATTTTTTCGGGATTTATCATGGAAATATCACATTACCTTTTCAGTATAATATACTTCCAAGAGAGGAGGTGTGATAAGCCAACTCTATGCCTTGCTTCCCCCGCACATTTGCTTACATTTTACAGGGGTTATATTAACTCCTGTTGGAAGTATTGTACGACTTTGAAGTGGGAGGGAGTGGTTCCTACATACTGCTCTTCTCAGCAGGTTGGAATCAAAGGCTTTTCATCTCTTTAACTCTCATTCCTTTACTGCTCCTATCTGCTTCTTGCTGTTTGTTTCACTGTTGCATCTCTATCTCTTTTCTGTCACAGATTCATATCACCAAATTTATATCACAACAGCCGTTTAAAGAGTTTTCGAATGATTTCTACCACGCCAAAAATAAAATGTGTAAATTTTTGCTTCAATACGCTTTTCTATATAGCAGAAGCAAAACTGTTGGCAATCACGGACATATATCCAAGTTCTCAGACGTTACTGCACAAGTTACGTTTAGTCACGCTTTGTTGATGCACTAAATTACAAGAACAATATGGGAACCCTGTGGCTACACTTAACGTTTCCAAAATCTTTTGACCAGCTCTATGCTGCCTTTGTTGGTAGTTGCGGTTTCCTTCCTTTTTGTATTCTTTTTTGTTTAATTGTGACAGGCACTGCTACCCTTCAGAATTTGCCAATTCCGACCAAACTTGGACACAGTGACCAGTCTATGACCTAGTTGTGCCTTCAAGGTTTTGGTTGCTAGGCAACTACTCGTTGCGTAGCAACGACTGAAAACCCCCTTTTTCTTGGCCAGCTCCATGCTGCCCTTATTGTTTGTCGTGTTTTCATCTTTCTTGTAATCTTTCTTGTATTCTTTCTGTTTTAGTTGTGGGAGGCACATCTACCCTTTAAAATTAACCAGTGCCGACCAAACCAGAACACAATGACCGGCCTATGAGTTAGTTGTGTCTGCAAGGATATGGCTACTAGGCAACTACCTCCTGCCTAGCAATGGCCGAAAAATGGCTTTTCTCTAACTTTTCACGTTCTGGGCAATAGATCTCTGACTGGGGTAAAAATAATCTGGTTGTTTTTAATGCATCTAAGACTCAGTTCTTACACCTATCAACCTGACAAAATCTTCCACAGGTATACCCACTAATGTTAAATAATATTCAGCTTAATCCTGCATCATCCTTGAACATGCTTGGGGTTTCATTTACTCGAGACTTATCTTGGAAAGATCATATTACATCTCTTGTAAAATCTGCATCCAAGAGATTAGGTGTGCTAAGCCGACTCCGTACTTTCTTTACCCTTGCACAATTGTTGACTCTATACAGGGGTTTTATCCGCCCCTGTGTGGAGTACAACTCTCATGTGTGGGGAGGCTCGCCACATACAGCTCTTCTCAATAGGGTGGAGTCAAAGGCTTTTCGTCTCATTAACTCTCCTCCTCTTACTGACTCCCTTCAACCTCTGTCTCTTCGCCGCACTGTTGCATCTTTATCTCTTTCCTATCGCTACTTTAATGGTCACTGCTCCTCTGAACTGTCTGCATGTATTCCTCCACCTCTACGATGGGCTCATAGCACCCGTCTAGCAGCAAACTCTCGTCCCTTTTCTGTCCAACTCTCTAATGCAAGAGTTAACCGTTACTTCCAGTCCTTCATTTATGCAACAGGTCAATTCTGGAACTGTCTCCCTCTGTCTGTATTTCCTGCTGCCTATGATCTCCAGTTTTTCGAACGCAGTGTGTCCAGGCATCTAGAAATGATCGGTTCTTGAATTTGGCTCTCTATTGTATTTTGTTTTTCTCTTGGAGGGAACTCTTACTGCGGGCTCATGGCCTTTGGTTCTTTCTTCCTCGCATTAAAAAAACAAAAAGACGCACCACTAATGGGCATAGAAAGCTCTGTCTTCTTTAGACATAATCTTGAGGTCATTCCCTATTAGAAGTGTTCCATCCATTGTTTTCCTCTTCTCTAGTCTTCGAGTGGCAACCCAATGAAGATTGGCCTCAACGTCCCTAGCAGTCTTCTATCCTTCCGAATTAACCAATTTCGACAAAACCTGGGCATAATAACCTAGTTGTGTTCACAAGGTTTTGGTTGCTAGGCACCTACTCGTTGCCTAGCAACAGTCCTGTTAGCCCCTCCGTGGTCGTGGGTCCAGAAATCTTCAGGGCCCAGTGGCTGGCCCTGGCACTGTTTTTTCAAATTTCGAAAATCGATTTCTTTTCTTACCAAACTGAAGAGAAACGTCTGGGGAACCTGGGAATAAAAGTTTTAGCTTCCTAAACTCATCCTATGCTTCGCAATGAAACACGAAAATTTTCGAAATAATGACTGTACACGTCGATAAAAAATAAGTAGAAGAGTGAAGGAACATTGCACAAAAAATATCCACATTTTCACCTCCCCCCAAAATTTAGTGATGCTGGAATAGTTTGAAATGACTAGATATGTATATTATGAACAAAGTTAGTACATAATAATTACGGGAGGTTTCATACAAAAATCTGAGCTTTTGTTCACATTTTTTGTTTATTGTGTTTATGCAATTATTGAGTTATTTCTGTTGTCTGGGTGGTTTAGTTTGTGTCCAAAGAGAGGCGAATTACGGTATTTTTAGACTTTATCCATATAAGTGTCCTCTGTGTGTACAGGCTAAACCGCAACGGTCCGGGTGGCCATCATCGCCTACAGCCTTTTTTTTTTTTTTTTCTCATCAGAAGAGTTGCCAAGCATTGTTCAGAGAAGATGACAAATTATTTATTTTCATACATTGAGATAGAGAGCGAACTTTGACCTTGCCTGTGACCTTGACCTTTGACTGATTGTTTTCAAAATCAAAATCTTTCGATCTTGTTGCACTCTGTACATTCAGCCTTTCCCCTTAGTTTAATCAAAAGACACCTGACTTTGAACTAGCTCTGTGGCCTTGACCGTTAATTTACTGTTCTTGAAAACAGTGTAAACCCCTTACCCGATCATCCACCCCTCCACCAACCTTGGTCAAAACTGGATTACAAGTCTATGAGTTATTCATCACACACACACACACACACACACACACACACACACACACACACACACACACTCACCCCCCCCTCCACACACACACAAGGAGAGAGAGAGAGAGAGAGAGAGAGAGAGAGAGAGACTGTCTCACGAGTCTCGGATCCCTCTGGTATATTCTTCCAAAAATAAGTTGCCAGACACATTGCTCTGAAAAATACATGTCCATATTTTGGTTAGGGTGGCTAAACTTCAGATGATTTTTTTAGATGTGAGAAAAGCCTAATATCTGATGTTCCTCCCATATATCACTGTTCGGTGCTGCATCTTCCCAATGTACTTTCATTCTGTCTCAGAATTTTCCCTTAGTCTCCTAAACTCAGCAACGAAGTCCGAATTCCACATTTGGATTCATCGAAACAGTTTGTCTTTCCCTCCTCTAGCATTTCTTATATCTCGTCTTTGAATCGTTCTCCCTTGACAGATTTACTATCCATGGGAGGCATCACTCATCCCTGATCAAAAGACTTAAGTGACATGTCTCATATTTACCTGTTTTCCCTTCTTTTCTGTCGGCTACCCCTTCCCCATTCCCGTCAGTCTCCCTCTGCCATTATTCCCCATCCCTTCCGTTCCCACCATTGGATCATGCTGAGTCACGGACCAAGCAATTAGTTTAGAATATTGAATTCGTCCGATTTAGAACAAACATAGTCGAAGGTTTCACTGTAAGGCAAGATTGAAGTAATCCAATTCTGAGAGTAGTCTACCCAGACCAGCTGAAGGACACAGGTGTTGCACTTTATCCATGCTCCTGCTGTTTCGTGAAACAATTCGTTTTCCCATTACATAGCGCATAACAACGCAGCCTGATTCTGAAAGAGAGAGAGAGAGAGAGAGAGAGAGAGAGAGAGAGAGAGAGAGAGAGAGAGAGAGAGAGAGAGAGAGAGAGAGACGAAATAATGAGGAAACGACGTGACAAAATTCAAAACAGAAATATATGATGACCATACGGGGTAATGTGAGGGGAATGTTGTTATAAGGGACATAGTGAATAAACAAAAAGTGAGCGCGAAAAGAGTGAGGGGTTGGAAAAGGACGAGGTTTTGGTGCTGGAATGGAGGGATGGCGGTAATGGAAGGATATAAAATTGAAGCTTATGTAGTTAATGAAGGGAGAGGAAAATCCGCACTGTGAGAGTCAATGAACAGAAATAAAGGTGAAAGAACCACGGAATGAGAGGGGAAAGGGGATGTTAAGAGAGACATAGTGGTGGGAGAGGAGAAGAGTGGACGTATTGGTATAGGTGTGAGAGGGAAAGAAGATGCAAGAATGGAAGAAGCAAGTGAAACGTAAAGAGAGTATGAGAGGGGAAGGTGTGATGGACGAAACGAGGTAAAGGAGGAAGACAGTATGAGAGGGAAGAGAGGTGTGACAAGTGAAGAGGATGTGAGAAGAGAAGGTCTGAAAGGCGAAGAGGGTATGAGAGATGAAGTATTAAAATGAAGAAAAATGTGAATAATGTGAACAGAGAACTACGTTGGAAGAAAGTAAAGTTGGACATTTTGTGAGGTGAGATTCCACAAAAGTGGACCACAGAAAATGGAGAGAGAGGAAAGTGACAGGAAATACTGTAGGACGAATGGGTCCCAATAAGTGCAAGGGTAGAAGATAAAAGTATTCGCAGAGTGGTAAATTGGCCTGGTTTAGTGTGGGAGAGCGTGAGAGAGGAATGCTGAATAAAATGCTTAATGCAAAGGCAGGTAAGCTAAAACGTGCAAACACTGAATTCCCAGAAAATAATCCTAATTTTTCGTGGAAATCAATGGACTAATCTTACTCCTACTGAGAGTATATGACATGTTACCTTTCTTGTTCGAATACCAGCGAACACAATGATCATTGAAGATTACACGCAACAACAAAATGATTATCCAACACATACATCCGCCGGTAGCTGTGTTGCATATATCTCGTAATCTCTTGTATCAGTTGTCAGTCGGGTATTTCTTTTTGCCGCCAGCGTCGACATATGGGAACCATCCATGATTTATAGGAAAATAATAAAGTAAGGTTAAACCGTACGGGAATTCGGAATAAGGGCATACCAACAGAAACGTGAGAGGGTGCTATTTTGACTCAGACTAAACCGTTCTGTCTATCGATATTAAACAGACACGCCCACGACCTACCTCAGTGAAAGAGAAGTTAAACACTCAGGATGCTGCTTGCCGTTTTCTCAGGCAAGAGGAAAGAGAAGTCCAAATAAGGCAAGCAGACGTACGACGTGTGGTGAGAGAGAGAGAGAGAGAGAGAGAGAGAGAGAGAGAGAGAGAGAGAGAGAGAGAGAGAGAGAGAGAGAGTTGTGTAAAGATGTATACGGAAAATGAAAGCATAATGCAAATGATAATGAGGATGAATGGTGATTAAAACCACCAAGGGGATAAAGTTTTAAAGTGCAGAGTAATAATGCAAAGGAAGAGATGTTGATTACGAATAATTAAAAATCTTGAAATTCTACAAACGACGGAGAAAAAGGAATGGAAGATGTGAAATGAAATGATGCAGGAACGACTTAGTAGGGATTAGGACGCTCGCAAAAAATTGAAATTGTACTGAAACATGTAAGCATAGAACAGCTTGAGGTATGAAGACATAATTAGAGTGAGTAATTAACAGGGATTGGTAATGACGCTAGAAATCGACGGATAAAGGTTAAAACAATAGGGTGTGTCAAATTCTGATCAAAAATTAATACTGCAAATATTTCACAGGTACTTGTGTCCAAATAGTACATTTTTGGTGTGCTGACCTCAAATATGGCAAAAACTAACATATCAGATAATTTCTACCTACATGTATTTCAAGTTAAAATAAGGGCGGAATATATGGTTTTTATGTACTAGTTTCATGCCCCCAATTGGACTATTACAATACTTTTTAAAAAGTTATAACATTCTATATCAGCTATATCATACAATATTAGCTATAGATGCCTTTCAAAATGTAACATGACAAACATCAAGTACACAATCGTAATGTCACAATCGTCACATATAAAGTAGAAACGTATAGCATAAAAAAATCTCTAAGGTTTAAATTGACTCCAGGACATATAAATGACAAACATGTTCTTCACTAAGTTAAACTTTAATTTCAAATCTTTTAAAAAGCTTAATCCACATGAATAATAGCTATAACATTATACATTTTTTAACATAAACACATATTTAGAAACATTTATCAAGCAAAATCTATGTCATGGCCTAGTATCAGTAGCTTATTCATACATCTCCCCCTTATCTTGAAAGAAGAGTTGCTGGGCTACTTCGGTTGTCATTTTTATACACCTTTCGACTGACTGGGTATGTGATGGCCAGGCTGAAACTGCCATGGGTCTCTAGAAACTCTCTGAGTGCTGCAGTGGTAAGCCTTCCTGTCAAAGGTGGCTCAGTTATATGAGTGTTCCAGTCAATGAGGTCAACAAGTTTTGTGGCATCAGGATTACTGTTGGGTGTCTTTCTGAATCTGACACTGCAGTCTTCAACCCGTGTCTGCATATCTTCTTAACTTCTAATTGCACATATTGTTTCAACTGCCTCCATCCCTTCTTCTGGTTCATCACTGCACAACACAGCCAGAAGTACAGGTTCACAGTGCGCATACCAAGCAGAACGCTTCACTGTTGGCATCACTATGTCTACCATTTACTGCAACTGACTCCTCAGAAGTTGTAGTTAGTATAACACATGCCTCGGACCATCTACCAACTAGGATTTAACTTAATATTAAACCAGGTAGGTATATAGACCCCCACAATGAATTCCACTATCATACTCAGTTTTTTTAGGCTTGCTCCTTTCCGACCATGTTTGGATATCCACAGTCTGCAAAATCTCAAAGCCGTGGTAAGCCATCTGCTGTGAGACACTGGTCCAATCTCCAGGAGAGCAAGATCCTTGGGCAGATTTCTAGATCTGATGGCAGGGACAATCCTGTAGCCATATGACTGATCGGTGCTGAGGTCTTTGATGACCTCTTGACTGAGGTTGGGCAACGGGGAACCTATAGTTATCCTGATGAATTTAGGATTGATTTCCAACTATCTGGCAGTGTTTAACAAAGATCCTAGAATCCCAGACCACCTATTGTTGCTCAGGGTCTTCGCATCTAGGGTTCTCACCAGATGTCTTAGGCTCAGCTGTCCTGTATGCAGATCACAAACAATCCAAACCAATCTTTTACCCAGGTTTACCTCCACTTCATGCATGACTCCTCCTGACCAGCCAGTGTTGACATTGGTACTGTCATCCTCGATAGCCAGCAGGGTTTTATCTGCTCCTCTCTCTTTCAGCCATTCCATCAGGTGATCAGCAATTGCCTTAGCATGGCTACTATTTTCTGTTGCCTCTTCTGGGACAAAATGCCACAAGTATTTGCCACCTGGTTCACTACATACAGTGTAGTGTTCTTCTTTGACAAGGCTAGGAAAAAGCCTGTTACTGCCCTCAGCTTCCAACATTATTTTGGAGTCATCTTTTCTTCCATCAGGGACGAAACAGGTGATTCCATTTTCTCTGATTTTCTGCTCTGCCTTTTTAATCCCTAAACTGCGGGGTTGTTTTTGCCTGACTTGCATGTCTCGCGGGCATATTAGCGCTCCAACAGACTCTAAAAATATTTGCCAAAAATCAATTTTTAGTCCTAGAATATTATAATTAAATATGCCTATGGCACATACCTTCAGCTTTCTCCTGAGATGTTCGTTGACCCTTCGTCGAGTACCGTAGGACTTGTGGAGACCTCTGAAATTGGGGACGAAGTCTCCACTTTACACTTCCCGACAACCCGTAATATGATTACCACAGCCTGATATTATCACTAGAAACACTATTCTATGATTCTCAAATAGTTTGGAATCCATACTCCAAAAAAAAAAAAAAAAAACACTGTGAAAGCAATGAAAATTACGAGCACGTATGACCTTCCCACTTGCGATCGTTCACCGCTGGTGTTCTGTCATTTATTATTCATAAAAACACTCACAGTTTATATTTCTATTACTATATAACACTTATATATATCTACAGTCTTTATCCATAAGTTTCCTTCAGTAATAGTAGTTTATTGTCACTGTAGGCATTCAATATCTCTTTCAGTAAAATACATAACATTCATTTTCTCGTCCTGTATACTAGCTTTGAGAGTGAATCTGTTACTTTCATTTTCACTTTCATAACTCATAGTATTCATACATCCTAGAGTGAAACTTTCACTCCTAGTACATATACTCGTATTCTTATATTACTACTCATTTACATTTCTGTTTACATTCTCTATTTTATTTACATTATTTACATTTCTATTTTATTTACACTGTGTTATGCAGTCACTTGCAGTAACTTATAAAATTATTTTCCACTGTTCACTTATATTTACATTCATTGCTTTCACTTGCTGTTTACACATTATTTAGACATTATATACATTTCCACTTGCACTGTTTTACTCACCAGATAGATCGTAGTCACTGTCTATCATTTTCATTGACAAATTAGCCAGTTCACGTTCCACAACAGTCACTTAGCCCTTTACCTCTTTCCACACGAGGTTTAGTAGGGGGTAGAGGTCACAGGGCCCTTTGCATGGGGCTAAAAAGCAGTGGAATTGGGCAGGCGCGAATCTGACGTGCTTTCACCTTGAAAGACGACAGTAAACTGAATACAGTGTGGTGGCCTGTCTAGGGGGAGTGCAATGCTGCCAATGTCAGCGGGGTGACAGCTGCTTATATATACACTATGAAATGATTGGCAGGAAACCTAGACAATACATAATAAATTAGGTAGTTCCAGGTGAATGTAAATATCACTTAGGCTTCTCCCTTCCTTTTTTATATATATTTTGATTACGAGAATAGATTATACGGCATATTTCAAGGGGAAATAAACAGAGAAATTTAGCGAACGAGTGCACGTGAGGTGTTGTTAGGTGATAATTAACCAATTCCAGGTGTATGGCACTATCACTTACCTTATTTCTTCCTTGTATATATTATTTGGTATAAGAATAGGGCATAGGGCTTATTTCAATGGATGAAATCAGTGGAAAATTCCAGGGAAGATTTACTTAGCGTAGCACAGCTGGGCAGGCAAGAGGAGAGGGTAATGGAGGGGAGGTAGGGAAGGGAGTCAAGAACAGGGAGAAATGGCTAAATTGTCAACAATGGATGGGAGTACAGATGAGAGTAGGAGTGCTGACTAGTGTTGGACATTGCCAGTACTGATAGATGATACAAGCCACCACTTAAAAGCCCGGGCGAATTCAGAATAATACAGAATCACAAAAGTGATGCCCCGAGGTATGATCCCTTGCTCCCAAGCATCACGAAAGTGACGCCTCGCAGTTAAGGGGTTAATAAACCCCATAGCTAGTCTCTCCTGGGCCCTTCTCACTTTGTTGTGATCAGTCGCCAGTGTTGTGTCTGTCTCTGTGACGAGACCATCTAAACAGACAGCAGTCGCAATTTCAGCAGCCTCCTGAGCCCTGTGTAGTGCCTAAGACTGGCCAAAGCTATATTGGATTTGTCTTCTGTATTGCATTTCTTTCCTTTTGTCACTGGAGAGGCTGATGTTCAAGCTTTTGGGAAAGAAACATCAACATCCTCATCATCCTCACTGGACGTTGTCTCCAGTTCAAAAACCTGGCTCTTCTCTAAACAATTCTTCACTTTTTGCTGATACTTCACTCTTTTTCCTCCTCTTCTCTTCTGCCTTTTCTCTCTCTTCCTTTCTCTGTAATACTTCTCTTTGTCGCTTCGTTTCCTTGTGGTCAGTGAGGTCCATCTGATGTGGTCCTACACTGCCAATCTTCTCCCACTGACCTTTAATGAAGGGAAACTCCTGGACTAGTATTTTTTGTTCTCCCCTACCGTTGCAGTCAACATGAACCTCACTGGAGCAGTCTGAGTTACATCCTGCCTCACTGCAACTTCTTATTTCACAGTGACAATTCAAAATATTTACTTGTCTGTCCAGCTTCAGCATGAGTCTTTCCTTGACTTCCAGTTTTACATTCCCGAGAACCACTCTTATAGCCTCATCCCATAAAGCCTTTACCTTTGTCCTGATCCTAACTTCTGTCTTAATTACAGGCACTTTGAATAAAGCATTAGCTTTCTCCCACTGAACTATTAGGGCAGGAACATTGTCATTATTGATCATGTAACTGATAGGATAATTGCGTCTGTCCTCTTCCATCTGCTCTCTTCTAAGCAGGCCATACCTGAGCTCTCATTCAGCCAATCCCAAAGAAGGGTGACCACTCCCAACCCTCCAACTATCGTCCAGTTGCTTTAACGTCCTGTATTTCAAAAGTTTTTGAGTCAATTCTCAATAGAAAAATTTCAAGGCATCTTTCCTATCACAACCATCTTTCCGATCATCAGTACGGGTTCCGTCAGGGACGCTCCACTGGTGATCTTCTCACCTACCTTTCAGACTCCTGGTCATCCTCCTTTCGGGACTTTGGCGAAAGCTCTGCCATTGCACTTGACATCTCAAAGGCTTTCGATCGAGTCTGGCATAAATCTTTAATTTCCAAACTGCCCTCCTACGGTTTCTATCCTTCTATCTGTGCCTTCATTGCTAGCTTCCTTTCTGGTCGTTCTATAGCCGCTGTTGTAGACGGCCATCGTTCTTCTCCTAGATCTATCAACAGTGGTGTTCCTCAGGGCTCTGTCTTATCACCAACTCTCTTCCTTTTATTCATCAATGATCTTCTAAGCTGTACATCTAACCCTATCCACTCATACGCTGATGACTCCACCCTTCACCTTTCCATTCGGTTCCCGCAACGCCCATCTCAACAGTTACTTCAACAAACAAGGGATGAGGCTATGGCACACCTAATGTCTGACTTGGCTCGTATCTCTGACTGGGGTAAAAATAATATGGTTGTTTTTAATGCATCTAAGACTCAGTTCTTACACCTATCAACCCGACAAAATCTTCCACAGGTATACCCACTAATGTTTAATAATATTCAGCTTAATCCTGCATCATCCTTGAGCATGCTTGGGGTTTCATTTACTCGGGACTTATCTTGGAAAGATTATATTGCATCTCTTGTAAAATCTGCATCCAAGATATTGGGTGTGCTAAGCTGACTCCGCTCTTTTTTTACCCCTGCACAATTGTTGACTCTATACAGGGGTTTTATCTGCCCCTGTGTGGAGTACAACTCTCATGTGTGGGGCGGCTCCCCACATACAGCTCTTCTCAATAGGGTGGAGTCAAAGGCTTTTCGTCTCATTAACTCTCCTCCTCTTACTGACTCCCTTCAACCTCTGTCTCTTCGCCGCACTGTTGCATCTTTATCTCTTTTCTATCGCTACTTTAATGGTCACTGCTCCTCTGAACTGTCTGCATGCATTCCTCCACCTCTACGATGGGCGCGTAGCACCCGTCTGGCAGCAAACTCTCATCCCTTTTCTGTTCAACTCTCTAATGCAAGAGTTAACCGTTACTCCCAGTCTTTCATTTATGCAACAGGTCAGCTCTGGAACTGTCTCCCTCTGTCTGTATTTCCTGCCGCCTATGATCTCCAGTCTTTCAAACGCAGTGTGTCCAGGCATCTCAAAATGATCGGATCTTGAATTAGGCTCTCTATTGTATTTTGTTTTTCTCTTGGAGGGAACTGTTACTGCGGGCTCTTGGCCTTTGGTTCCTTCTTCCTCGTATAGAAAAAAAAAAAAAAAAGAAAAGGTATCTTGCTGTTGGGAGTTCAGCTGGGGGTAGAACTTTTCCACATCCTACCAAAAGACTAAGATGACGGGTTGACTTCGCACGGGTTTTAACTGTTCTCTGACTCATTTTCAGAACACTAACTGCTGTGAAACACCTTGTAACTCGTGCGAATATATCTCTGCCACAGCCCAGTATCCTAGTTAATGCACTGTAATATAACTGTGAAAAGGCAAATTTTATATCGCCAGTCCAGTTTGTTAGAAACAAGGTAAATTGCAGATTGACAAGAGCCAAGCAAAATTTAACTTGTTGTCAAAGTCATTTTTAAAGGTCTGTCTTTATCCGTTTGTAAGGTATGTCCAAAAACGATATTATGAACCATGATCTGAGTTTAATCAAGTCATTAAAAGCTAAAATACTCTATACTGGAGTCTATAAACAAAAGTATACAATCATACATTCATCTTTTTTATAATCTGATGGTAAATACATCATTTCAAAAAAAATTATTCGGTACCTGCATTAAACGATTATGTAACTTTATTGGATACATCTTTCAAAACTTGAAGAAAAAATATATGTAGGTAAATGACCTGTAAAACAAAAACCAAGTATATAATTTGCTTTTCTGGATAAAATGGACCCATTTTATAACTATACTCAGTAAATTTAGGATTTTGCCAAAACTGACACACCCATTTAAAACAACAAATATTGTCAAGTAAGGAAGAAGACTGAGAGAACGAAAAAGGTGGGAAAAGAGAAAGAAGTAGATATTCAACGAAAAAAGAAGGAAAGCAAATCGCGGCAAATGGAGTTTTAAGACAGGATGAACTTAAAGAGGAGTGGGAGACTGAAACGAGAGCGCTGTTATTATCTATGTAAAGGGATAACAGAGGGGAAAAGAGGGAGAGAATACATTTAAAGGAGAGGAAATAACAATTATTACGCGAGGAGAGGAGAAGTTTGATTACGATTAAGGTAAAAAAAAGCTAGGAGAGACAGGATAGACTCTGTGACAGGTAAATTAAAAGGCAACAGTAGGAAGCAAGTAGAAATAGAACTGGCTGAGAGAACACTGATCCCCAAGAGGACGTGATAAGGCGAGCACTTTGAAAGACATGTCTGGAAATGAAGCAAACACTAAAGGAAAAAAAAAACATGTATTAGATCAACTGGAGAGGATAAGGCTCCTATGGTACACGGAAGTGTTAGAGAGAAACGGTGGGTACTAAAACAATAGTTATTAATCTCGTGTAGGGGCTTTGTTAAGTAGTGTTCTAGATTATATGCAGTTATTAGGCTAAACACTCCAGACCAAATCTTTGATTTTATCACAAAATTTAAAATGACCACTTCCGAAGCTACAGCTGGATTCTAGGTTCATAAGTCTATCTATATACCTAGGCTGCTTCCCCCAAGGAAAGGGAGGTAGCCGAGACAGGACGACACACTCCCAATTTACCATCCACTCAAACACATCCATTCGCATCCTAGCCCCAAAGGGAAGAGGGAACAGATCCTTACCGCATCACACCGCACATGAGGGTCAACTGCACAATGCAATCGGTGACATCCGCAGCAGGGTCCGACAACAGACTGATTTACCCCTGCCACATCATAATAGACCCATCCCCTTACCCGCACCCGACCTGATCAGCTGATCAGACAAAATGCGGGAGAATATCCCTTCAGGGCTGCGTCATCATTTATTCATTCACAATTTCTCTCCATTCATTTCTATCATGCACAGCCACTCTTCCTTGCTCAATAGACGTCCCTCTCACATCCAATGTTCTCTTCACACTGTCCATCCATCCTAATCGTGGTCTTCCTCTCAGCCTTACACCTCTCACATCAGATCTAGTTATCTTTTTCACCAATCGCCAATTATCCATTCTCTCCACATGCTTAAACTATCGCAAAACCCTCTACTCAACTCGATCAGCCATCTCCCGAACAACTCCAGTTCTCCTTCGCCCTTCATCATTTCTCACTCGATCCATATGCCTCACTCCACACATACTCCTCAGACACCTCATCTCCATTACATTCAAATTTTTCCTCTCTGCTACACCCATATTCCATGTTTCAGCCCCAAATAACGCAGTCGATACCACAACACCCTCATACAGCATTCTCTTACATCCATTCTAAGCCAACGACATCTAAACACATTTTTCATTCCTTCCAGCACCTTTCCTACTTCATTCATTCTAAACTTCACTTCTGCTTCTATTCTTCCATCCACAGCAACATGTGACCCTAAATCTTTAAAACACTCTACCTCCTCAAGCAACTTACCATTCAAAACTATATTCATCCCCCTACCATCTACGAACCTCGTCCACTTCATCACTTTACTCTTATTCTCATTTACTTTCAATTTCCTTCTCTCACACACCCTTCCAGTCTCCTCTACCAACTGTCTCAATCTCTCCTCTGAATCAGCAACCAGTGCAGTATCATCCGCAAACAGCAACTGCCTCAAATTCCACTCTCTACCATCAACATTCAGCAGACTCAGACCTCCACCTAACACTCTTGCATTCACCTCCCTCACAACACCATCCATATAAATATTAAACAACCAAGGCGACATCACACATCCCTGCCGGAGCCCCACTCTCACGGGAAACCAATCACTCACAGTAATTCCAACTCTTACACATGCTCTACTATTAACAGAAAAACTTTTCACTCCTTTTAGTAACCTACCATCAAGTCCACACAGTCTTAAAACAGTCCACAAAGCCTCCCTATTAATTCTGTCATACGCTTTCTCTAAATCCATGAACGCCCACAACACACACACCTGTCTCAGCAAACACCTGATTCACGCATCCCCTCCCTCTTCTAAAGCCACACTGCTCATCACCAGCCACTCCCTCTGTACCCTCTCTAACTCTATTAGTTAACACTCTACCATACACCTTACCTACAACACTCAAAAGACTTATACCCCTAAAGCTAGTATATTCATACTTTCCACCCTTTCCTTTATACAAAGGGGCCACACAAGCACTTGCCCAGTCAACTGGCACCATACCTTGCACAAAGCAAACATTCAACAACCTTACTAACCAGTCAACAATAGTTGCCCCACCACCTTTCAGGCATTCCACAGCACACCCATCCATACCTGCAGCTTTCCCTGTTTTCATCTCCTTTACTGCCTCATGCACTTCCTCCTTCGTGACCAAAGAATCTTTCAACTCTCCCAACACATTTATTCCTTACACCCTTGCATCCGCCAAAATCTCAGCCTCCTTTTCCTCCTCTACACTTAACAATCTTTCAAAATACTCCTCCCATTTCTCCCTTACTGCATCCGTCTCAATTAACATCCTTCCATCCTCTGCTTTTACTCGCTCTTCCTTCCCAGACTCTCCCTTTCGCACGCTTTTCAACTCCTTCCAAGACATATTATTTCTATTGAAAATTTTTAGTCAACCGCCTATCCCACCTCTCATCTGCGCCACTTAAGCATCACGCACAGCCCTTTTCGCCCTATTCCTCTTTTCCTTATACCTTTCGTATGACACCTCATCTTTCCTCTGCAGCCGCACTTCATATGCACGTCTCTTTTCAGCCACAGCCATACTTACTTCTTCGCACCACCATTCACTTCCTCTTCTTACGCCACCACCCACTCGTCTCACACCACTCTCCTCTTCCGCATGCCCCACCACAGCATACCTAAACAACTGCCACTCCTCCACAGTGCCATAAGTAGAACTTAAAATGGGTTCAGATGTTTTTAACTTCTTACCTCCAAAAATATATGACAGCTATCATTACCAGTGTGTTAACTGTGTGGAATTCTTTAACAAAAAATGTATAGAACAGTGAATCTACCAACAAATGTTATTTTTGCAATGTCAAAGAACCAGAAGATTACTGTTGGGCTGTAGTAAATCGAACAAAAGTATTAAGTGCAGTTTAACAGTGATGTCAACAAATATATATATATATATATATATATATATATATATATATATATATATATATATATATATATATATATATATATATATATATATATATATATATATATATATATATATATATATATATATATATATATATATATATATATACAAGGCAACTAAAAGGGGTGGGGTGAGGGGACTAGGGACCCCGTCCTCTGTTTTTTAGTTCCTAAAAAGAGACAGGCCAGAGAAGGGGATGGGGGATTGAGTTATCCCCGTACCCTGAAGATTGGGTCTATGAATGTGCGTGGATGTAGTACGATTGAGGCTAAAAGGGAGGAGATTGGGAGAATGTTTGTGAGAAGAAAGTTGGATATGTTAGCTTTGAGTGAAACGAAGATGAAAGGGAAGGGTGAATCTATGTTTGGAAGTGTGAATGGAAGATTGTCAGGTGTTGATAGAGGAAGGGCAAGAGAATGTGTGGCCTTGTTAGTGAGTCCGGAAGTAACAGTAATGTGTGACTGAATGGAAGGAGGTGTCATCGAGACTGATGTGGGTGAAAGCGAAATTTGAACGTGAGTTGTGGGTGTTTGTGAGTGCATATGGGCCTGGTAGTGAAAAGGAATGAAGAAGAGAGGAAGTCTTTCTGAAATTATGTCGATGAGTGTCTGCAGAGTTTGGGAGCGAATGTGAATGTGGTAATGATGGGAGATCTGAATGCTAGAGTGGGAATTTTGGCAGTTGAAGGTGTAATTGGTATGCATGGTGTACCTGGAAGAAATGAAAATGGGGAACGAATGACAGGGATGTGCGTTGAACGAGAGATGGTGATTGGAAATACCCTCTTTGAGAAGAAAGATATTTATAAGTATACATGGGCGAGACAGGAGGGTGGAAGGGTTGTTGACAGAGCATTGATGGACTATGTGGTTGTGTCCAGTAATATATTAGGAAGATTGTTGGATGTGAGAATTATGAGAGGGGAGGATGGAGGTATGTCTGACCACTACCTGGTGGAAGAAAAGTTCAGAGTAGGTAAGAGATGGGTGAGAGCTAGGAGGGTTAGTGTGGCAGGAAGGTTTTGAGAGTGAGAGAGTTGGATAAAAGAGAGAAAATGATAGAGTATCAGGAGAAATTGAAAGATGAGTGGAACGCAGTGAAACATCAGGGAAATGGCAGTGAGGAGGAGGAATGGCAGTTGTTTAAGAGTGCTGTGATGGGGCATGCAGAAGTGGTTTGTGGTGTGAGACGTGTGGGTGGTGGTGTAAGAAAAGGAAGTGAATGGTGGTGCGAGGAAGTAAATATGGCTGTGGCTGAGAAGAGACGTGCATATGAAGTGTGGCTGCAAAGGAAGGTTGAGGTGTCATATGAGATGTATAAGGAAAAGAGGAATAGGGCGAGAAGGGCTGTGCATGATGCTAAAGTGGCAGCAGATGAGAGGTGGGGTAGGCGGTTGACTGAGAATTTTCAAGAGAATAAGAAAATGTTCTGGAAGGAAGTGAAAATGCGAAAGGGAGAGTCCGGGAAGGAAGAGCAAGTAAAAGCAGATGATGGAAAGATGTTAACTGAGATGGATGCAGTAAGAAAAGATGTGGAGAATATTTTGAAATATTGTTAAATGTAGAGGAGGAAAGGGTGGCTGAGATTGTGGCGGATGCAAGGGTGCAGGGAATAAATGTGTTGGGAGAGTTGAATGCTTCTTTGATCACGAAGGAGGAAGTGGAGGAGACAGTAAAGGAGATGAAAAAAGGGAAAGCTGCAGGTATGGATGGGTGTGCTGTGGAATGCCTGAAGGGTGGTGGAGTGAATATTGTTGACTGGTTAGTAAGATTGTTGAATGTTTGCTTTGTGAAAGGTATGGTGCCAATTGACTGGGCAATTGCTTGTGTGGTCCCGTTGTATAAAGGCAAGGGTGATAAGTAAGAATGTACTAGCTTTAGGGGTATAAGTCTGTTGAGTGTTGTAGGTAAGGTGTATGGAAGAGTGTTAATTAAGAGAGTTAAAGAGGATACAGAGGGAGTGATTGGCGATGAGCAGTGTAGCTTTAGGGGAGGAATGGGATGCGTGGATCAGGTGTTTGTTGTGAGACAAGTGTGTGAAAAGTATTTAGCGAAAGGCAAGGATGGATTTAGAGAAAGCGTATGATAGAATTGATAGGGAGGCTTTGCAGACTGTTTTAAGATTGTTTGGACTTGATGGTAGGTTACTAAAAGGAGTGAAAAGTTTTTATGTAAATAGTAGAGCGTGTGTAAGAGTGGGAAATGCTGTGAGTGATTGGTTTCCCGTGAGAGTGGGGCTGCGACAGGGATGTGTAATGTCGGCTTGGTTGTTTAATATTTATATGGATGGTGTTGTAAGGGAGGTGAATGCAAGAGTTTTAGGTGGAGATCTGAGTCTGGTGAATGTTGATGGTGGAGAAGTTAATCTAAAGCAGCTGCTGTTTGCGGATGATACTGCACTGGTTGCTGATTCAGAGGAGAGATTGAGACAGTTGGTAGAGGAGTTTGGAAGGATGTGTGAAAGGAAGAAATTGAAAGTAAATGAGAATAAGAGTAAAGTGATGAAGTGGACGAGGTTGGTAAATGATAGGGGGATGAATATAGTTTTGAATGGTGCGTTTTTTGAGGAGGTAGAGTGTTTTAAATATTTAGGGTCACATGTTGCTGTGGATGGAAGAATAGATGCAGAAGTGAAGTTTAGAATGAATGAAGTAGGAAAGGTGCTGGAAGGAATGAAAAAAGTGTTTAGATGTCTTTCACTTAGAAAGGATGTAAAGAGAAGGCTGTATGAGGGTGTTGTGGTACCGACTGCGATACATGGGGCTGAAACATGGAATATGAGTGTAGCAGAGAGGAAAAGTTTGAATGTAATGGAGATGAGGTGTCTAATGAGTATGTGTGACGTGAGGCATATGGATCGAGTGCGAAATGAAGTGCGAAGGAGAACTGGAGTTGTTCGTTAGATGGCTGATAGAGTTGAGCAGAGGGTGTTGCGATGGTTTGGGCATATGGAGAGAATGGATAATGAGCGATTGGTGAAAAAGATAACTAGATCAAATGTGAGGGGTGTAAGGCTGAGAGGGAGATCACGAATAGGATGGATGGACAGCGTGATGAGAGCGCTGGATGCGAGAGGGATGTCTGTTGAGCAAGGAAGAGTGGCTGCGCATGACAGAAATAAATGGAGAGGGATTGTGAATGAATAAATTATGACGCAGCCCTGAGGGGATATTCTCCCGCATTTGGTCTGATCAGCTAATCAGGTCAGGTGCGGGTAAGGGGATAAGTCTATTATGATGTGGCAGGGTAAACCAGCTTTGCTGTCGGACCATGCTGCGGATGTCACTGATTGCATTTGTGCAGTCGACCTTTGTGAGGTGTGGTGCGGTGTGGCGCGGTGTGGCGCGGTAAGGATTTGTCCCTTCTCCCCTTTGGGGCTAAGATGCGAATGAATGTGTTTGAATGGATGAGTAAATGGGGAGTGTGTCGTCCTGTCTCGGCTACCTCCCTTTCCTTGGGGGAAGCAGCCTAGGTATATAAATAGATAGATATATCCACAATGTAAGCATTAAATACGTCAATCACTTTATTTATATATTTGTATTAGTTCCATCTGTATCTGTCCAAGTTCGGTTCACTGCAGACCAATCGCTTCTCCACGGATGGAAAACGGGAGCCGAAAAGGAACCTTTTCCCATGCACGTGTAGTAGAAAGGCGGAAGATGTGTCTACAGGAAGAGTGATGCCTGTGAAAGCCAAACTCTTGTAAAGACCTTTTTCTTGTGTAATCGAGTGTATGAATACCATTGGCAAAATCAAATATGTAAAAAAAAAAAATAACAAATAAATAATAGAATGTGGAAGCACATGAAAGAACATACTACCAACATCCATTTCATTTGTGCACGGCAGTTTTAGATTGAATCGTAGACTCTGGGCACATACATCATGAAACGTGTACTCTATTAAAAGAGTCCCCTCAACAGCTTACATTTGTAATGGATTTTAAAAGGAAAAATATACGAAATTCTACAAACATAATAACAACATGAATTGTGTTATGCAGGTGACAATGCTATTTTCAAATACTGAATAAGTATAGTATTATTAAAAACAATATCCAGTCTTATAAAATAGTCAAAAATACAGAATAAGAACAAGCAACAGCGTGCATGTGGATATCTTTATAAAACAATGTTAAGGGTGTGAAGAGAGTGGTAAAGAGTTTGTTTTTTTACTTGATTTCACCATGGGCAGAGAGATTGACCAAAGTGATATGTAATCCCAGAAAACTGTCATAGATGGAGACAAATATTACATGCACGTAGCGACGGGACTAAAAGAAGAATGGTAAATGACGGAATTGGGCGAGCCAGGCATTTGACTAAATTGCAGCTTAAGTGGCAACACGTGACAAAGCATTATCTCTGTGTAAAGTAGGAGTGGATCATACACACACAAACACACACACACACACACACACACACACACACACACACACACACACAGAATATAGTCTATTGCCTCTGTGCAAATGGAGCACACAGATATTTTCCCATCACTATACCTGGAGACAGGAAAAAGAATGATGACTGCTCTTCCCTGGCGTGTTGTGAAAAGCTAATACAAAAGGGGAATCGGAGGCTGGATTTTCTTCCTCATCTCCCTTCTTTGCACCGACTTAAATATGCGGGAACTTAAATACTTCCTACATCATAAGAGATAGATGTTCATTGCTTGAGGCGAGGAGGACGGGGGTTGTTTTTAGAGAAGGAGAAGGAGGGGGAGATAAGGATGAAATGATACAAGAGAATGGAGAGGAAAAGTTGTTTACATGGACAAACAACTTAATTAATTGCAGCCCAGGACTGGTATCAACAGGTCCTTAATCTGCAAGAAGGTCACCAGGCTGACTGTGGCTGCTTATCAGAAGCGCGGACACACTACCAGAACTGTGCTTCTGTTTTTACATCTTAAGTTGGTAAACCATTTTGTCATTCTTTTTCGGCTCGTACTTTTCCCTCCTGCAGGAGGTTTTCTCTCATTCAGCCAGTTCTGAAGAAGAGTAACCATACCCAACTGTCTAACTATCTTACAATTGTTTTAGCAGCCTGGATTAGTAAAGTTTCATAATCTAATCTAAAAAAAAAAAAAAAATGTCTTTCCGACCATAACTTTTTTTCAGACAACCAGTAAGGGTTCCGCTAGGGGCACTTCACTGTTGATCTTATATTCATTCTGACATATGATCAACCTCCTTTCAGGACTGTCGAAAGCTTTGCCATTCCATTGGACATCACAATGGTTTTCGATGCTGTCTGGCATAAATCTTTAATTTCCAACCTACTGTCTTACCTTCCTATTCTTGTATCACTTCCTTCATCTCTAGCTTCCCCTCTGGTTGCTTGACGTCTGCTGTTGTACACACTTATTGATCTTCTCCTAGAACTATATGTAGCGGTTTTCCTCTGGGTTCTGTCCAGTCACCAACTCTCTTCTGTTCTTTAATGACTTTCTAACTTGTATATCTAACCCTATCCATTCTTAATGCTGATACCTCCACCCTTCACCTTCCAGTCCACTTCTTACAACGTCCATCATAGCATTCGTTGGGGCTATGGTATAGCGAATTTCTGACACTGTTCATATCACAAATTGGTGTTAAAGGTTTCTTGTATTTAATGCAGCAAAAATTCAGTCCCTACACCTTTTGGCCCCTCCAAAATACTCCACAGTTCATCATTCTACAGTAACTAACTGAATACTGCAACATCTCTCAACAGTCTTGGGGTTTCATTCTTTCGGGATTTATCATGGAAATATCACATTACCTTTCCAGCATAATATGCTTCCATGAAAGGAGGTGTGATAAGTCAACGTCGTGCCTTGTTTCCCCCGAACTGTTGCTGACATTTTACAGGGGTTATATTCACCCCTGTTTGGAGTACGACTTTGAAGTGGGAGGGAGTGCTTCCTACATACAGCTCTTCTCAACGGGTTAGAGTCAAAGGCTTTTCGTCTCTTTAACTCTTCATCCTTTACTGATCCTATCTGCTCCTCGCTCGTCATTGCACTGTTGCATCTTTATCTCTTTTCTATCACAGATTCAAATTACCAAATTCATATCACAACAACCGTTTCAAGAGGTTTCAAGTGATCTAAACCATGACAAGATTAAAATGTGTAAATTCGTGCTAAATTACACTTCCCTACGTGGCATAAGCAAAACTGTTGGTGATCATGTACATTTAAACAAGATCTCGGAAGATATGTAGTGCCACAAATTTATATTCATGTATGTGTTTAGAGGTACTGTAGTTTTTAAGTTGGATGGGGTGTAACCTGAATACTAGTCTATAAATTCCTATCCTAAGTAGTAATTCATATGTTAATGATTAATGTAGGGGTAACTTTATTTTTATATGTATGCATCCCTATATCTATGCATTGGGTGATGTAATTGTGGATGTTGAGCTATGGGATTTCCTCCGTCTGGTCGAGTAATGAATAACAGATGCGCGCAGCTTTTCTCTTTGTCGTTTTTGGGCGCCAAGTTTAAATCTTAAACAGAGTAATGATGAGTATACAATTCTTACCGTATTCTAGTTGTGAAATGCTTACTAATGAAGCTGCTAGAACCCAAATATGTAAGATTAACAGTCAAAAAGTCCTAAATGATGTCATTTGTGAGGATTTAATAGTCCCGCTTACCTTAACCGTCACTAGATGGCATAAGCTGCCCCAAAATTCAAGGCGGGATAGTGGTAAATTCAGTATCTAAATTAAGTAAGGATTGAATCCCAAATTTTCCCCAATTCAATCAAAAGTCCTGGCGTCACGTGTACACTGTTAAATAAATTGTGAAGAGAATTGAAACCCACCATATTTCAAAAACACCAACTCATTTGATCTAGCAGTGGCGTCTCTGGCTTGCTTGGGGAGGCCATTCGCTGCCCAGACGTCATGTATAATGGACGTTGGTTCAGGTGAGCTGTCAACATTTCTCCTTTCCTCCCCCCCCCCTTTTTCTTTGTTTAATCCTTACTTGGCAAGTTGAAGTAATATTGTTGAAAGCTTAACGTAGATTCACTGCCCAGACGTCATGTATAATGGACGTTGGTTCAGTCCCCAGACACCGGCGACATCAGTGTGAGCACGAGGCCTTCCCGTGGTATTGTCCATAGACTCGTCTGCATACACACTTACACTACCCATGAATTATTTTACAAACCATTAACCGTTTTCTTTCTCTTAATGTTAGAAAATTAGGAGTGTGGAAGGGAACTTAGTGGTTGTGAGCAATAATGTAAATTTTGAATTGTATCTCGAGGCTAAACAAGCCCGAGTGATTATGTATTCTTGGTGATTATGCAATTTTTTGAATTGTTCCTCGAGGTTAAACAAGCCCGAGTGATTATCCATTTTTGGTGATTATGTAGTAATGACGATTATGAACTATTCATAATTCTGAATTGATAGAGTTTATGGATTATAGAGAATCCATGATGAGAGTATACTATACGGACGGAATAGAACACGAGTAATTATTTTTATTTGTTCGAGGCTATGCTAGCCCGAAAAGACAACCCAGGCTCATAAAAAGGTCCCTGTCTTGAGACTATTGTCGAGCCCAAGAATAATTGACAAAAAAGAAAGTAAGGTACAATTACCTCAGAAATCGCTTGTATGTATCAAATTGTTTTCGCCTGGTGACAATGTTGGAGGAATGCTCATCCAAACCATGGTTTTAATGTACAATCTTCTTCCATATGAAAAAGGGTCATGTAATTATAAATGTTTTTTTGTTTGAAAACCAGCATAAAGTTATTAAAGTAGAGTAAAGTGTATGTCATCTTTCTTTCTTGGTGTACCTAATCAAGGGAATTAAGTCCTCATGCCTAATTCACTCCCCTTTCCAATTCAAGATTCCTTCGCTGAGGGAACGACGACTACCTGTGGTACTGACTAAATCTAGGCTCGGCCCAAAACTACAAACGCTACCAAAATTTTCTTAAACAATTATCATCTACCATACTAAGTCAAAATACCACCCCCTCCCCCCTTTTGTTTTATTGAAGTGAATTTCTTTTTTTATTAACCAAGGAGGGGAGACTAAGTCGAGTACCACCTGTATTATCAATGGGTAAGTTGATCAGTACCAACAACCGGTAAGATTATAAATCTCTAGCATTACAGTGGTGTCAACCGGTGGGGATAAAATATCCGTCATCACACTGTATGAACAATAACGGTGGGATTGAAAAATTCCTACCATTACAGATACTGAAAATGTTCCTGGTGGTTAGGCTTTGGTGATGCACTAAATTACGAGAGAAGCAGGCCTCGTTAATCTATAACTTACGCTACAGTTGATCAGATGTGCCATGAGTTGGACTTCACATGCTTGACTGTGCAATGGACTATCTTACAAAAGCTGTATTAACTGGGAAAGGTTTTCTTAAAAAAAAAAAAAAAAAAAGACCATTGGACAATTTTCTTTTGTCTCAAGAAATCATTCACTTCAAAAAGACACGTAAAACATGAAGGTGCACTCAGAGAGTGCAACACCAGGGCTTGTCAATTATTCTATTGGCCAAGCACTTGTCTGTGACCTGTAACTTTGAGCTTTAAGAGATTATTCAGAATTAACCATCTCTGACCAAACCTGGAAACAATGACCAGAGTCTGACCTAGCTGTGTCCACAAGGTTTTGGTTGCTAGGCAACTACTCGTTGCCCAGCAACGACCTGCTTAGCTCCTCCTCGTCTGTGGGTCCAGAAATTGTTGGGTCCTTGTGGCTGGCCCCGGCACTATTTCTTCAAATTTCGACAATCATTTTTTTTTTCCTTGTCGGATTGAAGGGAAACGTCTGGCGAATCGGGAAATGCAATTTTTAGCTTCTTAAACTCATCCTGTGCTTTGCAATGAAATGTGAAAAACTTTGGAAAATCACTGGGCATATACCTGTGAAAACTAAGGAGAAGGTCGAAAAAACATCGCATTGAGAAATATCAACATTTTCACCCTCCAAAAGATTTCAGTGGTGATGAATAAATGGTTTGAAATGACTAGATTTATTATGAACAAAATCAGAACGTTTTTTCATGTTTATTGTGTCATGCAAGTATTGAGTTGTTCCTGTTGTCCGAGTGGTTTAATTTGTGTCCAGAGAGAGACTCGAACCAGATCAGGGTCCTCCTTTGTGTGTACAGGCTAAACAGCAACGAACCGCTGAGAGCTGGCATTCGTCACCCACAGGCTTTTTTTTTTTTTCTTTCATCAGAAGAACACCAAGTATCGGTCAGATAAGATGGCATTATATTTAGGTTCATACATAGAGATATGGAGCAAACTTTGACCTTGCCTGTGACCTTGACCTTTGACTGATTGTTCTCAGAATCAAAATCCTTCGATCTTGTTTCACTCTGTACACTCAATCTTTCCTCTTAATTTTAGTTAAAAGACATCTGGCTTTGAAGTAGCACTGTGACCTTGACCTTTGATATATTTTTCTCCAAAAAAATGTAAACCCCTTACCCGATCATCCACCCCTCCACCAGCTTTACTTAAAACTGGATTACAAGTCTACGAGTTATTCATCTCTCTCTCTCTCTCTCTCTCTCTCTCACACACACACACACACACACACACACACACACACACACACACACACACACACACACACACACACACACATGCACACACATGTAACTTGCAATACTTTGGTGATAGAAACTCCATGTACAAACAGCTAGATAAGGAGTTTATTACAAGCTCACAGTAAAATAGTCTACCCTTCTCGGCTGCCCGATATCAACTGATGCAATAACGCCGTCTTCAGGCGTGGGAAAGCATGCTGACCTAGCAAATTTAGTGGGGGCGTGTATGTATTGGGGGGGGACATATATACATCGGGGGTAGACATATTGTGGAGGGGGTACACTACTCCCCCGGGTAGCTGAGATGGTGTCTCCTGACACCAGGAGTTAAATGGTGGGTGATTATGGTAGTAAGGCAGGACCGGGGAGGTTCGTACAAGGGATAAGTATGATACAAAGGCAGTAGGGGGGACATGGCCATGTGGAGGGGAGGGAATTAGAAGGATATATACATATAAGATATACAAGGAATAATAGGTACAAATCCAGTAAGGGTCGAAGGTATATATAAACATAATGGGAATTGCACAATAATAGTTTGATACATGATAAACAAGGAGTAGATATGAGAGTTCTAGTGTTGTTCTGCCTTCATTTTTTTTTTTTTTTTTGGATTTTCTGTAGGATACACTGTCACTGAGTAATGCATGAAAGAAATACCATCATTTTCTAGTAGGCAGAGTGCTGTTCACAGTTTGGGTAATTGTTAGATGGCAATGGTAGTCACGGAATGCGAGGGCACTAAGTACGGGGAGTTTCTACGTCGTGGGTAGGGCGTACTATGCCTGTAGCGACTCTGATTTCCTGGAGTCGACGTTCCATTTTTCTGACACAACAATGCACTGCACAGATGATGAGTAGAAAACCTATGAAAGCGATAACCACAGGGGGAAACACAACTGTTGGATGAACCCATGAACGGCTGAAGGCCAGAGAAAATTGATCCATAAGGAAATCACTGTCATTGAGGAAGGTGAGCATGCGCAAGTGAGGGGAGGTAATGGTAATGTTGGCAGATGGTAGGGTTGAAGGCATGTCGATTGGTTGAAAGATGTCATAGGAGTGTTTACGAACAGCTTGGTGATAGCGAGTGGCGTCAGTGATGACGGACTCTGATTTGACGGTACAATAGTCAGGTGCTTTGTAGAGACCATTAGCGGGGACGGAGCGAACGGAAGAACCAGGACACATGATTGTGACAGAGATGGGAACAGCAAAGAAGAAATACTGGACATGGTTGAGGTGAGCATGGTGGACCGAGAGGTCAGGAGCTGGGACAAAAGAACAGGCCGAGTAGATGGAATGGTTGCGAACTAAAGCAGACTCACAGGGTGTAGCACTGCTAGGGAAGATAGCGAAAAGGTGGGCAGCACAGAGACGAGAGGTCGGAGTAAGGGAGGAACATTGCTGGAGGTCTGTGGAAGAAAGGAAGGCAATGGAAAGATGATCATGGGAGAGGAGGAAATATTCTGAAGGAACAGATACCTGTAGCAAGGAGTTGTTGAGGCGGAAAGGGAAGGGAATGATGTGGAAAAGGTTAAAGGTTATGGCAGAACGGAGAGGAATATGGACGACGATGTATGTGGTGAGAAGAGTGGCTTCGAGAACAGGATAATAATATTCAAGGGAGGAGTAAGGGAGGACTGGGGAGAGACCGAAGGTGGAGTGAGCCCATTCCAGGACAGAACGGAGAGCTGAGACAGGTACTAAGTCGGCAGTGACACGTCCATTGATAGCATCGACTAGGATACGAACCAAGGTAGAGACTTGAGACAGGAGAGAGTCAACGGCCAGTTGGAGATTATCCATGCTGAGTTTGAGGTAGAAGAACTGAGAGATAATGTTGAGATCTGAAAGGTGGCGTTCTAAGATATCTGTGAAATTGTTCAGAGTGGACGTGACTTCATTGAGTTGGGTTGTGAGCTTCTGTAACATAGTGTGTTGGATTTTAATGACTCGGCGTTGGGATTCTAGGGCTGAAGCTAAATGAGTGAGATCAGATTTGAAGCCAGAAATGTCACGGGCTGTAGCAACGCCAAACAAGCCACTCAGAATCTCACCGCCGAAGTCAAAGAGACCTCGTTTCACACGAGAACGACCCACGGGTGTCTGAATGGAAAATGTGTCATTGAGCTCAGTGAATCTGGAACTTATGTATTGCAACTGCCAGGAGAGTGGGAAGAAAAGGTTATAGAGATACTTATTCGGGTTGTGTGTCCCCATGAGGGCCGTGAGATGGTTCCTAATTCCGTGGAGCTGGTGCGCGTAGGCAGGTAGGGCAATGGCTACGTCGGCCAGGGGTGCAAGATCGTAGCGCAAAGAGGCGATGTCGTCGATAAGCATTACCTCGCCTCCCGAGCCGACCAAGGCCCCGGGACGTACTCCACTATCGTCCTGACCTGACCCAGACCCCAGGAGGGTCAGCACTGCCAGCAGGGAGATCGCTAACATCGTACGTAGAAAATCAGGGTAGAGTTAATGGGGGAGGTCGTGAAGAGGTTGATGGGCAGAGCGCAGTTTGGACCGATATTGATTGGTTGATGAATGAGCAGGTGGAGATGGAGAGGAAGGAGACTGAGGGATAGGTGGAGACAAGGTAGACTGAAGGATGGGAGGAGGGGAAGAGGGGGCAGGAGGTTGTGTAAGTGATTCTTCCAACATGAGGCCATGGGGTGCTCACTTTAAGTCATCGACGTGGACCCATCTGGTGTCCCTAGTGGACAGGTCCTGGAGGTGAAATTTGTTGCCTTGTTGAGTGAGGACGCGGTGGGGCCCTGTAAATTTGTCATCCAACTTAGAGGAACGCGTATGAGAATGAGCAAAGACAAGATCGCTTACATTGATAGTGATAGGAGAGGCGGACTTATGTTGGCACTGCAGCATGTCCTCCTGAGAGGAAGCCAAAGTGGATTGGACATACTGGTGGATTGTCTGGAAGTTGGCCAATTTTAGTTTAACATAATCATCCATGTTGTAGATGGGTTCTGGCTTTGAGGATAAGAGAGAGTATGGGAGGTCCTTGTCAAAACCAAGGAGGACGAAGAAGGGAGATTCAGCAATGGATGCATTGATGGAACTATTGATGGAGGATGCCACTTGGGGAATCCAGTCATCCCAGGACGAACTATAGGACCCTAGATGTCTGAGGCACTCTAAGATTTTTCGGTTGTGGCGTTCTACAAGGCCATTGGAAGCCGGATGGTTAGGCACGACATTGCACTTACTGATATGAAAGTGGCGACAGATCTCATCTAGAAAGCTATTGTTGAATTCTGTACCGTTGTCAGTAAGAATGGTATGAGGGGTACTGAATGGGCAAATTACGTGATCTACAAAGGCACGGGCAACGCTCTTCGCGGTCTTGTCGGAGAGGGGAACAAGGACACAGTAGCGGGAGAAGTGGTCGACCGCTACGAACAAGTACTCAGCGCCAGATTCTGTGAGAGGTAGTTTTAAGAGATCGATTGAGACAGTTTCCCATGGTCGTGATGGGATTGGGTATTGTAAGAGAGGTGCTGGTAAGCCGGTTGATCCTTTGTGGCGGTGGCAGGAGAGGCAAGAGTCACAGTGGGCATTGATATCGCGGCGCGTGGTTGGCCAATAGTATTTGAGACATGCTTGGCGCAAGCATTGGTCTTTACCTGGATGGGAAGCTTGAGGAGTATTATGAACAATATGAAGAACCTTTGGTATCAGGGCAGTGGGGACAACAAGTTGGCGTACTTCGCGATTGGGCATATCTTTGCCTGTTAGCAGTGTTTTCCTGTACAAGAGATCATCATCTAGCATGAACTCATCTGGTGATACTGGCAGAGTAGGTAAGGTCGAGGCATCGCCAGATTCTAGGAAATAAATGACTTTGGACCACATGGGGTCTTGGCGTTGAAAGTTTCGAACAACGTCTGACGTTAGTGTAGTGTTTTCAGTTACTTCAGGCTGCAGTGATGTTATAGCTGCTGCTACGTGACGTGAGAGTGCGTCTGCGACTACATTCAACTTGCCTGGTACATATTGAAAAGTGGGATTAAAGTCCTGGATGATGATAGACCATCTAGCTAGTCTACCTGTTAGGTTGCGATTCTTGAACAAATCACATAGTGGAAGGTGGTCTGTTTGGATATGCACTGGATAACCATAGACTATATCTCTGAAATGTTTCAAGGACCAGATTACCGCTAGCGCTTCGAGATCTGTGACACTGTAGTTACGTTCAGCGGTTGTAAGGGTGCGACTAGCATACGCTATTACGCGTTTCCTTGATGCTTCATCGAGTTGCATCAAAACGGCACCAAGTCCAGTGCCTGAGGCGTCTGTGCAGAGAAGGAAGGGTGTGGTATAATCAGGGAACGCTAGAATAGGGGCATTTACAAGAGCTGTCTTTAGCTTTTGGAAAGCCTGTGACTGGTCGTTAGTCCAAACAAAGGGCACATTCTGCTTGAGTAAGTGGGTCAGGGAACGCTAGAATAGGGGCATTTACAAGAGCTGTCTTTAGCTTTTGGAAAGCCTGTGACTGGTCGTTAGTCCAAACAAAGGGCACATTCTGCTTGAGTAAGTGGGTCAGGGAACGCTAGAATAGGGGCATTTACAAGAGCTGTCTTTAGCTTTTGGAAAGCCTGTGACTGGTCGTTAGTCCAAACAAAGGGCACATTCTGCTTGAGTAAGTGGGTCAGAGGAGCGGCGATCTTCGCGTAATCCCGGATAAAGCAACGATAATAGCCACTGAGGCCCAGGAAACTTCGTACAGCGTCGGTAGTGGTAGGTTCTGGGAAGTTAATGATCGCCTTAGTTTTATCCTCATTAGTATGAATGCCTTGTGCATCTACGACATGGCCTAGGAATTTGATTTTCTTTCGCAGGAAGTCACATTTACTGAGATTGATTTTCAGGCCTGCGAGCTGGAGGCGTTCAAAGACTTGCTGGAGTTTGGTAAAATGATCAGGGATGGATTTACTCACAACAATGATATCATCTAGGTAAGCAAAAAGAGAGTGTCCCATCATACCGCTGAAGACTGAATGGATAAGTCGCATGAACACGGAAGGAGCATTTCTCAGACCAAAAGGGAGTCTCTTAAACTGAAAATGTCCGGAAGGGGTGCTAAAGGCTGTGACTGGGCGAGAGGACTCTTCCATTTCGACCTGCCAGTACCCGCTGAGGAGGTCTAAAGATGAAAAGACTACGTTATTGTCACCAAGGGATTCTAGCAAATCAGTGAGGACAGGTAGCGGGAAACGGTCTGGAACGGTGACAGAATTGACCTTACGATAGTCGACTACTGGTCTAAGGTTGCCGTCCTTCTTTGGTACTAAGAAAAGTGGGCTATTCCATGGACTGACGGAGGGTTCAATAATGTCCTGGTCTAACATGTTCTGTACCATTTGATCTGTTTGCTTTCTCTGGCTGTGAGGCAATCGATACACTGGTATGTAAATCGGCTGAGTTCCTGGGAGTAGTTCAATCGTATGTTTGACAAGGTCTGTTCTACCCATCGGTTCGCCGGGTAAGGCAACCACGTTTCTGTACGAGGTCAGAAGGTCGAGGAGTTGAGGCGTATTTTCTGGGAAATCTGTGCAAGTGAGATGTGAGAGCATATCGGGTGAATGCGTCGGCGCAGATCCCGTAGAGTTAATAGTACATACACCGATTGGCGTATCATCAGTCTGAATAGTAGGAATTGAGGAATCCTGGCACACCATTACGGCCGCTGGGTGTACTAGGAAGTCTCCAATCTTTACACCACTTTTAAGTTTTAGTGGAGCATTTGTGACATTGAGCAAGTACAGGTAGCATAAACTGTCCTCTAAGACTTTACACCACGCTGACTCATAAGTCAAGCCATTCACACAACACGTCTCAGGTAGGGTTAGTACATCCACTCCTTCTTTCGCACCGGCAACACAAACAGAGACTTTGGTGAACTCATGCGGTAACAAAATTGTGCACGTATTCGTTACTGCACGTTTCGTCTCTGCATGTTGGAGAAGATCATTCAGACTGTGTGAGGTAGGTAACTGAGACATGTCTGAGTCAGCGATAGTGTTGTCGGGAGAGGATGTAAGAGCCATGTTCGAGGGCTGAGATGATGTATCAGGGGACATTGAGGAATTTATGTCCTTGCTCGCAGTCAGTAAAGGAATGATCTCTGTATTCTCAGATGAGGATAGTGGTGGTTTGGGCTGGGTTGGACTTTTTGGTAGTGATAGGAACAGAGGTAATTGAAGGACTGATTTGATTGTAAGAACAGGACGGGGACATTCCATAGTGTAAACCGGGAATCCAGAAATGTCTATACTACCACAAGCAGGTAATAATGCAATGGAATGTTGTGCCATGGTGGAGAAACCAATAAGGGCATCTGCGGGATACTGCAAGTCATTAGTGACATGAAATTCAATGAGGATAGGGGGCAAAGCTCTGTGGAGTTTGACTTCAAGGGTGACTCTTCCCTTAACCTTAAACTCTGAGCCATTAACACCACATAGGCGAATGTCTGGTGGTTCTAGGAAACTGACGTGGCTGTGATGGCGATGAATAATTTGTAAGGAATTTTCGGAGATGAGATTTACTACGAGTATAGATCCTGTGTCCAAGAAGAATGACGTTGGTATGTCATGACTGCTTCCGAGAATGACTAAACCCGAGGATGTTATGGGACCTACATGGCGGATGGGGAGTTGGGTTTCTGGTTCTATGTGATATTGGTCCGATACGGGCGCGGCGCTTCCCCCGACTGTGGGCGGTTGAGGTAACGACATTCCTCACTGGTGTGAGTCGTGCTTGATTTGTGGTATTGCAGTGTGGACGACGTGAGCGGGAAGGCGTACGCTGTCTGGTTTGGGAGTGAGGACGTCTGTATGTACAGTCGCAACTGGATGCTCGATGTCCAGGATGACCACAATACCAGCAAAGAATCGAAGATTGTCTGTTCCGTCGGGCGCTAGATTGATCACGACCTGCGGTAGGAGAGCGATGTGTGGCAGGTCTGCCGCGTGTGGTGGGACGGGAGTGAGATTGGTTTGGGGTAGTGGAGGTGTGACAGACTGAGGAGGCCAAGGGTTGGGTGGTGCCCTGACGCGTGTAGTTCGAACCTGTTCTTTCATGAATGGCTTTAGTGACCTGAATAATTTTATCTCCTGGATTGAAACCGATTTCCAAGGCTAGCTCTCGCTGTTTAGGAGTAAGCCAGTGAAGGAATCTGAGGTAACCAATTAAGTCAGCAAAGTTGGTGAGTGAAAGCATTGGAACGCCATTCTTGTCTTCTAACCATTTCGTGCCTATCAGTAATTGGAGCATCTCGTTACTAGTTGCTTTCATGGCGGCGGCAGCTTCACGGAGCTTGGCATATTGCGTTGGGATGCGCAAGTCCTCATCTAGTTGGTGTAGGAGATTAATGAATCCCATGAGAGACGCAGTATTTGAGTGCTGGCAACAAAGGCTGATGAGTTCCGTACGAAAATCAGCAAAGGTACGAATGCTATGGAAATGTCCTGCACGGATCGCGGATCCGATGTCTGATTTACCGTGATGCAAGCGACCGAGGAGGTAAGCTACTTTGAGCGATTCCTCGGTAATTTGTCTATTATTTATTTCGGTTTCGACTTCTCTGAGGAAATCATAGACAGACCAAGTTGGGTCCTGGCCGGTAAATTTGGGATGATTGGGATCGTCGAGATAGATAGACTGTGGAGGGTTGGCCATGGCTAGAAGTGCAGAAGTGGCGGGAGGAGAGGTGTGGGAGAGAGAGAAGGCAGTGGCAGTTAAGGGCGAGGAAGATGGGGTATGAAGGGAGGCAGGAGAAGTAACGACAGTGGAAGGAGTAGAGGAAGAAGAAGGGAGAGTAGAGGCAGGAGTAGAGGAGGAAGTATCTGGATTTACGAGGGTAGGATGGGTAGGAAGTGATTCTGCGGGAAGTGAAACGGGAGTCTAAGGTACAGGGCGGTGGTACTCTTTGCCACTTCGTAAATGAGTGATTGTGTTAGAGTCGGCAGACGGGGTATGAGCAGGTGATGTTTCCGGGTCGAGAGGGCTGGTGGTAAGCGGTGGACGTGGAAAGTATGACATTTAATGCGGCAATGGAAGAGGAAAGGATGAAGATGGATACGTAGGTGGAAATGTATAAATAACAATGAGAGAATGGAATACACTAGGTGTGAAAATATGAATGAAGGTGCGGGGATGAATGGTTTAAATAAAATGCGAAGGATGAGATGGAGTATAAATAACGGAGGTGAAGATGAAAACGGGGTAATGGAAATGAGATGGAATATTTACAATAACCAATCTGTAGAGAAAATCGAGGATAATCTCTATAGAAAGGAAAGATATACTATAGTTACACAGGAGAAATGGGAGTGTCGAGAGGTATGACGTGCAGGGTGGCTGAGCGTAGCTGGGCTGGGGCGGGGCGGGGCGGGGCGGGGCGACGGGGCGGGGCGGGGCGGGGCTGGGCAGCGGGGCAGAGACAGCTGGGCGGAGAGGAGAAGAGACGCCGCGATGAATCACCGGCAGGGAGTGGTGGTCTTAGGAGGCTCCGTAATGCAGACCAGATGCGGGCGACGGCGGAGGCCGGTGGTGGGTGGTGAGGCAGATGTCGGCGCAAGGCAGGTTTAGAGCTGGTGAGTTGCAAATGCAGAGAATGGTGGTGGGCAGGCAGCGGGCAGACAGTGATAAGTGGCACCGTGGGGGCAGGAGCTATGATGAGTCCGGAACAGGTGCTGGGAACAGGTGCAACAGGTGCGTAGGTCGGCGACGGCGACACGTGCGGTCAGGAACAAGGCGTATGGGTGCGGTTGTTTGAAAGGTGAGCACTGGTGAGAAAAATGGTACACTCGAAAAGCACAGCCAAGGGATTATACCACTAGAGGCACGGAGGAGGGGCGAGGCTGCCAGATGCGAGATGTCGTGTATCTTGTTGTATCACTAAAAATCCAAGGAGGCGGTCAGAATGTGATGGTTCGAAACACCTCTGCTACCAAATGTAACTTGCAATACTTTGGTGATAGAAACTCCGTGTACAAAAAGCCAGATAAGGAGTTTATTACAAGCTCACAGTAAAATAGTCTACCCTTCTCGGCTGCCCGATATCAACTGATGCAATAACGCCGTCTTCAGGCGTGGGAAAGCATGCTGACCTAGCAAATTTAGTGGGGGCATGTATGCATTGGGGGGGGACATATATACATCGGGGGTAGACATATTGTGGAGGGGGTACACACACACAAAGAGAGAGAGAGAGAGAGAGAGAGAGAGAGAGAATGAGAGAGAGAGAATGTGAGAGAGAGAGAGAGACTGTCTCCCGAGTATCACATCTCTCTGGTATACTCATTTAAAAATAAGCTGCCACAGACACATTGCTCTGAAAACTAGCTGTCCATATTTTGGTTAGGGTGGCTAAATTTCAGATGATTCATTTAGCAGTGAGAAAAGCGTAATATCTGATGGTACTCACATATATCACCGTTCGGTGCTACATCTGGCCAGTGTACTTTCATACAGTCTCAGAATTTCCCATTAGTCTCCTAAACTCAACAATAAAGTGCGAATTCTGCATTCTGATTCAGCGAAACAATCTGTTTTTCCCTCCTTTAGCATTTCTTACATCTCGTCTTTGCATCGTTCTCCCTTGACAGATTTACCATCCATGGAGACATCACCCATCCCTGACCCAAAGACTTTGTGTAACACTGTCTCATGTTTACCTGTTTTCCTTTCTTTTCTTTCGGCTACCCATTCCTCGTTCATTCCCGTCAGTCTCCCCCTGCCATCCCTGCCGTTCCCTCCATTGGATCATGCCGAGTCTCGGAACCAAGCAATCAGCTTAGAATATTGAATCTGGCCGAGGGAGGCCAGCCTAGACAAACACATCGGGTAATAACAGTCAAGCTGCTCTCTCTTGTGGAACTATATGAGTTAGTGGTTTCACAAAGCTGGCAGTAGGTTTTGTCATGGAGTCTTAAGATTTTTCAGTTGAGTGACTTAATATTCCCATGTCTGACAGAAAAAAAGGTGGATTTCCATAAACACTAAACGGTTGTGATATTGCAGGAGATATTACAGTACTATAGAAGAGTATATTGTGATACTCAAAATGTTGCATTATTCTGAGGTTTCTGTCAGTTTTATAACCTACAATAGTAGTGGTTAATGTGTTATTTGTTTCTCTATCAACTGCTTAACACTGAATCCTGTGAGAGATGACCTTGGTAAGATCTCAGGTGTTACATTTTTCTCAGTGGACAATTCGCCTTAAACAACACATTCGTACATATCATAAGCTACTCTTCCCAGATGCACCTAATTCTTTTTCTCTGCCAGTTGCAGGTCATCCATCTAATCACTCTTCAATCAAGCACTTTCATAGTGCCTGGCGTCATTTTTCCATTGCTCTACAGAGTCCAACTGCTCGAACTGTTTTCTCATCCGCAGGATCTTTATTGCATGTTCATAGTGAAGCAGTTATTTTCTGTCTGCTCTACAGAGCCTTATTACTTCAAATTATATTTCTACCTGTATACTCCAAATCACTCACGAGGAACTAGTAAGGCACAGATCTTCCCAAGAGAGAAACAGACGGAAGTGCTTCTAATCAGAATCTTTGTTAAAAACGGTTTAGAAGTATGTATGGTAAAACGAGGGAACGAAAACATTCGGGGGTCGAATGCTAACAGGCCGCCACAAGCTACCTACAAACAAATTTGATGAAAATGTCTCGATCCATTGCTGAAATACTGGCCAAAATGCATTTTGATATATGGCGGTGGCATTCGGTCGTCTTTGATTAAATCTGCACCAAAAGTAATAGGTTTCTTCACACTAACATAGTTGCTATTTCCCGAAGTTTAGTAAGAATTGGTACACAACATTTCCAGATATTTTACTAGCACACACACACACACACACACACACACACACACACACACACACACACTATATCTCCTCGCCTCACAAAAGGCGCGAGGTAATATTTGAAATCATTTTAGGACTAATTCTGGTCTTATTTGCAGTAACTGTGAGCGCTTGGATTCCGCTGAGTTTCATGCTGTGGATAGGGACTGCACAGTTTTACTGTGTATGTCCTGTATGATACCTTCTATATCTCCCTCCTCAAAACGCCCTTTATAAATCCAATCTATTTTTCGACTGTCCTGTTCCTCTTAAAAGGTAATTTTCTAGTGATTTTGCCGTCACAGCCCTCCCTTATCTCTTGTGCCTTTCCAGAACAGTCTAAATTCCACTGTCATAGGTTATTTATCATATTTTGCTAGGTTACTGGACCGTAGAACAAAAGACATCTTCCAATTACCCACTCTGAATTATGGACGACCACAATTATTCACTCAAGGGTTTGCATTCTCTAACATATTTACGTATAACTCTGTTGTAATACATGAATCTGTCTTACAGGAAATGACACGGCGAATTTCTGCAATATCCATGTTTGTTCGTCTGCTGTCTGTCTGTCCATCTAGCTATCCATCTATATGTTTGTCTCTCTCTCTCTCTCTCTCTCTCTCTCTCTCTCTCTCTCTCTCTCTCTCTCTCTCTCTCTCTCTCTCTCTCTCTCTATATATATATATATATATATATATATATATATATATATATATATATATACACAGTATATACCACTGCACCAGTCGAACAGGGCGGTACTCTCAAGGTGGATGGAAAGCTGATGTCAGGGAGAGCTGGAGTTCCCTTTTCATCCGCCCACAAAATTAGCTTCTGACCATCTTCCTTTGCTGAACTTTTTCTGTGTTTCAGTAACACAGGGGGTAGGCGAGCATAATCTCCAGTATAAGTTCCTCTAGCTGTTAAGACCAAACTAAATGCACATTACACTCCACACATCCTATTCAAAATCATAAAAAAAAAAGAAAAAAGTCAGCTGTACACCCGGCCTCGAAGTCCGCGGTGAGGGGGGGGGGGGATGCACCATAAAGGCCCCCACCCACTCCCTGCGACGGCCGAGAGAGATGCTTGGAACCACTGTCTGACTCACTTCTTCATTCCTGCACCATTCGTAGCCTTTTCTCTAATTTTCTCGCTGTGGCGCACCACCTCTCTTCCTCTAAACATCACCTCCTCATCACCGAGACTTAGTTGTCTGAGGCTAATGACAGGAAGTCATTCTCTGTATCCTTCTTCTTTCTCTGTATTCATGCCAAAGCCCAAGGTGGCGGTTGTGTAAACGTACAAAACAGCATATCTTGTTCTCATGTTCCTGAACTTGAAACTTCTGAATTCTCTACTCTCTGACTTCTGCTACCCTTTCAGTCTCTGATGAAGTATGTCTGTGTTGCGTACTTATCCCATGATTCTACAGACTATGTAAAATTCTTTGACTATCTTACTTCTAAGATGGAACGCATTATGTCAGTTTCTCCTTTTTCTTAAAACGCCATTCTTGGTGATTTCAGTGATCACCACCACCTTTAGCTTTCCTCTCTTTTCGCGATCCACCTGGTATACACGTTTATATCTTTTCTATCCTTACTGACCCAGAGCAGCTTGTACAGCACCCTACCTGTATCCCTGACCGCCTTGAGGATAGTTCCCACATACCTGACTTTTTCCATACAAATAATCTTTCTGCTTATGCTGTTAACCTTTCCTCTCCGTTGGGCTCCTCGATCACAACCTTATCCCCTTAGCCTGTCCTATCATTGCACTAAAACCTGTGGATCCTCCCAAGTAGTGGTGGCAGTGGGACTTTGGAGCTGCTGATTGAGAGGCCCTCAGGCAGTACTTCCTTGTTTTTTTTTTTATGGAATGATTTTTGTTTTCATGGCCGAGAATCATCTGAGTATGGCTCGTACATTACGGAGGTTATTTTCTCGGGAATTGAAACATACATTCCTTTTTCCTTTTTTTTTAATGCAAGAAAGAAGGAACCAAAGGCTAGGACTCGCAAATCGTTCCTTCCAAGAAAAAGAAAAAAACATACAAAAGAGAGCCAAATTCAAGATCCGTTCATTTCATTTTGAGATGCCTGGTCACACTGCGTTTGAAAGACTATAGATCATAGGAAGTAGGAAATACAGACAGAGGGAGACAGTTCCAGAGTTGACCAGTTGCATAAACGAAAGACTGAGAGTAACGGTTAACTCTTTCATTAGAGAGTTGAACAGAAAAGAGATGAGAGTTTGTTGCCAGGAGTAGAGGTGGAGGGATGCAAGCAGACAGTTCAGAGGAGCAGTGATCATTGAAGTAGCGATAGAAAAGAGATAAAGATGCAACAGTGCGGCGAAGACACAGAGGCCGAGGGGAACGAGTAAGAGGAGTAGGGTTAATGAGTTGAAAAGCCTTTGACTCCACCTCACTGAGAAGAGCTGTATATGGGGAGCCTCCCCACACATGAGTGTTGCACTCCACACAGGGGCGAACAAAACCCGTGTATAAAATCAACAATTGTGCAGGGATAAAGAGGGTATGGAGTCGGCTTAGCACACCCAATCTCTTGGAAGCAGATTACAAGAGATGCAATATAATCTTACTCTGTGACTAACGAAAAAAAAAAAATGGTTTGATAACGCCTGTTTTAATGCTGTCCACAACAAGGAGGAGGCCTACAAAAGTTACTTGAGCCAACCCACCCCCGAATCTCCTCTCTCTTATGTTTCTGCCCGGAATCGTCTTGCTTCTGTTCGTTGCTTTGCTAAAAATAATGTCATTTGTAAAACATGCTCTGAACAATCTAACTCAAATTCTTCCTGTTCCTTCTGGCACCTTGCCAAAAACCTTTCTTACAACATTAGTGCTTCATCCTTTCTTTCTCTTTTCTTCTCTAATGACTGTATAGCTGTTTCTTCTACTGATAAATCAGAACTCTTCGCTCAGACTTTCTCCTCCAATTCCACCTTAAACGATTTCCGTGCTGTTCCACCATCACATTCCCCCTCTGACTTCCTCACGGCTGACATTAATAATGTCTTCAATTGGTGTATTTTTTGGCATTACTGGCCTCAATACTAGCAAGAGATATAGGCCTAATGGGGTACCTCCTGTTGTCCTCAAGAACTGTGCTTCATTGAGTACACACTGCTTAGGTACACTACTTTGCCTTTGTCTGTCAACTTGTACCTTTCCTTCTTGATGAAAGTTTCCTCTCATTCAGCCCATCCCAAAGATGTGTAACCATTCCCAGACGTCTAACTGTCGCCTAATTGCTTTAACATTATGTATTTCCAAAGATTTTGAATCTATTCTTAACAGCAAAAATTAAAAGCATCTTCCTTATCACAACCTTCTTTCTGATCGTCAGTATGTGTTACATCAGGGACGCTCCACTGGCGAGCTTCTCACCTTCCTTTCAGACTCCTCGTCATCTTCCTTTTTGGACTTTGTCGAAAACGTTGCCCCTGCCTTGACGTCCGACAAGCTTTCGATCGAGTCTGGCATAAAACAAATTTCCAAACTGCCCTCTTCCTTTTTCTAACCTTCTAATTGTGCCTATATCTCTAGCCTCCATTCTGGTCGTTCTGTAGCTACTGTTGTAGACGGTCATAGTTCTTCTCCTAGGGTTATCAACTGTAATGTTCCCCAGGGCTCTGTTTATCACCAGCTCTCTTCCTTCTGTTCATGAATTACCCATTATGCTGCACATCTATTCTTATCCACTCATACACTGATGGCTCTACCCTTCGTATTTCCATCTGCTTCCCGCAGTGTCCATCTCAGCAGTTACTTCAGTAAACAAGGCTTGAGACTATGGTACACCTCATGTCTGACTTAGCTATCTCTAATTGGGGTAAACGTAGTATTGTTTATAATGCATCAATGGCTCAAAGTTTGAGAGAAGTGAGAAAATGTTTTTGATTGGATATATGAATGGAAAAGTAGGGAATGTGAAGGTGGATGGAGTAGTTGGTGAGTGGGGTGTGCTTGCAGAAGTGGATGAGAATGGCAGTTCTCTAGTGGACATTCGTGTGATGAGGAGGTTGGTGACAGCCGATACCCTCTTTAGGCACAAAATCATCCACAGGTAAATGTGGCGAGTGATGAGAAGGGTGGGTGGTGAACTGAACAGAAGGCAAAGATTGTTTGTGTGTGTGTGTGTGTGTGTGTGTGTGTGTGTGTGTGTGTGTGTGTGTGTGTGTGTGTGTGTGTGTGTGTGTGAGGGATGAGAGAATGAGAAGGTATGTAATCGATGCAAGAGCATACAGTGGCTGGGGGAGTGGACCTTCTTACTATCACTTGGTGGTGATGAAAGTCAAGGGACAAATGAACCAGATGAATAAAAGGAGAAAAGGACAGAGGAAGTAGTCCATAAGAGGAGAGTAATAAAGTTGCAAGAGGATGGGAAAAAAAGGAAGAATATAAGAGAAAAGTGGAGAAGCGATTGGATAAATATGATCTGGAGCAGATGGGGAAGATGGATAATGTGTGCAAGATGTTTACAGAAGAAATCTGTGTAGCATGTGAGGTGGTGTGTGGGGTGAAAATAAGACAAAAGGGGAGGCAATGAACACTATTGTGGAAACAAGAGGTGAGACAAGCTGTGGCACAAAAGAAGAAAGCATATAGTGAGTGGACGGGATGTAGAGGTTTGGAGGAAGTTGAGAGACGGAAGAGAAACTTATAAGTAGAGAGGAAGAGAGAGGTGAAAAGATTAGTATGAGAGAGTATGAGGAGAGTGGATGAGGAATTTGGAAGAAATGTAAGTGTAAAGTGGAGGGAATTTAAGAAAAGTTTCAGGAAGGAAGTAAAGAGTTAGACAGAGTGATAAGGAACTTAGCAGGGGAGTGAAAGACAAAAATGGTACACTGCCAGTGAAGAAGGGAGAAAAAGTGAGCAGATGGAGAGAATTCTTCAAGGAATTGTTAAATATAGAAAATGAAGGTAATTTGAGTACAAATGACTGAGGAATGGCTGAGAAAAGGAGGGAGGGTAGAAGGGAGGATCAGATCAGTAGGATGGAAGTAGTGAAAGCAATGAAGAAAGTCAAAATGGGGAAAGCACCAGGAATTGATGAAGTGGATGAAATGCTGAAGCATAGAGGAGAGTTAGTAGTAGAATGGATATGGAAAATGTGCAGATTGGCCTGGGAGGAAGTTGAATCGCGGAGGATTGGAAGTCAGGTATAATTATTACCCCCCCTGAGGGTAGGGGGGTGTCAAGAATACTTCCCCATTATCCCTGCTTGTCGTACGAGGCGACTAAAAGGGTTGGTGGTGGGTTAGTGCCCCACCCCGTAAAAAGAACTAACTAAAAAAGCGAATAAAGCGCCTCGGACCCGGACGGACCATACGTTGACGACTAAGGAACGGACAAAGGACATTCTTAGGGTGGGAACATGGAATGTGAGAGGAGTGAATGATGAAGTGAAAGAGAGAGATTGTTCAGGTGCTTGAGGATGCAAAAGTGGATATATGTGGATTGACTGAAACTAAATGGAAAGGTGAAAGGGTGAGAGAATGGGAATATGGTGTAGGTATATGTGCGGAAGTCACTGAGAAAGAGAGGGCAAGAGAGGGAGTATGTCTGATGATAAGCAAGAAGTGGAAGGAGAATATAAGAGAGTATGGAACAGTGGGTGCAAGGATTGTATGGGTGAGGATGAAAGTAGGTATACAAGCATGGGCGATTGTATGTGTGTATGCTCCAACAGAGGATCGAGTGGCAAGAGTGAAAGATGAGTTTTGGGCACGAGTTGAAGCATGTATGGACAAGTTTGAGAGGAGTGAGAGAGTGCTGTTGATTGGAGACATGAATGGCAAAGTTGGGAAAGTACGAGTGGATGGAGTGGTTGCTCAGTGGGGTGTGCCAGCTGAAGCAGATGGGAATGGTAGTGCTTTGGTGGACATCTGTGCTTCTAAGGGGTTGGCAATAGCCAACACCTACCTTCGTCATAAGATGATCCACCGGTATACATGGAGAGTAATGAGGAGGATGGCTGGTGAACCTGTTGAACGAAAGGCAATGATGGACTACGTGTGTGTGGATGAGCGAATGAGAAGCCAAGTGTTGGATGCAAGAGTGTGGAGAGGGTGGGGGAATGGAGTATCGGACCATCACTTAGTGATGGCCAAGGTAAAGATGCAAAGAAAGTGGTTGAGGTGGCGAAGGGGAAGACAGGAGGAAGCAGCTCCTGTGAGAAGAGTGGAGAAATTGCAAGACAGTGAGAAAATGACAGAGTATAAGAGCATAGTGGAAGAAAGATTGGGAAGGTATGAGCAAGAGCAGATGGAAGGGGTGGAAGACGTATATAAGATATTCACGGAAGAGATAGGCGCAGCATGTGAGGCGGTTTGTGGAGTGAGGAGGAGATGCAAGGGTGTGCAAGGGACAGCATGGTGGAATGATGAGGTGAAACGAGCTGTGGAACAAAAGAAGAGGGGATATGGTGAATGGCTGGAGAGTAGAGGTAGGGAAGAAGATGAGAGAGAGAAGAGAGAGGTATATGTGAGCAGGAGAAGGGAGGTGAAGAGACTGGTGAAGGAGAGTAAGAAGAAAGTGGATGAAGAGTTTGGGAGGAATCTGAGTGTGAAATGGAGGGAGAGTAAGAAATTGTTTTGGAAGGAGGTAAAGAAAGTAAGGCAGTGTGAAAGGGGAAATAATAGGGGAGTGAAAGATAGGAATAATAGATTGTTGGTGGAGAAGAGAGAGAAATTGAGGAGATGGAAGAAGCACTTTGAGGATTTGTTGAATGTAGAGAGTGAGAGCAGTGTGTAGTATAAGTGGTTGGGGAATGGCTGGGAGAAGAAGAGATGAGAGGAGGGAGGAAGAGATCAGTAGGGCGGAAGTAGTGGAAGCGATGAAGAAGATTAAGCTGGGAAAGGTCCCAGGAATTGATGGAGTGTGTGGTGAAATGCTGAGGTATGGGGGTGAGATTGTTGTGGAGTGGATATGGAAGTTGCGTAGATTGGCTTGGGAAGAGGGAAGGGTTCCAGAGGACTGAAAATCAGGTATAATTGTTCCTCTGTACAAGGGAAAAGGGGAGAGAGAAGTATGTGGTAACCATAGGGGTATTTGCCTTCTTAGTGTGACTGGTAAAATATATGATAGAATACTCATTGATAGGGTTAGGCACATGACAGAGGAGCTAGTTGGAGAAGAACAAGGGGGATTTAGGAAGGGAAAAGGTTGTGTAGATCAGATATTTGTTCTAAAATGTTTAGTAGAGAAGTATCTACAGAAGGGAAGGAAAGTGTATGCTGCCTTCATGGACTTGGAGAAAGCTTATAGATAGGCAAGGTATGTGGAAGGTATTAAGAATATATGGAGTGGAGGGGAAATTGTTGAGTGCTGTGAAGAGTATGTACGAGGGAGCTAGGGCTACGGTGCGAGTGGATGGTGAGCTGAGTGAGTTCTTTGATCTCAATGTGGGACTGAAACAGGGGTGTGTGATGTCTCCATGGCTGTTTAATATATACATGGATGGGGTTGTAAAGGAGGTGCAAGGTAGGGCAGTGGATGTGGGGCTGGCCCTAATGATTGAGGGTGAGATTTGGAAGCTTCCGGTGTTGCTGTTTGCTGATGATACAGTATTGTTGAGTGAAGATGAATGGGAGTTGCAAGGTTTGGTGAATGAATCTGGGACAGTGTGTAGGAGGAGGAAGCTGAAAGTTAATGTAAACAAAAGTAAAGTTATGGTGTTTGAGAGGAATGAAGTCACAGAGTGTGCAGTGAGGTTGGATGGCGAGGATATGGAGAATGTGAGTGCATTCAAGTACTTGGGTAGTGTGATGAGTAAGGATGGAACTTTGGGGGATGAAGTACGTGAAAGGGTACAGCAGGGAAGAAAGGTTGTTGGTACACTGAAAGCAGTGATGAGAAATAGGGAGGTGAGTATGGAAGTTAAGAAGTCACTGCTTGATGGCACTGTGATCCCTACCCTGACGAATGGAAGCGAGGCGTGGACCTTGCAAGAGGGGAACAAGTCAAGAGTGAGAGCAGTGGAAATGAGTTACGTGAGAGGAGCATGTGGAGTGATGTGGAGGGACAGGTTGACGAATGAAGAAGTGAAGGAACGTTGTGGGGTAGATGTGGATGTGGTTGAGAAGATTAGGAGAAATACACTGAGGTGGTTTGGACATGTGGAGAGAATGGAGAATGAAAGACTGACTAAGAGGGTGTATGTAGGTGAGGTGGAGGGAGGGAGAGGGAGGGGTAGACCGAGGATGAGGTGGAGGGATGGAGTTGAGAGATATATGAGGGAGGAGGGGGGTGAGCTGGGGGGAGGGTAGTCAAATGGTGGGTGACAGAGTGACTTGGAGGCGTTTTGTCTGCGGCCACCCTTTGCGGGATTAGGGCGTCGGGCTATAGATAGATAGATAGATAAAGGAAAAGGGGGAAAAGGAATTGTGTTGTAATCATAAGGGGCATTTGTCTGCTTAGTGTAAAAGGAAAAGTACACAATAGAATACTTACTGACGGAGTCAGGGAAATGACAGATTTGTTGGAGAAGAACAGGTACGTTTAAGGAAAGGAAGAAGTTGTGAAGATCAGATACTCATTCTTAGGTCTTTAGTGGAAAAGTTTCTACAGAAGGGAAAGATGTATGCGGCCTTCGTGGATTTGAAGAAAGCATGTGACAGAGTAGAGAGACAAGGAATATGGAAAATAATAAGAATATATGGCGTAAATGGGACACTACTGAATGCCGTGAAGAGAATAGCCTATACTTGGGTGCTAAGGCAGCAGTGAGTGTGGATGGTGAACCGAGTGAATTTTTCTATCTGAATGTTGGATGGAAAAAGAGATATGTCATGTCTCCATGGTTATTCAATGTGTATATGGATGGTGATAAAAAAGAGATACGTGCTAGGATAGTAGATGTTGCCACGGCCTTAACGAAAGAGGGCAGTGTTTGGAAACTTCCTGTTCTGTTGTTTGCAGAGGATACTGTATTGTTAAGTGAAGACGAAGGGGAACCGCAAGGCTTGGTGAATGGGTATGGAAAAGTGTAAGAAACTGAATCTAACAGTGAATGTAGGGAGGAGTAAAGTAATGATCGAGAGAGAAATGAAGTCACTGAATGCACGGTGAGGTTGGATGATGAGGAAATGGAAAATGTGAATGCATTTAAGTACTTGGGTAGTGTAATGAGAAAGGATGGAAGTTTGGATGATAAAGTGCTTGAAGGGGTACAACAAGCAAGTAGGTTGCTCGTTCTTTAAAGATAGTTGTAAAAAAATTGAGAAGTGAACATGGAAGCAAATAAGTCACAGCATGACAATTATTGTGATTCCAACTCTAATGTATGGAAGTGAAGCTTGGATCTTGCTGGAATACAAGTCAGAAGTGGGAGCAGTGGAAATGAGTTATTTGAGAGGAGCATGTGGAGGTACATGGAGAAACAGACTGACAAATGAGGAAGTGAAGGAAAGTTGTGGTGTGGATGTCGATGTGATGAAAAATGTTAGTAGAAAAACATTATGGTGATTTTGCCACGTGGAGAGTATGGAGAACGAGACTGACGAGGAGTGTGTATGTGAGTGAGGTGGAGAGGGGAAGAGGGAGGGGGTGGCTGAGGATGGAGTGGAGAGGTATATGAGAGATGGATGTGTGAAATAGGGGGAGGCAGCGAAATGGTGAGGGACAGGACAACACAGAGACTCTTTGTCTGTGGCCACCCCTTAAGGGATTCAGGCTTCTGGCATTAGATAGGCATATAGATAAGTAGACTTTCTTTTATGTGACCGACTCTGGGCATCAGCTTCATAGCCTGTTCCTAGGACCAGTAGTCCTGCATACCATACACCTCCACATGCCACCATTTTGGCGGTAACACCCATCGTTAATACCGTGTACGCACTCGGGATGTCTCATACCTTCTGTACTGGTATTAGTGGGGGAAAATTTCGACATGTCGGTGGGTCTTCTGTCAGATCAGTAGTCTACTTTGTCTATGTTATAATGATCCGATTTTTGTGTGTTTGTTACCGTAACATAGCAAAAACGGCGCAGGTAGCACGAATTTTTCTTTGGCCAAGGTACCGTTAAAATGCATTAACTTGAAGAATAAAACAATTTGTGTGTGTGTGTGTGTGTGTGTGTGTGTGTGTGTGTGTGTGTGTGTGTGTGTGTGTGTGTGTGAGTGAGTGTAAGTGTTTATACTGTATATGTGTGTTTAAGTTTATATGTGTGTAAATGCGTGTGTGTTAATGTGTATATAAGTGTGTGTGTATGAATGTGTATGTGTAAATGTGTATGTGTGTGTGTGTGTGTGTGTGTGTGTGTGTGTGTGTGTGTGTGTGTAAGAGAGAGAGAGAGAGAGAGAGAGAGAGAGAGAGAGAGAGAGAGTGTGCGTGTGTGTGTGTATGTGTGTGTAACTATGTGTGTGGGTGTGGGTGCGTGCATGTGTCTGTATGTTTGTGGGTGTGTGGTTTTGTCCGTTCCAGCCCCTACTCAATACTACTTTTCAAAGGCATTGCAAAATTTTCGAAATGATATTTTTTGTATTACTTGCGTCTTAATACTCCATGTGTATAATAGAGACGACTCTGATACCATGTATTAGATATATTAATGTAATCGTGCATGTTTAGATGGTGTTCAGGTGATTTCTGGGTTATTTAAAGTTGAAGCTGAGGATATGTATTATAAGCAAACACTCCTGATTTTTGAGGAGAAATGAAACTCGCGTAGTATAAAATTCTTAATGCATTAGAAGGTAAAATTGGAAATGCTCAGACGACACTTTGGAAAACGATAGACGCAGAGACTGTATTAGAGGACATCTGGAAGTGAATAATATGTTACACTTGCATACTAGTTATCATAGCAGTTACCTTATGCCCTGCATGCAAATCGAGACCAAGACTGACTACAGACTGCAAAAGACTTCCCTGTCTTTTCCTATGAAGTTCAAGAAGATACCAAAAGTCCATCAAAGACTGAGATGGATCGTCAGATGTCTGTATTTTCATTGATACTATCGTATAACCTTAACAATCTCTGTGATGTAACCTATAACATTTTAAGTGCATTAATAATGCTATGGTGCTAACAAAATCTAAATATAGAAGTATTTTGAAGACTAAAAGTTCTCTGCGAGCAATATACTTCAGTCATTCTCTGACTCACGTAAGACAGGTGTAAAGTGGTCAGTGTAATGGAGATTAAAGGTGTACTTGACTGTATATTTCAGTCGTGTAGTACAGTAGGTCAGAAAGCAAAATTAATCACAGAACGAAACTTTAGGAATAGTGAAGACGGTTTCTGTTGTCCAGGGTTTATGAAATGGGGAAGACTACAACATAATTCACTAAACTCGAGAGAGAGAGAGAGAGAGAGAGAGAGAGAGAGAGAGAGAGAGAGAGAGAGAAGGGGAGGGAGAAGGTGGGAGGGAGGGAGATGGAGAATGGAGATAGGGAGTGAGATGGAGAGAGGGAAGGAGAGAGGCTGTGATGGAGAGAGGGAGGGAGGGGGTGAGAGGAAGTGAGAGGGAGAAAGGAGGTCGGTGTGTGTGTGTGTGTGTATGTGTGTGTGTGTGTGTGTGTGTGAAAGAGTGAGAGAGAGGGGGGGGGAGGGGGGGAGGAAAAGTGGGGAGGGAGAATACAAGCTGCTCTGGGGGAATTAAAGGGGAGAGGTTTGTCTGAAAGCGATCATTTAAGAAAAAAGACACTATGTGACAGAGCTAGTTTCTGGGGAAGAGAGAGAGAGAGAGAGAGAGAGAGAGAGAAGGGGGGGAACGATTCTGATTTTCAGTGATCGAAGCAAAAAAATAATTTATCTCATATATGAGTGCGTATGAATGTACTTAATTGTCTGATAAGATTTAGTTGGGAAGTTATTGGGTGTGAAAAATAAGTGATTAATGCTCTATATAGCAAGAGGTACAAGTTACGCTGCATTAAGAGGTATGGGAAATAAGTGACTGATGTTCTATATGGCACGAGGTACACATTACACTGCATTATTTATTCATTTTTAGAAACCTACGAATTGCTCGTATAATTCAGAGAGATCTCAAGCAACTGAAGGAGTTTGTGAGATGTTTATCTAACGCATCCTGTTCAGTTAGGTTCTGAAGTGTTGAAAAAAAAAAAAAATTGTCAGCTGATTGCTGTGATGGAATGTAGTCTGGGTCACCGTGCTGAAGGATATAATAGTACACATTCAGTAAGCAAGATAAAACTATATCATTCTTTTGAACAACGGTCAGATTTACGTCTGGATTGCTGTAAAGTTAGACCAATATCCTGTTTTTTTTGAAGATGTAACTGTAGAAATTTAATCCCATACCCGAGGGAAGCAAACTATCGGTATGTATATTCCTTAGTTTGTGGCAGAGGGTGGCGACCATCATTCTCTTACTTCATGAACAGTCAAAGACAAGTCATGTTGAGAAATTTGGTGAAAACATCCCCTGAATGACTATAGTTTTGGTGCGCTCTGCTCTGTCTCTTACGAACGGTTGGTTTCACTGGCATGAGATGCCATTTGCTCCAGGTGACCACCCTGTAGATGTCAGCATATTCTTTTGTAACCAAACGAAACTAATCTATATATTATCTCTTTCTCAGTGCTGTTTTTATTTAATAGGAGTATATGTGAAGCGTTTCTCATCTTTTTTATTACCACGTCAACAACGTTTAAAGTCAAGGCTCGAAAGTCAGTTCTCCATCTTTGTTAGCTGTACATGTAAATTAGCTAATCAAGTTGATAATTATGACCTGGGATTGTCATTATTGACCATGGTTGTAAAACAAACTTGACTAGTATTCAACATGTGACAACTGAGTTACTGTATTATGTTAATCGATTATTTTTCTTCTATGAGTGACTGGCCAACTGAATCCCACAGACGAGTTCGAGCACATAAACTAGATGACCGTAGTCTATGCACAACCGTTGGTGTGCTTAATTCTAGATGCAGATCGTTTATTACGGCGTAAGCACTGCTTGCAGGTGCGCTTCAATCGTTGTGATTATTTTCCTGTCCTACAGTAGTGTGCTGTGGACTACGTGAACCGTTGCATTCCTTCTCCATGCCAAGGTATAGTAGGTCTGCTTGACGTTTTGTGGTAAGGTGTAAGATGAAATGTCCATGTGATCATCGCCTACCCGTTCGCATTTCACCTCTAATACTAAGTTCATAATCAGCAATTCTCTCGCGGCTTCGGAATTTCCAGGGTTCATTTATGCAATCATGCTATCGGCAGCGGATATGAAGCTTGAGGAAGTCAGGCTAGCCAACCACGAATATGTAACTGTGGTAGAGCTTTCATGTTTAACATGTTTCACATAATTTTCGGACAAAACCGCGACATGACTAACGTCTTTGACTGGACAAACGCCTATTTTTTTCCTTCATCTTTATCATTCATCTTTTTTTATTTCTCCCCTCATTCCTGTAACTTTTATAGCATTTCTATCCACTTCAGGTGACTCTACACTGAGCGGCAAGTCTAATGGTTTCCTGTAACCCAGGAAACCACTTATAACGCTGGGTGTTAACCACATAGCCAGATATCGAGGTGATGTGGAGCCTAATATGGTGTCCTTGTTAATTTGGTGGAGAGACACGAATGTGGCGTCCATCCAGGAACTAAACCTAGACACACTTCCTTACGCCTTGTTGCGGAAAGCCGTTGTGTGCTGCAAGAGAACCTTGGTTTCTTGCACGGAACAACCCAGCAGGGGCGGTTCCCTGCCTGCGGTCGATAGGACATCTCGGCCTGAGCGACCGAGATTGCACAACAAAAACAATAACTTATTAGAGATCTTTTAATAACACTATTCTCAGTCCCAAATCATTAAAATGTGCTCCACAGGGTCGTATGCTTAAACTTGAAAACGAGAAGTGGTATGCACTCCCCAAAATTTTTACAATTTTTCAAGTATGTGACAATGCTGGAACTTATTTGGTCTTCTTATATGGTTGCTGACTCCACTGTGTAGCAAGAGATGAAGACTGCCTATACGTAATAACCACAGGCATCTATAAATGACCACCGCAGATTAGAGTTTTGCACTTCACTTCCCGATTTAAGGCTTGAACATACGACCCATTATGTAGAAAAGTAGCCTATTCTGTCGACTACCAATTTAAAAGTGTGTTCAACCCGAATTACTTGCTTCTTCATTGGAGCACCCCTGCCCGTAAACCTGGGGTCGGATTAGGCATAAGCAAAACAAGCTACAGCTTAGCGTCTCAGGGTCTCAAAGGCCCTCCCGAAGTCTGCTTTCATTTGTTAGTTTAATTGTACTTTATATTTAAGTAATCATTAACTAATTAACCCACTGTGCACGGATTTCTTATGCATATTTGCGTCAGCCTTGTGAAGTTCAATTGCTACACGGGCTTATTGTCAGCTAACAATTACAAAACAGGGACTCTGAAACTTCCCATAGCTTAGAGTCTCCCAACGTCTAAATCTGGTCCTGCGTAAACCCACACTTGTTCCTTCCCAATTTGTTCATGCTTTTTCTCTCATTGTGATAATAACATCTTTACTTACCGGTACTCCTTCTACCCTGTAATCATTTTTTTTTTCATCCAAATTTTCAAGGATATTACTCATATGAAACGCTCGAGCACATACTTTTTTCATTATCAATCCCAATCTTCCGCTCTCACGTTTGCTTTCTAATTCACATGCTTGTGAACTCCCCTACCAGCCATTTTACCCCAACTTCTGTTCAGTATTAAGACTCTCACTGAGTCAGCTACTCAATTTCCTGTAACCATTCTGGTTCGCTTCTTTTATAACTGGAATTCTTACATCTCCAAAACCTATAGAATTAAACTTCCAACTTTTCTCCTCTTTCTCCAATCATCGACACAAAACTGAGTCACCCTGAGTCATCTTCCCACTTAAAAAACATTTTTGTAGTCTTATTTGTGTAAACTTTTCCAACATCCGTTGATAAACATTCACAACAGTCTAAGCTAATGTATACTGTATAATATCGTCCTAATACATTTTACTGACAACACATCAATTACCGACATCTCAGTTCCCATCTCCTCGTTTCTTTCACCGACTTCTTATCACTCTGTACTGAACAATCGCTTTGGCAATATACTATACTCTTTCATTCGCTCCAACAGAATTAAATAGCTATCCATTTACATTAACACATGCTTTGATATTATCATAATTAACCGTTTACATCGGCAGCATTCACTTGCTTACTTTCCATTCCATTAATACGTAGAATCTTGCTTAATCATGTCTGTTGACCGTCACATGCCTTTTTAGGTCTCAAGACTTTCAGAAATATTATGCATTCGTTCTCAAATGATCCTTATGCTATTTGCCTTACTTCAAATATTTCATCCATCCACTATATACCACTGGAAACCACCTGTTTCATTACATGTCTTAACTTTTGTCCTACGGTAATGCTTTTATTTTCTTTATGTCTTTGTACAGTGTTCAGCAAAAATATATGTTTAACGATTTTATTGCTCACTTTGGTCATCTTTACCTTCAAACATAGACAAAAAGACGGCCATCTTCGATTCCACAAGCGCAGCTCCACTTATCCAGGCGTTTCCCACAAATCCCATGACCAGGTCATGGATTTCTTGCCACTGATTTTGTAAGATATTACATGGCTTTTGTTCATCATAACAAGTGTTCTCCAGTTTTTGAAATATTCTTTTGCAGTAGGGATGAGAGATGGTAGGTAGCTTACTATGCCATGAAATTTGTGTGATGCTGCATCTTCTAGAAACTTTGTAGTACGAGCTTGAAAATCTCTCTCATAAGATTTATTTGGCAGCTGTCGGGAGGCACCTCTTAAGAGGTATGTTATAAGTGACGGGTTGTACTTTTTAGGCCGGATAATTAATATTTTGTTCTATCATCGTTACGTTATACTTATATTTAGTTTACAAGATACTTTCAGAATGAATAGATTACACGTTTTCTTCATTAAAATTTTTACATCGACAGATCGTCTCAAAGCTGAAAATAGAAAAAACTCATCCTCTTATTATCGAAAATGAAAATTTAATACATCATTGGATTGAAAACATTGTTGTTGATACAACTTCAGGCTCATATGGAAAATACCCCGACCGACTGCAAAAAAACAGCCATATCAACTGAGCGCTGTCTGCAATCTTAGTTCAAGTTCATGATTAATGACTGTCTGTGTTGTGATAGTGAGGTGATTGTGGCATGTGCGTTGTGGTGTGGAAGCTGACTAGTGCATTGTATTTTTTGTTACTGAGGCAGAGAAGGGTGATGACCTCCATGTAGTCTACTTAGGTTCAACCGTATCTCTGGATAAGGTAGTTCCTGAGGGATGGTTGTCTGTTGGTGGTTCACTAAATAAAATAGATGTTACATTGGTGAGAGCCCAAAGACAGGTGGTCTCATAACAGAGACATATAACATTCATAAAATTATTGCAATATCGTGTCGATATTATCCACCTTTGGAGAGTCTTTTTAAAATGGACGAGTTCATTATAGCCCCAAGGAATGGTGTCTGCAGTGCTAGTTAAAACAATAAAAAGTTAAAAAGTCTTCGTCTTGAGTGAGTTAAAGTACTGTACTATTGAATGTAAGACTTACGCTAACAGAATGATAAAAATACCACTGGTCAACGAAGAATTTTCATTAGAGATTATTAATCTTCAGGAGGATGGTGAAATATTTTTACGATGATTTATAAAATGATTTATTTTTCCCCCCAGCACATACAGTTTTCTAATACCCTCTTCAGGCACACTAATACCCTCTTCAGGCACAAAATGCTCCATAGCTATAGGCTACGTGGCGAGTGATAAGAACATAAGAGGAGAGGATAACTGCAATAGGCCGGTTAGCCCATGCTAGGCAACTCCTAGAAAGAGTAACTGAACTACTAGAATGAGATAAGGATATCAAAGAAGAAGGCTCTCCCCCGCCCTCCAAACCCTCCAGTCGAAGCCGGCAGGAAAAAGTCAGAAAAAACACCACGCAGTATGGAAAAACTGGTGTGGACATTTTATAGGAAGATGTGAAAGGAGAACAGATACTATCGTTGTGTAACCTGAAAAGGAAAAATTATGAATTAGTATTGGTTATAAGATTTTTTTTTCTATATCCACCCCTTTTTGTCATATGCTTATCTAGCCTATGCTTGAAACTCTCAGCGGAAGAGGCAGCAACTACTTTACTAGGTAGCTTATTCCATTCGTCTACTACCCTATCACCAAACCAATTTATACCTATTTCCTTATTGAAACGAAAAATTTCTAGTTTGAAACCATTACTTCTAGTTCTATCCTTTATGCTCACTTTAAGTACCTTGCTAATATCTCCCTTATTAATACCATTCATCCACTTAAACACCTCAATTAAGTCTCCCATTACTCTACGCCTCTCTAGCGAATGCAGACTTAGTCTTTTCAGTCTGTGTTCATATGACAGGTTCCGAAAGTAATGTATCATTCTTCCCTGTACATTTTCTAACGAATTAATATCCATTCTATAGTAAGGACACCGAAACAGCACTGCGTAGTCTAAAGGTGGCCTTACTAATGCTAGATAAAGTTGCAGTATTACTTTTGATGACCTATTGCTCACACTTCTCGAAAAAAATCCTAAAACCCTATTTGCTTTATTTCTCGCATTAATACACTGTTGCCTTGGTTTAAGGTCGTTACTAACCATAACTCCTAGATCCCTCTCGCATTCCGATTTGCTAATTTCTTTGTTATCTAAGCTGTATTTAATGTCTCTAATGGTCTTGCCTACGTTAAATACTTTAAATTTTTCAACGTTAAATTCCATTTGCCAAGTTTTAGACCATTTGGACAATATATCCGGGTCATTTTGTAAGTTATGGCAATCATCAGTCGCCCTATTTTCGTATCGTCGGCAAATTTGCTGATGCTGCTTGTGACTCCTAAGCCTAGATCATTTAAATAATAAGGGACCAAGTACTGAACCCTGTGGAACACCGCTAGTTACTAATCCCAAATCTAAATCAGTTCCATTGATTAATACTCTTTGCTTTCGTCTTTTCAGCCAGGATTCTATCCATTTTAAGATATCGCCGTCTATACCGTGTGTTAGAATCTTTCTGACTAACCTTTCGTGTGGGACCCTATCAAAAGCTTTACTGAAGTCCAGATAAATAACATCGTAAGCTTTATCGTTATCTACTGCCTCATAGACCTCCGAGTAGAATGACAACAAGTTTGTGAGGCAGGATCGTCTTTGCCTAAATCCGTGCTGACTTTCGTTTATAAGATTAAATCTTTATAAGTGTTCTCTAATCTTTTTTGCCAAAATTGACTCTAACATTTTTCCTACTATTGACGTTAGACTTATCGGACATTAATTCGACGCAGCTGATTTATCACCCTTTATAAAGATGGGCAGTACGTTTGCGGTCTTCCACGCCTCTGGAACTTCTCCTGAAATTAAAGAGTCATTAAATAATGTTAAAAGTGGCTGACATAATTGTTCTTTGGTTTCTTTTAAAATGTTTGCATATATATCGTCCGGACCTGGCGATTTTTGAGGTTTTAACTTATTAATTTCTTTCAATACGTCCTCCTTACTAAGAATATTTTCCGCGTTCTCATCGTAAATATTTGCTGCTTGTGGGATCAGGTCTAGATTTTCCTCGGTGAATACTGATATGAAATAATTATTTAGAATGGAGCACATTTCTTTACCTTCACTGGTAATGTCACCTGCTTCTGTTCTGCGTGGTCCTATCCTATCTTTATTTTTCGTACAGTACAATTGATAAAAACCCTTGTGGTTTTCTTTCGATTCACTAGTAATCTTAATTTCATAACTTCTCTTTGCTTTTCGTAATTCCCTCTTTACCAATTAAAAATCGCGTAATTGTTACTTAAGTGTTCCTCTCCACATTTTATTTTTCTATATATTCCTTTCCTTTCGCCTATGAGAGATTTTAATTTGTTGTTTAACCATCTTGGTTCTGAATTATTCGTTCTAAACGGTTTTGAAGGGATTTATCTATCTTGGCCTCCGTGTTATATAATTACTATCTCGTTATATTTCTCACTGGTCGAACGTCTGCTTGGTACTGGACCTGAGTTAATCCTCGTCACCTGGACTACACTTCTATCTATGACTTCACCCTCCACAGACACATGGCGCACATTCCCACGGATTTCCTGCCCCTCACCTATGACATGGGGTTCCCCACTGACCTGGCACTCCCTAAAATAGCTATTTTCCTTACTGAATACCGTTCTATAATAAGTTCTTAACCCATCGAAATATCCTAGACGATAATTAGGAACGGTGGAAGTATTTTCAGTGGAACAGACATCCCAAATTAATTTGAACTTAATTTCTTCATGATCGCTATTACCAAGTCGTCTACCAACCTCTTTATCACTAATGACATTTTCTTTATTAGCTAAAACCAAATCTAGTATATTATTACCTTCTGGTGGGCTCCCTGATATACTGATAAAGGATATTATCCTGTACTGCCTCTAGAAATTCCTCTGACTCTGTACCCCCTGTCTGATTTCTCCAATCAGTCCTTGGCAGATTAAGGTCCCCTACAATTACTACTAAGCTGGACTCTGATGCTTTCCTAATTTCCTCCCAAAGGTATTTACTATCTGCTCTACTTAATTTTGGAGATCTGTAAATAGCCCCTAAAACCATTTTCTCCCTATTGTTACTAATTTCAACCCAGACACTTTCTGTGTCCCTATTTACTTTAATTTCTGCTTTATTATAACAGTTTAATGAATCATTTACATAAACAACTACCCTGCCCCCCTTTCTTCCCAGACGGTTTGACACAAAAATATTATAGCCCTTTATCGGATATTCTGCTAAAAATTCTTGAGTGTCTGTATTCATCCAAGTTTAACTAATAATGGCAATATCTATATTCTCTGTACAAACTAAAGCCCTCAGTTTATCCATTTTACTATGTAAACTCCGGCTGTTTTTGTTGTACACTTTCAGATTATTACGAGTAATTATGCCTCTACAGTGGTATTTACTGTTTTTTATTTCATTACTAGCTGGAAAACTCTTTACTTTACTAATATAACAATTGTTTGTACTATCACTTATCGTCCTTCTATCATCGCTTGTTCTGTTATCTATCATCGCCTGCTCAATTTGAGGTGCCTGAGTGGATGTATCTACACTAATGGTTAACATTTTGTTCTTACTTTTGCAAGTCTTGATGCATCTATCCAAACATGGTAATAATGATTTCTGAGTGCAGTTGCTGTAACTTCCCGTACGTCTACTTCTTAACCTCGAAATAACCCCTCCAATGCCGTATCTATCATTCCAGTTAAAACAGTAACTCCCTGCCTGCTACGATGAGTCCCATACCAACTATACAAGGCACTTCGTCCATAAAACTGGTTCCAGTTTTCTATGAAAGGTATTGCATTATCTTTGCGGCAATTAAAACCTATTGCTCTGCTCAACCACTCCCTCCCAACTCGCCACCTGGGTAAAACACTGAGCACTACAGTGGTTCCTCCCCTCTCCCTAACCTTCTCTAACATCACCTTATACTTTTGCCACAGTACCTCACTCTAAAGACTACTAATATCATTGCCTCCTACACTGAGGCACACAGTGGGTTTGTCACCACTATGCCTCACGATATTTGACATTTTCTCTATCACAATAGCCATCCTGGCCCCTGGAAGATACACATGTTTAGCGAGTGGAGTATACATGGCTCTGTTATCTCACCTGGGAGTCTCCAACAACAGCAACATTTTTCTTACCTTTCTTATTCTGATTATACTTACCTGAACGGAAAGTTCTCTCACCGTCCTTCTCCTCTACTTCCCTCTCTGCCTTCCCTTCATTTTCGTCCCATAGTGCGTCGAAGGCATTGGTAGTCTTAATTTCCGTTTGCTTCTTAAGAATGAACTTCGATGCACCATTGTGAACAAGTGCCCAACCTTCAGCCTTTTTCTCTCTCTTCTCCAACATCTCCTCCAACAATTCCCTCATTTGTGACTTCTCCTACCTGAGAATTTGTACCTCCAGCTTCAGTTCGAGAAGTTCCTCCTTTAATTCAAGGTACTCCTTGTCAATACCTGCAGTGGGGAAACGACTTTCTGCAGTGGGGAAACGACAGCTGCGTCGAATTACCGTCCGATAAGTCTAACGTCAATAGTAGGAGAAATGTTAGAGTCAATTTCTGCCATCACACACAAATTCACACAAGGTAGCACAGCACTGTCACAGGTCACTCCGGGTTATTACAACACACTAGCACAACACTTTCACGGATCACTAGCACAGCACTATCACTGGTCGCTACAACACACTAACACAGCTACTATCACAGATCACTAAAACACACTAGCACAACACTACCACAGGTCACTAGCACGTCTGAGCAGACTGACCTCAAGAGAGCGACTGATGAAAAGGGTGGATGGTGAACTGAAGGCATGGAGGGCAATAAATGATTAGGTGTGTGTGGTTGAAAGGATAAGAAGGTGTGTAATGGATGCAAGAGTATATAGAGGTTGGGGGAGTGGACTTTTGGACCACCAGTTTGGGGTGGTCAGAATCAAACAAAATGGAGAAATTGAAGAAGGGAAGGATAGGAGGAAGTAGTTCTTACAAGGAGGGTAGCAAAGTTACAAAAGGGTGGGGAAAAAGGCTGAATATAGGAGGGAAGTGGAGGAACGACTGGGTAAATTTCGATTGGAGCAGATGGGATACGTGGAAGGTGTGTGCAAGATATTTACAGAAGAAATCTGTGCAGCATGTGAGGTAGTGTATGGCATGAAGAGAAGACGAAAGGGGATGCAGGGAACAGCATTGTGGAACGAAGACGTGAGAAAGGATGTGGCACAAAAGAAGAAAGCATACAGTGAGTGTATGAGAAACAGGGGCGTCGGAGAAGTTGAGAGACAGAAGAGAGAATTATATGTAGTGAGGAAGAGAGAGGTGAAAAGATTGGTAAGAGAGAGTAAGAAGAGTGTGGATGAGGAATTTGGAAGGAATTTGAGTGTAAAGTGGAGGGAATGTAAGAAAATGTTCTGGAACAAGGTAGAGTTAGACAGGATGCCAAAGAAGTTAGTTGGGGAGTGAAAGATAAAAATGGTAGATTACAAGTGGAGAAGGGAGAAAAAGTTAGCAGATGGAGAGAACACTTTAATGAATTGTTGAACATAGAGAATGAAAGTAATGCAGTATAAGTGGCTGGGGAATGGCTGAGAGAAGGAGGGAGGTGAGAAGAGAGGAAGAAATCAGTAGGATGGAAGTTGTGGAAGCAATGAAGAAAGTTAAAATGGGGAAAGCCCCAGGAATTGTTGGAGTGTGTGGTGAAATGCTGAAGCATGTGGGAGAATTAGTGATAGAATGGATGTGGAAGATGTGCAGATTGGCCTGGGAGGAAGGTAGAGTCCCGGAGGATTGGAAGTCAGGTATAATTATTCCCTTGTACAAAGGAAAGGGGAAAAAGAAGTGTGTAGTAATCAGAGAGGCATTTGCTTTCTTAGTGTAATAAGAAACGTATATGGTAGGATACTTATTGACAGAATTAGGGAAATAACAGAGGAATTAGTTGGAGAAGTACTGGGAGGCTTTAGGAAGGGAAGAGGTTGTGTAGATCAGATATTCAATCTCAGATCTTTATTGGAAAAATTTCTCAGAGAAGGGAAAGAAGTTGTAGGCAGCCTTCATGCATTTGGAGAAAGCATATGACAAGGTGGATAGACAAGGATTGTGGAAAGTATTAAGAATATATGGAGTAGATGGGAAGTTGTTGAAGGCAGTGAAGAGTATGTATGAGGGTGCAAAGGCTGCAGTGCATGAGGATAATGAAGTGAGTGAAGTATTCTACTTGAAGGTTGGATTGAAACAAGGATGTGTCATGTCTCCATGGTTGTTCAGTCTGTATGTGGATGGGGTTATAAAAAGATACAAGGTAGGGCAGTGGATGTTGGAGCGGCCCTAGTGAGTTTGGAAACTTTCTGTACTGTTTTTTGTAGATGATACTGTGTTGTTAAGTGAAGATGAAGGGGAGCTGCAAGGCTTGGTGGATGAGTTTGGGAGAGTGTGTAAGACACAGAATCTAAGGGTGAATGTGGAGAAGAGTAAAATGATGATATTCGAGAGATGTGAAGTCAGTGAATGTACAGTTGGATGGGGAGGAAATGGAGAATATGAGTGCGTTTAAGTACTTTGGTAGTGTGATGAGTAAGGATGTAAGTTTAGAGGGTGAAGTGCTTGAAAGGGTACAGTACGGAAGAAAGGTGGCTAGTACTTTCAATGCAGTGATAAGAAACAGGGAAATGAGCATGGCAGTGAAAAAGCTACTACATGACAGCATTTTGATACCAACTCTAACATATGGAAGTGAAGCTTGGACCTTGCTGGAGGGACAAAAGTCAACAGTGAGAGCAGTGGAAATGAGTTATTTGAGAGGAGCATGTGGAGTCACATCGAGAGACAGACTGACAAAGGAGGAAGTAAAGGTGTGTTGTTGTGGATGTGGATGTGATAGGAAGCGTTAGAAGAAACACATTAAGGTGGTTTGGCCATGTGGAGAGGATGGAGAGTGAGAGACTGTCGAGGAGCGTCTATGTCAGTAAGGTGGAGAAGGGGAGAGGGAGGGGGAGGCCAAGGATGAGAGGGAGGGATGGAATGGAGAGGTATATGAGTAAGGGGTGTGTGAGCTGGGAGCAGGGCAGTGAAATGGCGAGGGACAGCGACGTGGAGGCGATTTGTTTGTGGCCACCCCATATTGAATTAAGGCGTCTGGCAATAGATAAATAGATAGACATACAGTTTTTGTGATGAGATAAGTTTTTTTATGCACTTTTGTCATTATATTCAGAAACTATTGGTTATTTTTCTTTTTATGATCATTATCATATCAGTGTGCCTAGGAACTGTAAGAACAAAGCGGACATTCTTTTGCTGTACATGTGGCTGCTTTACAACCAAAGCACAACGACGAACTATCACAATAGAATAAAAAAAATTGTGAACTTGGGAACCAAGACATGCAATGGCCACCCCATCAGATTTGTTCAGTTTGTTCAAGTGGTTTGTGTGATTGGTTGAACAAAAAGAAGACATCGGTGCATTTTGCACTACCTATGATGTGGATGGAGCCAAGAGACCTCCGTAAATACTATTTTTGTGTGTGTGTGTTTTAAGAAGAAATGAATTTTCTACCAAAAAAACAAACACAAGATTGTAAACCCAAACATGGATTCAACACGTAGACCAGTAGTGCATGAGGAAACAATTCCCCTTCCGTTTTCTCCCGAAGATGTGTTTTACTTTGACGATGAAATATATACAGTAGTGATGAAGGTGCGCCTGCATGAGACCCCAGATTTCGAATTAAACCAAAAGAAAATTCTAAGTTAGTCCTATCCACACAAGAATATCTCAACAGTCTTGTCATGGGTTTATCACTGTCAAAAGGGAAGGGTGAACCTCTTGCTTCACGACTGAGAGAAAATAACATGCTTGAGAAAAAAAATGCTAGTGAGTCATTCTTGAAAGTGGAATGGCTGCAATTTTCAAAGTGGATGACCTTCTCAGTTGTTGTCATGACACTGTCGGGCAATTTGCAAGTGTATCAGAAATACATGCCGCATATGACTGTAGGTTGTTCATCGATTTGTCACAGCGAAACTTGAATGCTGTTCTAGTGCATAAATGGAAATTTAAAACCCTCTATTCCAATTTTCAACTCTGTTCATCTAAAAGAGTTTATGATAACATAGGTATCCCTATTAATGCAGTTCGATACAGTGTTCACCAATAGAATCGTAGCAGATATCTTAAAATTATATCCATGCTGATGAGCATGCAAGGAGGATTCACTAAGCACTGCTGCTCATTGTGCCTGTGGGACGGCTGTGTTTCTACTATGGATCATTATGTTAAACATAATTGTCCTGCAAGGTCCTCATACACCTTAGTTCCAGGAAAACACAACATCCAGTCTGTTCCTCTAGTTGATCCGAGGAAGATAATTCTACCAGTCCTCCACATTAAACTAGGCTTGATGAGGAACATTAAGGCAGTGGGTAAGACCAATTCAAGAAGGTTTTAATTCCTTTCTAAAAACATCCCCAAGTAAATGCAGCAAAAATTAAAAGAGGAATTTTTGTAAGAACCCAAATCCTAAAGGTTTTGAAAGACAAAAATTTTGAGTTTGGTAGGCATTCAAATAGTTATGCACCAACTTTTCTGGGAATAACACGTCTCCATCGTCTCGGACTGGATGTGATGGTGCATGTCGCTGAAATTACATTATTGCATTACCTTTCTTTCCAGAAATCCTTGTTGTAAAGAGCAATGAACATGATCGATGATTTCACCAAGATATTCAAACAATGGAATCCCACTACCAGGGTTTTTGGAATGAAAGCATGATAGCACACTACTGCTAGATGTTGTACCATGATGATCCAGGTCATGTGTTTAAGATAAAATTATTTTCAGGGTAATTTTCATCGCATTTCTGTTACTTTCTATAAAAGTCAATCACTATCATGTTATTACTGTTTAGTTCTGTGAACAGCATTTGTAACTACAGAAATCATCTTCTGATGCGCATCTTGTTTGATGTAAAAGAATTTTTTTCTGAGTTTTGTTTGTTCAAAACTATTCACAGTATTATCTTGAGCGTTGATGTCATTTTTGCAACGTTTAGTAACACTGGTCAGTAAAGATTTTTCACCTGAGATGATTTTAAAGCACTCTTCTATACCTTTGAAATTTTGATGTAATCTCATTTTTTTAACGACTTTATTAAAAAAAAAAAAAAAAAACTAGACGCCCTAGAAGAAAACTAAAGTCAAATTTGGAATCAGCGTCAAAAAAAATAAATAAATAAATAAATCTAAAAAAAAGATGTATTGACAGGTTAAAGAAAAAAACAAATGTTGACCAGTGTAACTGGCTGAAAAAACATGTTGCAGTCCAAGTAAAAAAACAAACAAACAAACAAGCAAAGCCTTGTATGCGGGACGGAGAAAAAAACACTCAGAGGCTTAACACACACACACACACACACACACACACACTATATATATATATATATATATATATATATATATATATATATATATATATATATATATATATATATATATATATATATATATATGTATGTATGTATGTATTTATATAGGAGCCACTTTGTTTGATCACGCCCAAACCAAGCGCCAGAGACCCCCAGACTCATATATAATCTGAATCAGGGTGACCCAAGGATGGTTTTAGGGGGGTCAAAATTTAGATCTGGGTCATTTGAGGTCACCGTTAGCGTGTTTACCGTTTTGGCTCAAGCAACGCCGGATACCCCTGCAGCCCAATTTTTGGCATGGAAACACACATGAACTCCAGCTCGGACATGGGCTTTGTGAGGTTGACCTCCGAAGTCATTTGAGGTCATTGTTTGAAGGTCATTTTAGGTTACCAGCAATACACTTCCAAAGGACTGGACCCAGCAGCCCATTATTTGGAATGGAGACTCACATGACTTTCAGCTGGGACATAGGCTGTGTGAAGTTAACCTTCGAGGTCATTTGAGGTCACTGGTGATACACACTCGAACGGCTGGACCCAGCTGCCCAATTTTAGGCATAGAGACCCACATGACCTACAGTTATGACATAGTTTATGTGAGGTCGGCCTCCAAGGTCATTTGAGGTCACTGGTAAGAGATCACTTCAGGTCACAGGTAACAGTAAACAAGTGCGCACAAAGACTGTACGTTAGTCCGTGAAGGCTGAAATAGAAAGTTCCTGAATCTCTTGTAATCCCTTTTCCAGAGGATAAGAGTTACATGGTCTTTCTGGGGTAGAAAGATTGAACTAGAACAAATAGGATTAGAGCCTTTTTGGCTCAACAACGCCGGGTACCCACTGCTAGTATATATATATATATATATATATATATATATATATATATATATATATTATTTTATATATATATATATATATATATATATATATATATATATATATATATATATACTGTGTACCCTTCACATCATCATCATCATCATCATCATCATCATCAGCCGTTGAGGTCCACTGCAGGAACGGCCTTTCCCTACCGAAGCAGGGACGATACAGCCAATATATCTCTGCCCAGTGGCTTAGGCTGTCTGGTAGAGACTGTGTGTAGGGTAAGAAGTGCTTGTAAGTGTGACTTTAGTGTTGTAGTGGCTTTGGATGTGTATGTAGTCTGTGAACCAAGTGTAATCGGCCTGCCTTAAGCAGATTTGGTGCAAGCATACTAGTAAGCGACACTGGTTCAACCACAGCACCCATTGTATCCGCCAAAGTAGCAAGTGGCTTGGTGAACGCTTCCCAAAGTTTTTACAACTCTCGCAGGAGGCTAACCCGCGCTCACCACTGTACCACAGAGGCTCCATATATATATATATATATATATATATATATATATATATATATATATATATAGATAGATAGATAGATAGATAGATAGATAGATAGATAGATATACTCCCGTCATTAGTCTCTCGCTCTTCATCCTCTCGACATGGCCAAACCACCTCAGTGTATTTATCCTAATCCTTTCTATCACATCCACACCAAAATTCTCCTTCACTTCCATATTTATCAGTCTGTCTCTCCGTGTAACTCCACATGCTTCACTCAAATAACTCAATTCCACACCTCTCACTCTTGACTTGTGTCCTTCTAATAAGGTCCATGCCTCACTTCAATATGTTAGATTTGGAATCACAATACTATCAAAGAGCGGCATTTTTACGTCCATGCTCACTACCCTATTTCATATCACTTCTTTCAAAGAACCAACAACCTTTCTTACCTGTTGTACCTTTCAACCACTTCAACCTCTAAACTTTTATCATTATTCATCACACTATCCAGTTACTGAAATGCATTCACATTTTCCTTTTCGTCATCATCCAGCCTCACTGTGCAATCAGTGACTTCATTTCTCTCGAGACCATATGTATGCTACATTTTATCATTTTATCTAACTATGTATCCATTTGATTATGAACCTTCCTTTCCCCATGTATAACAGGGGGTTGAGGAAGTAGGTTCATTTATGAGCATGGCCTCGGGATGCTTGGTCCCCCCACCTTATCCCATACATTGCCTGCCACTCGTTTCGCTCCTTGTCATTTGCAGTTCGGCTGTTTCGATAGCTTCTTCCATATTTATATTTCAGTTTGAAGTCTTTGACATATTTACCAGTTTGTTCTCCTACTTTATGGATCAAACAGTGTACTGTATATATAACAATTGGTATTAGTTATCTATATATGGTGACCTCGTGGTTATGCATCCAACCCTCAGTCATTCCTGTATCTCCAGCCATAGGCGACACCCACCACAATGCTGACTCCTGCCAAGTACAACTCATAGGCATGTGGAAGGCTTGCCAAAATATTAGCAATATTGCTAGAGATGGGGGTTTCCAGACCAACAGTCTGGCGTTAGGTACATCAGTTTCAGGAATCGGAGAGATTATGAGACCTTTCCAGAACAAGCAGGCCAAGACATACTAGCGTAGTAGAAGCTAGGATTGTTAGCGACATTCATGACCATTCATTCACTCATGCCATGGCTACAAAAGAACGGCTACATCTGGAGGTCTCTGCTAGAACAGTCAAACGACACTGACATAAGAAAGAACACCATCGGGTTCCTACTGTCAAGGAAAGGTTAATCGACCAACACAGAGTGAGAAGGCTACGATTTGCCGAAGAGTATGTGGAACAGGACATGGACTTCTAGGCACAGGTAATTTTTTCAGATGAGAAAACATTTTGTTCCACCAGTTTTATGGGAAGATCCACTGCTAGAGGCCCAACAACACAAGGTATGATGTGTGACATGTCTACCTTGAAGTTAGGAGTGGCAATGGCAATGTGACCCTGCATGTGTGGGGCTGGGTAAACCATAACATTGTGGGTATGATGGCAGACACAAAGCCACGGTTCACCTCAGAAAATATTTGGAGATCCTTAAAGAACTGACGCTGCCAACAGTTAGAGATTTCACATTATCTTACCCTGAGAGGATTGTATTTATGCAGGTAAGAAAGTCATTGGTAAATACTATAGTATGTCTTGTTATCCTGCTGAAACAGCTCATTTAGAAAAAAATCATTCAAACTGCCATTAATGACATAAGTGGGGTCATGGAAAAATTTTAAGTAATTTAGCCAATATAATATTTAACCTATAAATATATGTTATACTGAGCAAAAATTTTGATGATATTGTAACTAAAAATGCATTAAGTTAAGCTGGCCAAGATAAACCTCGCTCACTTGCTTTACTATATGACTTTGGCCATTGGCAGCATTCACCAGCTGCTAGGTCAGCAGTCAGAAAAAGTAGGGACGTAGGGTAAAGATGGTGGTGTGTATGGAAAGCGTTAATTAAAGAAAGCTTATAAATGATTTCTGTCGAGGATAATGGTAATGCAAATTGGCTTGCCATATTTTGTCTGGCTAATACGAACACTTCTGTAAAACACTGGAGATCAGTGTTTCCTGTCCATAAAACTCTGTTAAGTATTATTATAAAATATTTTTTTAAAAGCCTGTACCCATGTAAAGTATTTTTTAAATTTAATGTAAGAAGTTAACAGTCTAAATAAGTGTTTATTTGCCATACATAAAAATGTCTCATTACATTTCAACAGGCTCTACTCTCATTCCACACAGCTAGGATAGTGATGCATTGGTTTAATTAGCATCAGGATCAGCTTGACCTCTTGGACTGGCAAAGCAAAGCCTGTGATATGAATCCGATTGAGTTTGTGTGGGCACAGATGTGGGCACCTGGCAGTCCGAGCAGGAGAGAACTTGTCAGCTAGTCTTATACACCTTGAATGAGTGGGAGCACCGTGACACAGAGGGCACCTAGAATCCTTTATAATACTGTCTTCAATGCTACGGCGTTGCACGAAGTCATAGACAAGCGAGGTTACTAGATTGGTCACTAACCAGTGCACCATGATTATCTATCTCTCTATTCCCAGACGCCTTAATCCCGTACAGGGTGGCCACAAACGAATCACCGCCACGTCGCCCTGTCCCCCACCATTTCACTGCCCTGCTCGCAACTCACACCCCCCCTCTCTCATATACCTCTCCACTCCATCTCTCCATCTCATCCTCGGCCACCCCCCCTCCCTCCCCCCCCTCTCAATCTCACTCACATACACTTTCCTCGTCAGTCTCTCACCCTCCATCCTCTCCACATGGCCAAACAACCTCAGTGTATTTCTCCTAACGCTTCCTGTCACAACCACATCCACACCACAACGCATCTTTATATCCTCATTTGTCAGCCTGTCTCTCCATTTGACTCCATAGGTTCCTTTTAAATAACTCATTTCCACTGTTCTCACTCTTGACTTGTGTCCTGCCAACAACGTCCAAGCTTCACTTCCATACGTTAAGAGTTGGTATCAGAATACTGTCATGTACTAACTTTTTCACTTCTATGCTCACTTCCCTGCTTCTTACCACTGCTTTCAAGGAACCAGCAACCTTTCTTCCTTTTTCTACCCTTTCAAGCACTTCACCCTCCAAACTTCCATCTTTACTCATCACACTCCCCAAGTACTTAAACGTACTCACATTTTCCATTTCCTCACCATCCAACCTTAGTGTACATTCACTGACTTCACTTCTCTCGAAGACCATCACTTTACTCTTCCCTACATTCACCTTTAGATTCCGTATCTTACTTTCCCAAACTCATCCACCAAGACTTGCAGCTCTCCTTCGTCTTCCCTTAACAACACAGTATAATCTGTAAACAAGAGTACGAGGAGTTTCCAAACACTACCCTCTCTCACTAGGGCCGCTCCAACATCCACTGCCCTACCTTGTACCTTGTTTATTACCCCATCCATGTACAGATTGAACGACCATGGAGACATGACACATCCCTGTTTCAAACCAACCTTCAAAGAGAAAAATTCACTCAGTTCACCATCCACACGCATTGCAGCCTTAGCACCATCATACATACTCTTCACAGCATTCAACAACGTCCCATCTACGCCATATATTCTTAATATTTTCCATAATCCTTGTCTATCCACCCTGTCATATGCTTTCTTCAAATCCATGAAAGCCACATTCAACTTCTTTCCCTTCTCTAGAAACTTTTCCAATATAGATCTAAGAATGAATATCTGATCCACAAATCTCTTCCCTTCCTAAAACCTCCCTGTTCTTCTCCGACTAATTCCTCTGTTATTTCCCTAACTCTGTCAGTAAGTATCCTACCATACACTTTTCCTATTATACTAAGAAGACAAATGCCCCTACGATTACCACACACTTCTTTACCCCTTTTTCTATGTACAAGGGAATAATTATACCTGACTTCCAATCCTCCGGGACTCTACCTTCCTCCCAGGCCATTCTGCACATCTTCCACATCCACTCTACTACTATCTCTCCCCTATGCTTCAGCATTTCACCACACACTCCATCAATTCCTGGGGTTTTCCCCAATTTCACTTTCTTCATTGCTTCCACAACTTCTATCCTACTGATTTCTTCCTGTCTTCTCACCTCCCTCCTTCTCCCAGCCATTCCCCAGCCACTTAAACTCCATTACCTCCATTCTCTATGTTCAACAATTCCTTAAAGTGTTCTCTCGATTTACTTACTTTTCTCCCTTCTCCACTAGCAATCTACCATTTTTATCTTTCACTCCCCTACTAACTTCACTGCCACCCTGTCTTACTCTCTTCACCTCTTTCCAGAACATTTTCTTACAGTCCCTCCACTTAACACTCAAATTCCTTCCACATTCCTCATCCACTCTCTTCATACTCTCTCTTACTAATCTTTTCACCTCTTTCTTCCTTTCTACATATAACTCTCTCTTCTGGTGCTCGACTTCTTCCACACCCCTGTTTCTCATCCATTCATTGTATGCTTTCTTCTTTTGTGCCACAACCTGTCTCACCTCTTTGTTCCACCTTGCTGTTCCTTGCACCCCCTTCCGTCTTCTTTTCACCCCACACACCACATCACATGCTGCACATATTTCTTCTGTGAATATCTTGCACACACCTTCCACGTCCTCAATCTGCTTCAGATCATATTTACCCAATCGTTCCTCCACTTCTCTCTTATATTCTGCCTTTTTCTCATCCTCTTGTAACCTTTCCACTCTCCTTGCACCTACTTCTTCTTCCCGTCCTTCCCTTCTTCTATTTCTCCATGTTACTTGGATCTTGATTCTGGCCATCACCAAGTAGTGGACAGAAAGTCCACTCCCTCAACCTCTATAAGCTCTTGAATCCATTACACATGATTATGCTACTGTGATTTTTGGTATTTTATACACAACTTAATTAATATGTAATGCTTGACCATTGTATTTCATGGATAGATATTCCTGTAACATAAATAAGTTGTTTTTTACTTCTATCGTCTTTATGCATGCCTTTAACTCTTCTCTGATATTTAAGTATCTATAACCCGTGATTATTGTATTTAGGGACAGGTCCTAAAATGACACGAATTAATATTCTTCATGTTTCAGACCTGACTGGAAAAAAGTACTAAATAATTCTCAAGCAGTAAGACTAATTTCCCTATTATGTCTTCTGTAAATAAGGGTACTTAGTGGTGTGTCAATGTGCATTTAATTTTGAGTTATTCTCTGATATAATAAAATTTGATATTCTACTGTCTGTTATTTATCAAATGTAGAATAATATGAGTATCCATTGTGGAAATATGAATAAAAAGTTATCAGCAGATATTTGTATTCCTATTAGAAATGGCTTGGAACACAGATTCAGTGTATCCAGATCTGACAACATAATCTAAGCAACCCTCAAATGGACACAGACCATTGCACCTGGTGGGTGTGGAGCAACGTCAGTATTGCCTGTGCCCTCAAACAGAACATACAGCAGCGAGAACATGAAAATTATTAATTTTGTCAAAATTAATGACAGGTTTCATGTATAATGTAATAATTGAATACAATATTGCTATAATTTATAATCACTAATACAGTCATACAGCTACAGTAAATCATCGGTTGTTTGCCTATATGGCCCTAGAATTGTGCATATGTGAGGCCATCCTCCCTGGTGAGTCATGTCTGCACAAAACATGATGTTGGTGAGGAGTTTCCAGTTCATGTAAAAGAGCCGGTTCAGCTTTGTAGAAATAAGGCGAGTGACTGTACATTTTACTACATCAGTGGATTCTACTGTCAATTCAGACAAGGTTGAATGCCATGTTGTCGTTCGCCAAACACCTCTTCCCCCAGGAACACTCATGTCCACACACGGTAACACTTGTCCTACGTGACAGAACCGATTCTGGAATATCAATAAAAATTATAAAATGCAGTTATTTCATAATAATAATTGGATTCATATAATGTTACACATTTCTGCTGTATATTGAATGCCCAAATAATATTTATTTTAAAAAGATATAAGTGGTACTGAAAAAAGGAGCTAAAAATGCCATTTTTTGTATATGTACTCAAAATGACTATCACCCCCCCTCCCCGAAAAATAAGACACATAGAGTGATCGGCTTTGTACTGTTTTATTCTCTCTGAATGCTCAGTTACACATCCAGATTTGAAGTACATAGCATCACTGAAACCTTCATGGAACATGAAGGTTTCATTGATGCCATAATGTAGTACATGGCAAAAAGAAGCGGACAACAAAGTTTTTGAAAAAAAAAAAAAAAAAAACATATTGAGCAAAAAAGAACAAGGAAATAATGGAAGTTATGTGACAAACCACTTTATTTAGGGAATGTCTTTCAACAACTCTTCTTGAATTTGTTGCAAGTTGAGGCCACATTTTGCTGTTATTCCAAAATACTGTACTGTGTACATTTTTTACCTAAAACATACAGTAAAGATACCCTGTTGTAGTACATGCAGCTCAAACACAGTATATACAGTATATTGTAACAAACTAAATACTTACCTGGAATTTTTCTAAAATGTCAGGTCTAAGACATATAATAAATATATAAGTATATACATAGCTCCATAGCTACAGACATAACTACAAACATACATACAGTCGTGGTCATAAACAATCACCTATCTTCTGGCACCCCGTGCCTCAGGCTGGCTCCTTTATGTGTGGCAGGTCATAGCGGAGTAAGAGAGACTAAGAGGGAGGGGTCAGAGAGAGAAGGGAAGGTGAGTGGGGGGGACGAGCGATTGTACTGGGGGGGAGTGAGGGAGGGGGGGAAGGGGGTTAGAGGAGGGAGAATGAAATGCCAAGTGGTGGTCACATAATTTGTCTATTTTCCTTCCTTCAGAGCATGATATAAACGAGTTAATATTTGGTAGATAATGCTGCGTTACACCTTGTATTGTGGCGTCAGATAACAAGCTTCAGATAGATGCTGCTATCAAGGGTTGGCTCGGGAAATAAAAATACTGAGGTGACAGATCAAATATTAGTGTGAAGCCAGGCATTTGTGTTTATCCGTGTATTTTGACTTTGGTTGCAGAATGGAATCTGGATGGCTTTGACTTCCGTTATGTTTGTGTAAGAAACGTCCTCTACCCTTACATGTAATTAATTTTTAGAGCTAAATAACCTATGCAGCCACTGACATGGCTGTGTCCACAGTAATATGATCGTCCTCTCGGTATACACTCCCTCTATACAGTCACCATAATGTCAACTATCTTATAGCATCTCTATATGCAAAGCCTATTTAACTGCGCATAAAAGGTAAATAAATCTGATATCTGCGCACATGGGTGTATATAATAACGATATCTCTCATTATCTGTTCCATAGACTCCATGCCAGTATGGATTTGAATGGTTGTCTAACAACCCCAGTACCCTCTCATCGCCTCCGAATGATATTTTCCTTTGAGGGAAAAAAAATAACCAGTTGAAATTGGTGGACATGGCAGTAATGTTGTGCTGGAAACTTCTGGCTCTGCACTCATGTTTCATTATTCACGTCAGTATATTTTTCTCACGAGGCAGCCCTTGATATCATAACCTATTTAAAGCTTGTTATCTGGCACTGCTATAGCAGGTGTAATGCAGCATTATCTGCCAAATATTAACTCCTTTATATCGTGCCCTGAATGAAGGAAAACAGACAAACTATGTGACCACCACTTCGCATTTCATTCTCCCTCCCCTACCTACCATCCCTCCACTCCCTCACTCCACCCCCGCGCCATCACTCATCCCTCCGCCCACCTTCCCATCCCTCTCTGTCCCTTCCCTCTCAGCCCCTCTTACTCGGCTGACACTTGCTGTTCATAAAGGATCCAGGCTGAGGCACGGGGTACCGGAGGATAGGTGATTATTTATGACCACGACCGTACATGTAGCCATAAACATGCTTATATGGCTACATATATAGATATATAGCAACAAATACAGCTACATACATAGTTATGAGCATAACTACAAACAAACAGACGGTTTGCTTACAAACAAGTTCCAATGTTTGAAGCCGCAATTCCTGAAATTTTGCACTTGTTACTGTCGTCCAACATAGGGGATCGATTTACCATAATACACTTATCACTGCCATCCAGTGTGTCAGTACAAATTGGCAAAAAAGAGTAGAATAAGCGGAGGGACAACAACAACTCACCCTTCCTCCTCGATGAAAGACAAATAAAAAATGAGGCTATATGGAACCTCAAGTACTGCCACCTTATGGTAACCATTGAGATCACGTGAGGAAGGGCGCATGTATACGTAGATGTACCCGAGGTGTTTAAAGTAGACTGAGAAGGTTATCTGGTTGTATTGTCAATGGGAGTGGCACCAGGAGAGAGTAATGGTGAGGCCTTGTAGGTTATGTCAGTGTAGGCCTTCTTTGTTCCGTTATCTCTTTCCTATTTTAAGTGGGATGATGAAAAAGGCAGATTGGGGTCTATGGAGTTCATTGTTAGACATTTATATCGAATAGTCATTTACAACGTAATGTAGCACGACAGCAAAGCCTCCTAGCTGACCCTCGTGTTATTCGGCCCTCTTTCCAACCTCTTCTCTCTCCTGCCCTCTCTCTTGTTCTCTCTCTTGTTTAACCTTCCTACATGCGATATCGGGCTTATATCCCTCTCTAGCTTCTGGCTAAAGTGTGTGGGCATACATATGTGCATGTGTGTGTGTGTCGGTCATGTTTCCGAAACATGATCAGGTGTGTTTGGCATTCTTGATGAGCATAGGCAAGGGGATGTGTAGTTGTCTCTTCCTGGAGAACTCGACATAACTACCTGTTTTACATACTGTTACCTATGGCTAAATATTACATACTGTAGTTACATAATTATAGTATTGTGTCATAACATATTATGCCTACATATTGCTCGGTCAAGCTCACTGTCGTACCAAGGACAGTAAATATTGTCATAATATATTAATGCACTCTATATATTACAGTTTTGAGCTAATCAAGTGAAATACAAAATATTGTAAAAGTTACATAATTGTATGAATATTGTATCATAAATGCAGTTACATTGTGTTAATGCAATTGTAGTTACATTGTGTAAATGCAACTGTTAGGCAAGTGTGACTGTAAAATAACATTGTTTTAATGCAACTTGTACATAATTGTGGTGGCCATAAAATTGTACTTACATCTTGTTAATGCAACTATTACATAATTGTGTTTGCCATAACACTGTAGTTACATCTTGTTAATGCAACTGTTACTTAATTGAGTTTGCCATAAAACTGTAGTTACATCTTGTTAATGCAACTGTTACTTAATTGAGTTTGTCATAAAACTGTAGTTACATCTTGTTAATGCAACTGTTACATAATTGTGTTATTCGTAAAACTGTAGTCACGTCTTGTTAATGCAACTATTACATAATTTTGTTTGCCACAATATTGTAGTTACATCTTGTTAATGCAACTGTTAGATGATGTGGTTGTAACTAATTGTAGTTACATAATTATAGCAATTGTAACAAAACTACAGTAATGCTAATGTTGGTAGTTACATAATTGTAACAACTGTAACATCATTGGAGTAATGCTAGTGGTTGTAGTTACATAATTGTAGCAATTAACATAATTGCAGTAATGCTTGTGTTTATAGTTACATAATTGTTGCTAGTGTAACATAACTGCAGTAAGGCTAGTGTTTGTGGTTACATTTTTTTTTTTTTTTTACATGTCCGACTCTGGGCAAAGGCTTCGGGTCCTATCCCCAAGTCCCAGTGGTTCTCCTTGGGGCCCAGTAGTCCTCCTGCATCTCCACATGTCACCACTTCGGCTAACTCCCATCATCCATGCTGAATACATGTTAAGGCTGTCTCGTACAGGACTAGTGTACTGGTATTAGCAGGGGTACTTTTATGACGTCACCAGGTCATCTAGAAGATCAGAAAATTCTGCTTTTATAAAAATTCAAATCCCTAAACTGCTCCCTACCCCAGTTGGAATTCGAACCTAGGCCCATTTGGACTGCAGGCCGCCTCTCTACCCATTCTGCCATAATTACAGAAAAGCTAATGTTTGTAGTTACATAATTTTAGCAACTGTAACATAATTGCAGTAATGCTAGTGTTTGTAGTTACATAATTGTAGTAACTAACATAACTGCATGAATCACAAGGGTGGTCAATGTAGCTATATAGTTGATAGATACGTATATAATTTATACAATAATAACAATACAGTCATATCATGAATCAGCCATATTTGATGTACTTGGTTATCTGGGTGTATTGGCATAGTTTTGTTGCACAGTTTATATTTAAATGATATTATGTGTAACCCCATATTTTTTTATTGTACGTTATATAAAATTGACTATACAATATTTACAACACGTTTGGTATTCACTTAAATCCACACATCACTTGACACTAAAATCCTCCAAAGGTTGTGAAATCAACTTGATATGTTGTATCTTTAGGTACTGGTTGTATTTAAGTTTGTGGTTGAGTATAGCATACTGTTGCTAGCTCCATTTGTGTTAGGCATTTTCACTTGATTTTCCTTGTAACTGTAATACAAAGGATATGTGTGTACTTATATTCTAATTCTCCGATCTCACTAGATTTTCATGCATATGTGTTAAGGTTGTCTATCACCGTGTATATATGTAAAGTTGTATATAAATGAAGTAGTACTATTAAACTAATAGAGTAAATGTTCATCTCACTGATAATAATTGTGGTAGTGATGATAGTGATGTTGGCTCAAGGATGTTGGTAGGGTCTGGTTCATGTAGGTCAGGGTCCTGGCATGACTGTGTCAGAAATCGTGTCATCACTGGGGGGTACGCACACAGGCTGGCAGGCAGGCAGGCAGGTGAAGGATGGCAGGCTAGTGTTGTCAGGCCCTTGGACTTGTTACGATGCTCTTAGCATATGATGACACTGCTGAGTCGCTGCCTCACTCTTGTAGTTGTGATGGAGAAGATGATGGTGGTAGTGTTGGAGGGTGGTGGAGGATCAAGGATGGAGAAATGTGTTGATGCTACATCAACACACTGGGTCAACACTATTAGCACAGATTAGTACAGATGCACTTCCTCCTTTCTTACTTTCCTTGTTTGCTTCTTCTTCTTCTTAACTTGCAGTGTGTGATTTTCCTTATCTTGTTGAGATTAACTCGTAGGCTTGTACTTGTAGAGTTGTCGATAAACGTAGCTTATTGCTCCTATTGTTTCTCGTAAATCGTGGAGTTGTGGCTGAGGTGGTTGGGAGTGGTTAGGGGCGAAGTTAAGTTGCGTTGATGCTCCGCCAGTTCTTGCTCTCTACTTTGCTTATTTCTTTGCTTGTTTGTTTCTTGTTAGTTGTGGTTGCATGAAGTCACCAAGTTGAGCAAAGTCGTAGGGGTTTGATTGTAATTTGTTCGTTGATTGTTGATTTGAGACGTTAATTGGTTTCGTTTACCACCGTTGTTTAATGTTGTAATAGTTCAGGAGAGTAGTCTGCTGCGCATAAACTCATTAGGTGTGGTTTGATTGTAGTCATAGATTATTTTTTTTGTAATTTGTAGATTGATTGTCAATGTGCGTAGTTTATCGTTGTATAAACTCTTAAGGCGTGGTACTGTAGTTCGGTTTGTTGTTACCAATGTAAGTAGACAGAGCCGAGTGGTTTGATTACAGAGAAAGGTTATCAGGTTGTATCATTGATGGGAGTGGCACCAGGAGAGAGAGTATTGGTGAGGCGTTGTAGGTGATGTCAGTGTTCCACCTCCCTGATCAGTTATCCTCATCATATTTCAAGTGGGATGATGAAATAGGCAGATTGGGGTCAATGGAGTTTATTGTGAGAAACTTAACCCGTGGCATCCCATCAAAGTATGGGTATGTTGCAACATTTTGTCACAGCTAGTCCTATTGTAGTACTGGTACGTCGTGCAATTGCAAGGTTCATAATTTGCATACTTTTCAATTTTTGCGCGTGATTTTTGGTACATATACACGGGACACCTTCCTCTATTCCTCTACAAGATGCCAGGCAGGGACAATGCCTTACACTGCATAACCTCCCCCCCCTCCCCCCGCACGCCATTGGCCAGGTCACCTGTTACCAGTGACCTGGTCAATGAAGACATTCAGGGCCAGAGTGATTCCCCAATCGATGACAATGTGGAGGACAAAGTTTACATAGCATTAGAGGAAGAAACAGTCAGAAATGATGATCAGGTAATGTTACCAAAAAAGGTCAGGTATGTTGATGAGTTAGTCAGTGAAACAATGCTTATAATGCCTATATTACTGTTTGAAAACCAATATACTCTCATACTACATATAAATTCGTACCAAATAAATAAATAAATACCGTTTATGAGTGGTGTGGAATAGTTACCCTCCCATAGAACTCGTTTTCTTTGGAGCCAGCCTGATAGAAAACCCAGTAAGGTAAGGAGGTACTGCTACCTGTATCGAGTATTTTAAACCTCAGATGAGCGATTTCTCTATGAATTTTCGATGTTATTCACCAATAACGGAGGTTTTAGCCAAAAAAAAAAGAAAAAAATAGCTCGGGACTGGGGGCTTTCGGAGGTGCGAAATAGCTCGGGACGTGACAGGTTAAATCGAATAACGATTTAAAGCATAACGTAGCCTGACAGCATGACAACCTCTTCTCTTTATTGCTCTCTCTCTTGTTTAACCATCCTACATGTGATATCAGACATATATCCCCCTCTAGCTTCTGGCTAAAGTGTGTGGCTTTACGTATATGTGTGTGTGTGTGTGTCGGTCATGTTTCCGGCACATGATCGAGGTGTTTGGCATTCTTGATTAGTCTAGGCAAGGGGATGTGTAGTTGTCTCTTCCTGGAGAACTTAGACATAACTACCTGTTTTACCTATTATTACCTATAGCTATATAGTTACAAATAGTATTGTATCATATTATGCCTTCACATGGGTCTGTCAGATCAAATGGCATTGTTCATGGTTTAAAGTTTCCTTTATGTTTATTTTAGATTATCATCACCAGACAAAACACTCATGGATCAAAAAATATCCCAGTGATGAGTATAATAGTCAGTCGTTAATCAGAATCAAACAATAAAGCCGCACAATAGTAGCAAACAGGTGCAACTGAGGCATATTGGCTAAGTTTAGTTGTTCATAACCTATAGTCATCAGTTATCTGAGGCCGTATATCTCATACCTAATATGGTATTTCATATACTACGCTCTAAGTGAAAGATATATGAGCAATTAATGATCCCCTCTTTCAAACAACCCCCCTCTTCCACACCTTACTTTCCTCCACCACTCTTTGGCCGCCAGGTCTCCCCCTCACCCCGTACTCCCTCACACACCGTCTCACCTTATTTCACCCCCCTCCCCTAACTCCCATCCTACCCATTAAACATGCTACGCTTAAAGAGGCAGCCGGGGAGAAGAAGGTATCGAGGAGAGTGGAATATTTTTTATGGCCACGGGTGTACAGTACGTTAAATATAAATTTTGAGAGAGTACTGTAGAAGACTGAATATCACACAATATACTTAGCAAAGAGTTCAGGAAATGAGTTGGACGCAACCAGGTGTGTGTGTGTGTGTGTGTGTGTGTGTGTGTGTGTGTGTGTGTGTGTGTGTGTGTGTGTGATGAATTCTGAATGCTACTAAGTTTAAGCCCAGCTGCTTGGAAAGTATCAAAGCAAAAGATATATTAATAAAAAGGCAGATGTATTTATTATTATAAAGCAAAGGAAGCAACCCAGGAAACAATCATTAATAGGTAGTTGATGATACAAAAATACAAATAAATTATTGACTACCTTCCCATTCAGCTTATTCTGTAAGAAAGGTCGGGGACCCGGGCCTCTCCCCTTCCCCATCCAGCCTTTGGCCGTTCTTTTGGGCAAAGGCAGTTTTACTGTGGAAGAATATTGTTGCTTCAAGTATGCTTGTATGAGATTTATAAGAGAAGAATGCAATCGGTCTATTATACTCCATGTCATCAGTAATGCACTGTTAGGGATCAAGGCCACATAGTTTCCAAATCCACATCATGCACTGCATGATTGATTAGCCTTCCTTCACTGACTAGGTGAATTATGTGTTCCTTTGCACAGTGCTGGACAAGCACAATACTTTATATCATACTAGGTCTTCTTCTTGTTTCTCTATAAATCTTCTTCTCACTTCTGTGTGGGGTAGATGTTTCTGACTGCTCTCCTCCATCTGGCCCGATCGTACATATCACCCTATGACACCTCTTTTTCTCTCAAATGGTCCCTTACGTTGTCCATCCACCTCAGCTTCGGTCTTCCTCTCCTTCTCCTACCTTGTAATCCATCTCCATCACTCATATACCCACATATGTCTCGTTGCTTCTGATCACGTGGTCGTACCACTGCAGTCTTTGTTCCTGTACTTTCTTAGATATCTTCACTACCTTCGTAGTTCCTCTTATTCTTTCATCCCTGATCTTATCCATTTTAGTTGCTCCACACATCCATTTAAGGATTTACATCCTCTGCTACATCTAACTTCATCTCCTGTGCTTTCTTCTCTGGCCATGTTTCAGCCCCATACACCATTGCTGGCCTTACTACCGTCTTGTATACTCTTTCCTTAACCTTTACGCCGTTTCTGCGATTGCATAGAACCCTCGACATCTTTTTCGAGGTGTTCCACCCTGACTGCACTCTGTGTTATCTCTGTGTCCAAATTTCCATCCTCGGCCACCGTTAAACTTATGTATATAAAAATTATCTACTCTCTTCAACTTTGTCCCTTGCATACTAATCCCGAGGTCTTGATCTTCATTGAACCTTAGGTATTCCGTCTTCTATCTACTGATCTTAAATCCTCTGTCTTCAGTAGCTTCCTTCACTGTTCTAATTTTAACTCTTCTACGTCCCGGTTGGTGCTGCTTAGTACGATGTCATCAGCAAACAGCATGCACCGGAGGGATTGATCTCTTATCCCACGAGACATCGCATCCATAATCAGATTAAAAAGGTATTGGCTTAAAGAATCTCTGATGTAAACCAATTCCAACTGGTATCCATTCCATTAACCCAACATTACTTCTAATCTGTGCTCTTGCTCCTTCGTACTTGGACCATCCTTACGTACTTCTCCGACACTCTCTTCTCTCTCATACACCACCAGACTTCTTGAAGTGGCACATTATCGTAAGCCTTCGCTAGATCTGTGAAGACTATGTGCAGTCCCTTCCTCTTTGCCCGGTGTTTTACCATCATCTGTCTAGCCCAAACATTGCACCCGTCGTCCCCCTACCCGGCATTGAACCAAACTGTTCCTCTCCTATAGATATTTTTTCCCTGCTCCTTCTGTTCATTACTTTCCCAGATCATCATGGTGTCGGACGTTAGCTTTATCCTTCTGTAATTTCTAGTCCTGGATGACACTCTTCTCTTTGTAGGTAGGCACGATAGCACTATCCATGCTTCCGGCATTTTTTCCTGGTAGTATATTTTCTGCATCAGATCCCAAAGCATGTCAGTCCCATATTCTCCCAAGCTCTTCCAGACCTCTATTGATATTTCATGCGGTCCTGTCACTTTACCGTTTCTCATTTTCTTCAGTGCTAACTTTACTTCCTCTCTGCTAATATCCAATGTTACAAGCTGGTTCTGGCCCCCCAAACTACCCTCGTATTTTCCTCTGTTAATAGTTTTCATAATGTCCTTTTCACCTATCCATGATCTTATATTTGTTGCTTAAAGCCATTCGATTCTCATCCACAACCTGTTTAATATGAGTGCAATCCTTGGTTGCCTTATCCCAGGCCTTTGCAGTCTTAGAGATCTTTCTTTTTCCTTCGGGTGTTTCCAACTCTGCATACACTTCCTCCAACGTCTGTGCCTTCGCATTCGTTACTGCCTCCTTTGCTCCCTTTATAGCACGTGTGTAGTTCTCCTTATCATCCTTCCACCCAGACCTATCCCATTTCTTCCTCGCATCTTTCTTGGCTTCACCACCTCCTGCGCTTCATCGTTCCACTACCACGTCTCCTTATCTCCAGGAGGTCTCCTCCCGGATGTTCTCCCTAGCATTTCTTCACTCACTCTCCTTATCACTTGGCTGTTGTGCTCCCACGACTCTCGCACTCCTTCAAGCGGTCTTATTTCATCCAACACTCTCTCTTTAAACTTCCACTTTGCCCCTTCCTCTTTCAACCTCAGACACTTGATTTTCGGTGTAAACTGTACAGGTCTACTTTACATTATCTCTCAATCCTTTACTACCGCCCTGTTCTGTGCCATCACACTTTCTCCATTTATGAACTTGCATTTCTTTATCACTTTCAGCAGGAACGTATATATGAGGAAGTCAATCTTACTTTCTCTTTCTCCACTCCTGTAGGTCATGAACTGACTCACTTTCTTTTCAAAACAAGTATTGACAATCGCCAAATCAAACGACAAAGCATAATCAATCCTCTCTCAATCATTCCTCTCCCCTGCTCTCCAACCTCCATGTTCTCTCTCGATCATCTCCTTGCTCCCTCTCGCATGCTTATTCAGGTCTCCTCCTACAATCAACCTCTCTTCCGCTGGTGTCCCACTGAGTTCATGTTTTTGTTTTTTTTTCCCTCCATAATGCTGCTTTCTCCTCCACATCACAGCCCACTTGGAGAGCATAAGCGTTCACGATGTTTACCATTGTTTCTTCCAGCCCCAGTTTGATGCTCATCACTTTATCACTCCTCCTCCTCACGCTTACTACATTAGTTCTTAGGTCTTTAGACAGCACTATTCCCACACCGTTCCTTCCCTGCCTGTTTGTTTCATTATAGAGAAATTTGTAACCACTACCTAAATCCCTTGCCTTGTTTCCCCTCCACCTCGTCTCCTGCATGCACAGCACGCTCATCCTCCTCCTCTCCATCAAATCCGCCCTCTCTCTTCCTTTCCCAAACTTTGTCCCTACATTCAACGCTCCAACTCTTAGGACAAATGTCTTTAGCCGGGCTTGTCCAAAACCCGGCAGCCATTGCTCATTTGTCATGGGGCAGGCAAAGCCCCTGTGCGTTGCCTACAGGGTACACCCTAGCATTTTCCGAGGCTAAATTTAGGCAATATATTTAAAGTAGCAACCTGGTCGGAAACGATGAATACACACTGCCTGCTTGCAACTTTCACCTGACATGAAAAGGACCTGGGGGGGTGCTTAGTCTGACTGTAGAATAATCCTTCCAAGCAGTTACCTGCTTCCAGAGGATATATCTCACCTTGTCAAGAGTTTTGAGTTTTTCCAGGTTGTATGTCATGTGATAGGAAGCGTTATGAGGAACACACTGAGGTGGTTTGGCCATGTGGAGAGGATGGAGGGTAAGAGACTGACGAAGAGAGTGTATGTGAGTGAGGTGGAGGGGGGAAGAGGGAGGGGGAGGCCGAGGATGAGATGGAGGGATGGGGTGGAGAGGTATATGAGAGAGGGGAGTGTGAGTTAGGAGCAGGGCAGTGAAATGGCGGGGGACAGGGCGACGTGGAGGCGATTTGTTTGTGGCCACCCCAAATGGGATTGACGCGTTTGGCAATAGATAGATAGATAGATGTTATCATTAATATCTCCCCATCATCAGTTGTTCTTGCTTTTTAACTTCTCTAGCTGCTGAAGGTGGCAAGGCAAGAGCGAAACTCCTTGCTACACTCTTTGACTACGGGGACTTCTTGTTTTCCCCATAATAAAAGGAGCACTGGAGGTACCGTACCTTATCATTCCAAGCAGGAGCACCTGGACATCAAAGAGTCGGGGATCCAGGTCTGTCATCATACGCTTTCTGTGGAGGCGATCATTTGAACTGCCTAGCAGAGGTTGAACCAGAACATCCTCCTTGCTTAGTTTTGTCAACAAGAATATCGGTGATTTCGGGAATGGGACACTATATGAATTAGTAAGTGTGCCCTAGCAATAAGCCATAGTACATAATGCAGCACTGAAGTCGCCTCGCCTGAAGTATGGCTCATTTATACTGTACACCCCTAGGCAACTTACCTTCTGCTTACAGGTAACTTTACATTCCCTCTTCTGTCTTTCTTTCCTTCATTCTTTCCTCTTCTTTCTGCCTGTGGATGACTCTACACTGTGTGACAAGCCAAATGGTCTCCTGTACACCAGGAAACCATTTATTAAGCTGCGTGATACCCATAAAACCAAAATGTGGCGCCTGGTGTTTTAGTGGGTATTATTGCGCTCGAATCAGATTGTGCCAGTGAAGGTTTATATCCAAGGGAAGGTTGAGGTTGATTGCTCAAGTAATGTCACTTAGGGATGAATGAGGCTGATCACTCTCATATTAAGTGTCGGGGCTACGGGTCCCTACGCTCCTCATGGGGCAATGAATAATTGGATGATGGATACGTATATATATATATATATATATATATATATATATATATATATATATATATATATATATATATATATATATATTGTTACATAGCCTATGATTTCATCATCCTTTGTGTAATTTTAACGCACAGTTGCTGCATGTTTGATCATGAGCGTGTTCTGCCTCAGTCCCCCCCTTCTACCGTTATAGTAGAGTAAGTCGACATTTCTGTTATTCAGTGCGGGATTGTCATCTTTTTGTCCCCATGGCTTCATTTGCGCGTCCTTATTACAAGTTGTATCAAGCTCTGCCGGCCCCTATATAATGAGCTCAGTCTCTGCATCATTGCCACTTAGATCTGCTCCTCATTTTGTTCACATCTCTGTCCTCCCCTGTACAGATATTATTATTGTGAGTGCTCAAGAAATCTCCAAACATCTGGCACTGTGTGTAATTTGAATATAACTGTTGTATTTTTTCTTGTACTGTATAGCATAAGTTTAATTTGTAGGCCTAGTGAAGTTTTTGTAATTCGTGTGGGGTTCTTTGTCAGTCATTTTTGATAATAGTTTGTATCTGTAATTATTTATCTGGCATTCACTGAGTATTATCTGGTATCTCATTTTATCAGGGCTGACTTAGATAAATTTACTCTTGCTAATTTCGTGTTAATAGAGGCTATTGCAGTTAACCATATATTTAACCTGTTTTTGCCATTACATTATCCTTATGAGTCCTGAATGTTTTGTTGTTAGTTTGAGCATTAAACTTTAACTTGTAATTTTACCTAACTCTTTTGTTTTGAACCTGGAACTTTACGGGACAGTGGTGATTTTTAGCATTCTCACTTAAAGTGTACGTTATCTTTCTCTGTTCCGTAACATAAATTTGGCGACCTCATATCAGGAATTCAGGATATTATCATAAGGATATTGTTTGATATTTTGTGACTGTGATATATTCATGATGGCTACTATTTCTACACTTGATGAAGCCAAAGATTTTTGTCAAATGTGCAAACAGTGTGTGATATAGAAAACAGAACAAAGAATGAACTTAAGCTTGTTGCTCAACAATTGGGAATTGCAGTTCACTCTCATCATTCTAAAGATCAAATTGTTGGCATGATTAATAAAAGCTTGTTTAATGTAACTCCTCCAAATGAGCAAACGCAGATTGAATTAGCTAAGTTACAGCTAGCTCTGCAGGAGGCTCGTGCTAAAGAAGCTGAATTTCAGGCAAATGCTAAGCAGGCGGAGTCTCAGGCTCGTATTCAGGAGGCTGAATTTCAAGCACGTGCTAAGGAGGCTGAGTCTCAGGCTAAGGAGGCGGAATCTCAGGTTCGGATTCAGGAGGCACAGATACAAGCTCAGGCACAAGTTGAACTTGCCAGGATTCAGGCAGACCATGAGTATCGCATGAAACAAGGTGGAACTGGATCATCTAGCTCTGATGATTTTGATGTGGCTAAAAATGTTAAACTTGTCCCTCCTTTTAATGAATCTGATTTAACAAAGTATTTTCAGTTGTTTGAGAGGGTAGCTACAGGTTTTAATTGGCCTAAGGAGTATTGGCCAGTACTCCTTCAAACTGTTCTCACCGGTAAAGCTCAAGTAACTTATGCATCTTTGCCTCAGGATCAGTCTGATAATTATGATGTAGTTAAGAGCTTGATTCTTAAGGCCTATGAGCTTGTTCCTGAAGCCTATAGAGTAAAATTTAGGACAACTTACAAGCAAGATAAGCAATCCCATGTTGAGTATGCAAAAATCAAAGAAGATCTGTTAGAGCAGTGGTTAAATTCTAAGAATGTGGATTCTGATTTTGACAAATTTAAGCAGATGATTTTGCTGGAGGACTTCAAAAGGTGTATTAGTAAAGATGTAAGCCTATATCTTGATGAGAAAAGAATAGATAATTTGTCTGATGCTGCAGTTTTAGCTGATGAGTATGTTCTCACTCACAAGAGATATTCTAGAGAAAAAGGGAAAGCTGAGAGTAAGTACGTTGCCTCTACTCAGAGTACAGGTAACAGGAAAGAGAATAAGGATGATGTTTCTCAGGAAGTAAATACCAGCTTCACCTCTAGATTTCAGAAAAGTAAATGTACTCATTGTAGTAAGCTTGGTCATACTACGGAGAGATGTTTCAGGAGACAGCGTGATGTGAACAAAAAGGAGTCTTTAAATATTCAGTCAATTGGTCTAGTGTCCACTCTTGAGAGTTCCCAGAATTCTTTAACTGAGTTAACTGAACCTGCTTTGAGGGGTAACTTAAATTCTCATGATGGAGCTCCTCTTTTGAGCAGTAACGTGGGTGACACTCTCAAGAGTTCATGTGCTAATTTCCTGTCTGATGGTTTTGTCAGTCCTCTGGACAGTAATGACAGGAAATCAGTTAAAATATATCGTGATACAGGTGCTTGCCAATCCCTTATGCTGACCAGTGTTCTAGGCTCTAATTTTAATTCCTCTGATGAAACTGTAATCTTACAAGGTGTAGGGAATAATTACTTCTCTGTTCCTCTGTGCAGAGTGAATTTAGAGTCTGGTTTTGTTAATGGTTCTGTTATGGTTGGGTTGGTTGAGACACTCCCAATGTCAGGTGTAACTTTCTTACTTGGAAATGATATTGGTGGAAGGCAAGTGTGTCCAGCTCCTCAGTTGTCTAGTGAGCCAGTGGCTGCGTCCCAGGACTGTGATGTCCCTGATGTGTTCCCTGCATGTGCTGTCACTAGGGCTAAGTCTAAAGTTACTGGTGATTTAGAGGATAATGATGATGATGATGTTATCCTAGCTGACACTTTTCTTGCTAATTTGGACCACTCACCAGATGAGGCAGTACCCCGTAGTGTTGGTAATTTGTCTCGTCAAGCGTTGGTTGAGTTGCAGGTTGCTGACCCTGAGTTGAAAGGTCTAGCTAACTCTGCTTGCAGTGAGGAAGAGTCAGCTGGTGCTTCTACTTATTATTATGTAAAGTCAGGAGTACTTATGAGGAAGTGGAGACCCCCAACAGCATCAGCCGACTGTGAATGGGAGGTTGTACATCAAGTTGTCATCCCTCGTGTTTGTAGGCAGGATATCATTAGAGTGGCTCATGATTCCAGTTTGGCAGGACACCTTGGAGTGAGGAAGACTGTGGCACGCATTTTGAAACACTTCTACTGGCCAGGTATCTTCAGGGATGTTTCCTGGTATTGTAAGTCTTGTCACACCTGTCAAGTTGTGGGGGAAGTGTAATCAGACCGAAAAGGTTGCACCTCTAGTTCCCATTCCTCCTTTTGAGGCGCCTTTCACCCGTGTGTTGGTGGATATTGTGGGCCCTCTTCCTAAGACTTCTTCAGGATTTTCTTATGTGTTGACCATGATTGATATGGCTACTCGTTATCCTGAAGCCATTCCACTTAGAAATATCTCAGCAAAGAACGTGGTTAAGGAAATGCTAGGGTTCTTCACAAAGTTTGGTCTGCCCAAGGAGGTACAGTCAGACCGGGGAAGTAATTTCATGTCAAACGTTTTCAAACAGTCTCTGAAAGAGTTGGGCATCACCCAGATCACGTCTTCAGCTCACCATCCCCAGACCCAAGGAGCGTTGGAGAGATATCATCAAACACTCAAATCGATGCTCAAGAAATACTGTTTGGAACATCAGAAAGACTGGGATAAAGGTCTTCCATTCGTTGTGTTTGCTGCAAGAGAATCTCCAAATGAATCACTGGGCTTCTCACCTTTTGAACTACTGTTTGGCCATGAAGTAAGAGGACCCCTTAAGTTACTCAAGGAATGCTGGCTGTCGGAGGAAGATGACGTCAACCTGCTGGAGTATGTGATGAATTTCAAAGAACGGCTGTCCACTGCTTTACAGCTGGCGAGAGAGAATTTAGGAGCTGCTCAGGAGAAGATGAAGACTTGGTATGACAAGAAGTCCAGGTTACGCCACTTTCAGCCAGGAGATCAGGTTTTGATTCTGCTACCAGTTCATGGGCAACCTCTTCAAGCCAAGTTTAGTGGTCCTTATTTCGTGGAGAAGAAACTCAGTGATGTCAGCTATGTCGTCGCCACACCAGATCGTAGAAAGAGCAAGCAACTATGTCACATCAACGTGCTAAAGTTATATCACAGGCGGGACGAAAATAATCCAGTCTGCACTGTAGCTGCTCCACCCGAGTCTGCAAGTGAAGCTCTCCCATGCAGTATGAGCCTGAGTGATAGTTTGGGGAAGAATCCTGATATCATGAATGATCTCCAGACTAAGCTTTCTCATCTACCACCCAAGGAAAGGCAGGAGTTTTCGGCATTACTGCAGGAGTACCCGCAAGTGTTCCGTGCCACTCCAGGAAGAACCACTGTGTTGATGCATGATGTCGATGTTGGAGACGCAAAGCCAATTAAATTGCCTCCTTACCGTGTGAACCCAGTGAAAGTTCCTCTCATCCAGAAGGAGCTTGGCTACCTGTTGGACCACAAGATGATTGAGCCCTGTCAGAGCGAGTGGAGTTCTCCTGTCACTCTAGTCCCTAAGCCAGGTGGGTCACAGAGGCTTTGCATCGACTACAGACGTGTTAATCAGATAACCAAAACAGACACTTACCCTCTCCCTCGTGTGGAAGATTGCATAGACAAGATCGGAAAGGCTAGGTACATAAGTAAGTTTGATTTGTTAAAGGGATACTGGCAAGTACCTATGACTGAACGTGCTAGGGAGATCTCATTTTTTGTAACATTGGGAAAGACCTTTGCATGGTCTGTAATGCCATATACAGATTGTTTTAGAATAATAAGAAATTTCCTTTGTAAATTTCTTTTTTCTTTGTGGGGAGGTGTTACATAGCCTATGATTTCATCATCCTTTGTGTAATTTTAACGCACAGTTGCTGCATGTTTGATCATGAGCGTGTTCTGCCTCAGTCCCCCCCTTCTACCGTTATAGTAGAGTAAGTCGACATTTCTGTTATTCAGTGCGGGATTGTCATCTCTTTGTCCCCATGGCTTCATTTGCGCGTCCTTATTACAAGTTGTATCAAGCTCTGCCGGCCCCTATATAATGAGCTCAGTCTCTGCATCATTGCCACTTAGATCTGCTCCTCATTTTGTTCACATCTCTGTCCTCCCCTGTACAGATATTATTATTGTGAGTGCTCAAGAAATCTCCAAACATCTGGCAGCTGTGTGTAATTTGAGTATAACTGTTGTATTTTTTCTTGTACTGTATAGCATAAGTTTAATTTGTAGGCCTAGTGAAGTTTTTGTAATTCGTGTGGGGTTCTTTGTCAGTCATTTTTGATAATAGTTTGTATCTGTAATTATTTATCTGGCATTCACTGAGTATTATCTGGTATCTCATTTTATCAGGGCTGACTTAGATAAATTTACTCTTGCTAATTTCGTGTTAATAGAGGCTATTGCAGTTAACCATATATTTAACCTGTTTTTGCCATTACATTATCCTTATGAGTCCTGAATGTTTTGTTGTTAGTTTGAGCATTAAACTTTAACTTGTAATTTTACCTAACTCTTTTGTTTTGAACCTGGAACTTTACGGGACAGTGGTGATTTTTAGCATTCTCACTTAAAGTGTACGTTATCTTTCTCTGTTCCGTAACAATATATATATATATATATATATATATATATATATATATATATATATATATATATATATATATATATATAAATAAATCACTTAATAACACGTGATTCATAGATATGCTGATGTCCACAAGGAAATGGAAACGAAATATTCAGAGAGCTATTGTGTATTCACATCTTCAGGGGAGAGCAAAGTGCTCTGACTTTGTTCTCCCCTGAAGATGTTAATAACCTCGAGTTTCATTTTTCTAGCGGATATTTGCATATTTATATCTATACCTATCTATCAATCAATCAATCTCTCTCTCTCTCTCTCTCTCTCTCTCTCTCTCTCTCTCTCTCTCTCTCCATCTATCTATCTATATATATATATATATATATATATATATATATATATATATATATATATATATATATATCTATATCTATATATATATATATATATATATATATATATATATATATATATATATATATACACACACACACACACACACACACACACAAATACAGGAATGTCCTGGATCTGTCGGGCTGCATAGCACTTGTCCCAGCTAGAACCCACTCCGAACCACACGTGGCTCTGAAGCAAGTGCTTTGTAGCCCTGCTGTAACACCACCACCGTCGTCACTGCAGTTACTACCGTCCACTACCACCACAACAGTTACCACCACCATCTTCACAACAGCCATCAACGACGCCACCACCACCACTACCATCATCATTGTTCCCACTGCCACCACTGCTACCACCACGACCATCATCGTCACAACTACCTCCATCACCACAATTATCATCACAGTTACCACGACTACAATCCTCATCACAACTACCACCACCACCATGATCATCACAGTTTCCACAACCACAACCACCAACACAGCTACCACCATTCTCTGGTACATAAACTAGTCTGTTCATAGCACCAATGAAGTTCTAGACATCAGAGTGTACAGTAGATGTACATCTCTCTCTCTCTCTGCAAATATTTATGAAATTATGCGGAAATGCATTGTCCTCTCTTCGACATGAGCATATTGCAACGCTAATTGGGACACTTATTAGGGTAAAATAAAATCAGAAATTACCAACTGACATGCAACAGAATCTGGGATCAAGTTCTAACCATTCTGCCAAGTCTATTACACCAATTTTCATCAAAATCCTTTTTCAAGTTTCAGCTGCACACACACACACACACACACACACACACACACACACACACACACATACGCAGTGGTAACGTTCCCGCTTTCCAACTGGTGGACGAGAGTTCGCACCTCGCTCAGGTTGCGAAAAGTTTCACTGACGAAGTGGGTGGTTACTGTCCCCCTTGAGCAAGAGGACGGGTGTGTGCGTGTGTGAAGGTCACAGCCTTGCCCTTAGATCGGACTATATGAGCTCTCAGCTCCCTTCCGGGAGGGTAAAAGCTGACGATCACGGCCATCAAGTGATCCTGACCGACCCGGTGAATTACATACACACAGGGGATTGCAGTACATCTATATACGATATATAAAAGAGCAGAGTTGTTTATTTGTTTGTTTGTCCTTTACTCACGCCCAAACCAAAGGCAAGAGACCCCCAGACCCATATACATTTTCAGTAAGGATGGCCCAAAGGTGGTTGTAGGGGAGTCAAAATTCAGTTTTGGATCATCTGAAGTCACTGGTATTGTTCGCCTTTTTGGCCTGGGCAACACCGGGTACCCATGCAGCTCAATTTTTGGCACAGAGACTCACATGACCTCCAATTCGGAAGTAGGCATAGGTTGCGTGAGGCTGACCACCACAGATCAGATGTCATTTGAGGTTATCGGTAATACACGTTCGAATGACTGGATCCAGGCGCCCAATTTTTGGCATGGAGACTCACATGACCTCCAATTCGGAAGTAGGATATGTGAGGTTGGCTTCCGACATCATTTGAGGTCACTGGTTGGAGATCATTTGAGGTCACCAGTATTAATAAACAAGTGTGTACAAATACTGTACGTAAGTCTGCACAAGCTTAAATAGAAAGTTTCTGGACCTCTTATAATCCCTCCTCCAAAGCATAAGAGGTACTGTACATGGTCTTTCTGGAGTAGAAACAAATAGGATTAGATTGTTCTCCTTTTTGGCATTGCCGGATACCCCTGTTAGTTTATCTATATATATATATATATCTATATCTCTAGATATATATATATCTATCTATATAGAGATATGTGTGTGTGTGTGTGTGTGTGTGTGTGTGTGTGTGTGGAGAAATGCTGAAGCATGGGGGAGAGATAGTAGTAGAATGGATGTGGAAGACGTACAGACTGGCCTGGGAGGAAGGTAGAGTCCCGGAGGATTGGAAGTCAGGTATAATTATTCCCTTGTACAAAGGAAAAGGTGGAAAAGAAGTGTGTGGTAATCATTGCGGCATTTGTCTTCTTAGTATAATAGTAAAAGTGTATGGTAGGATACTTATTGACAGACTTAGAGAAGGAAAAGAGAAATTAGTTGAAGAAGAACAGGGAGGCTTTAGGAAGGGAAGAAGTTGTGTCGATCAGATATTCATTCTTAGATCTTTAATGGAAAAGTTTCTAGAGAAGGGAAAGAAGTTGTATGCGGCCTTCATGGATTTGGAGAAAGCATATGACAGGGTAGATAGACAAGGATTGTGGAAAGTAGTAAGAATACATGGAGTAGATGGGAAGTTGTTGAATGCTGTGAAGAGTATGTATGATGGTGTTAAGGCTGCAGTGCATGTGGATGGTGAAGTGAGTGAATTTTTCTCTTTGAAGGCTGGGTTGAAACAAGGATGTGTCATGTCTCCATGGTTGTTTAATCTGTACATGGACAGGGTAATAAAAGAGGTACAAGGTAGGGTAGTGGATGTTGGAGTGGCCCTGATGAGAGAGGGTAGTGTTTGGAAACTCCCTGTACTGTTGTTTGCAGATGATACTGTGTTGTTGAGTGAAGACGAAGGGGAGATGCAATGCTTGGTGGATGAGTTTGAGATAGTGTGTAAGAAACAGAATCTAAAGGTGAATGTAGGGATGAGTAAAGTGATGGTCTTTGAGGGAGGTGAAGTGATTGAATGTACAGCGAGGTTGGATGGTGAGGAATTGGAAAATGTGAGTACGTTTAAGTACCTGGGTAGTGTGATGAGTAAGGATGGAGGTTTGGAGGGTGAAGTGCTTGAAAGGGTACAGCAGGGAAGAAAGGTTGCGGTTCCTTGAAAGCAGTGATAGGAAACAGGGAAGTGAGCATGGAAGTGAAAAAGTTACTACATGACAGTATTGTGATACCAACTCTAACGTATGGAAGTGAAGCTTGGACGTTGTTGGAAGGACAAAAGTGAGAGCAGTGGAAATGAGTTATGTAAGAGGAGCCTGTGGAGTCACATGGAGAGACAGCCTGACAAATGAGGATATAAAGGTGCGTTGTGGGGTGGATGTGGATGTGACAGGAAGCGTTAGGAGGAATACACTGAGGTGGTTTGGCCATGTGGAGAGGATGGAGGGTGAAAGACTGACGAAGAGAGTGTATCTGTGTGAGGTGGAGAGGGGGAGAAGGAGGGGGAGGCCGATGATGAGATGGAGGGATGGAGTGGAGAGGGTATATGAGAGAGAGGGGTGTGACTTGGGAGCAGGGTAGTGAAATGGGGGGGGGACAGGGCGACATGGAGGCGATTTGTTTGTGGCCACCCCGAACGGGATTGAGGAGTCTGGCAATAGATAATTAGATAGATAGATACAGTATATGTACACAGTACACCCTCGATATAACAAACTAATTGGTACTAGGCCCTTGATGTAAAAGCAGACTACCATGCCACTTGGTGATTTTCCAGGCATCCTGGCTTTTGAGCCCAAGTCACACAGTTACGAAAATCATCACGTTAGCGCTACTAATGGCAGTTGTAGTGCTAATGTGATGCTTCATCGTGGTCTTTCGCGACGTATCGTGACGCTATTAGTGCATTCTTGAACCATCATGAAAAGTTAGCTTGCACTAAAAAATCATGACACAATGAATTTTGTACCCACTGTAGCACTGTCAGGATGTTATCATGACGTGCGTAGATCTGTCATGACGCTATTGTGATCGTCGTTAGTCCGTCTTTATGTAATCATGATGAAAAGACCGTTTCGACTGCATCTCGACTGCACTATGATCATCGTGTCACTGTCAAAACAGACTTTAGTTTGCGTCACTACAGAGCTAATAATTCTGACAGGTGTTTGACAGTTCAGAAAAATGTGTCATAATGGACCCAAGAATGTGTTAAGTTAATGCTACGTGTATGGCATGTGCGTCTTGACAGACCTACTGTAAAAATTCGTAACAATAGTGTCATAACAGAACTAGGTATTCGTAGTGTTGGATGCAACTTGGCAACTGCGCGGGTACACATGGCAGCAGAGCATCCCGGCACCAATGGCCCACTTGGCTGTCTCACAGTCCACGGTCTGCCTTTGTGCCGTCCACACTCTCTTGACCACACACCACATGCCCACACCCGCCATCCAAGATGTCTCGAGAGTACGATGTTCAGGAAGGAATGGAAGCCATTGTGGCAGTTGCAGACGTGCACCAAGGAGAATATCAAGAAACTACATCATGCACCAAACAAGCACACAAGATGGAGAACGTTTGGTCCACTAAACAACAGATTGATGTGGAGCAGGAGAACGATGTTGAAGAGGAGAGGAACACACACGAAGGAAATGCAAGAGGAGGAAGAGGGGGTCATGCCACCACCACACAAATGTCCCCGAGCAACATGCCCACAGGGCGGAGGAGCTGGGCATCCAGGACGGCCATTAACCCCTTAACCGAGGAGCATCACTTTCGTGACGCTTGGAAGCAAGGGATCATAACTCGGGGTATCACTTTGGTGATTCTGTGTTATTTTGAATTCGCCTGGGCTTTCAAGTGGTGGCTTGTATCATCTATCAGTACTGCCAATGTCCAACACTAGTCAGCACTCCTAATCTCATCTGTACTCCCATCCATTGCTGACAATTTAGCCATTTCTCCCCATTCTTGACTCCCCTCCCTACCCCCCCTCTATTACCCTCTCCTCTCGCCTGCCCGGCCGTGCTGCACTAAGTAAATCCTCCCTGGAATTTTCCACTGATTTCATCCATTGAAATAAGCCATATGCCCTATTCTTATACCAAATATTATATACAAGAAAGAAATAAGGTAAGTGATAGTGCCATACAACTGGAATTTGCTAATTATCACCTGACAATACCTCATGTGCACTCCTTCGCTAATTTTCGCTGTTTATTTCCCCTTGAAATATGCTGTATAATCTATTTTCGTAATAAAAATATATATAAGAAATAAGGGAGAAGCCTAAGTGATAATTACATTCACCTGGAACTACCTAATTTATTATGTATTTTCTAGATTTCCTGCCAATCATTTCATAGCGTATATATTAGCAGCTGTCAGCACGCTGACATTGGCAGCATTGCACTCCCCCTTGGCCACCACACTGTATTCAGTTTACTGTCGTCTTTCAAGGTGAAACCACGTCGGATTCGCGCCTGTCCAATTCCACCGCTTTTTAGCCTCATGTATAGGGCCCTGTGACTTCTACCCCCTACTAAACCTTGTGTGGAAAGGGGTAAATGGCTAAGTGACTGCTGTGGAACGTGAACTGGCTAATTTATCAATGAAAATGATGGACAATTACTACGATCTTTCTGGTGAGTAAAACTGTGCAAGTGAAAATGTAAATAATGTGTAAATAATGTGTAAACAGCAAGAGAAAGAAATGAATGTAAATATAAGTGAACAGTGGAAAATAGTTTTATAAGTTACTGCAAGTGACTGTGCATAACACAGTAAATAGAAATGTAAATAATGTAAATAAAATGGAGAATGTAATTAGAAATGTAAATGAGTAGTAATATAAGAATACGAGTATATATACTAGGAGTAAGGAAAGTGAAAGTTTCACTCTAGCATGTATGAATACTGGGAGTTATGAAAGTGAAAGTAAAAATGACAGATTCGCTGTCAATGCTACTATACAGGACGAGAAAGTGAATGCTACGTATTTTACTGAAAGAGAAATTGAATGCCTACAGTGACAATAAACTACTATTATTGAAGGAAACTTATGGATAAAGACTGCAGATATATATAAGTGTTATATAGTAATAAAAATATAAAGTGTGAGTGTTTTTATGAATAATAAATGACAGAACACCAGCAGCGAACGAGTACAAGAGGGAAGGTCATACGCGCTAGTAATTTTCATTGCTTTCACAGTTTTTTTTTTTTTTTTTGGAGTATGGATTCCAAACTATTTGAAAATCATAGAATAGTGTTTCTAGTAATAATATCAGGCTGTGGTAATCAAAATACGGGTTGTCGGGAAGTGTAAAGTGGAGACTTCGTTACCCAACTTCAGAGGTCTCCACAAGTCCTACGGTACTCGACGAAGGCTCAACAAACATCTGAGGAGAAAGCTGAAGGTATGTGCCATATGCATTTGTAATTTTAATATTCTAGGACTAATAACTGATTTTTGCCAAATATTTTTAGAGTCTGTCGGAACGCAAATATGCCCCCAAGACATGCAAGTCAAGCCAAAACAACTCCGCGGTTTAGGGGTTAACCACCAATCCCACCCACAAACAACTCGGTCGTTGGTTTATCACCAGCTTGAAAAGGAATGCATCAAAAACAACGAGCGGCGACGAGTCGAGTAGTTCAGAGGAGGTTGATAAAAGCCAGGTCCTATCAATGCAGCCACAGGGAATCAACCTCACTGTGGAACAGGAGCACAATGTCACTGAATGGCTTCAAGACAACATCTTCTATAACAAGAAGCTGACGTACTACAAAGACATGGGGAAGAAATCCTGTCTCCTGGATGAGAAGGCGGCAGAATTCAACATGCATGGTAAGTAAATTATGTAAATCAATAATTATTATTTTTTATTCCTATCTGTGATCTATAACAAAAAAAAAAAAAAAACATCAGGACATTTCTAGCTTGGTAAATGTTGTATCGAGATGTGAAAGCCAGCTCAGTGTCTTGTTAATATTACATTAAATTATGTTTAAATATACAATACTATTAACTACAATATAGGCTATATATAAAATATAATATATAATATGTATATATATATATATATATATATATATATATATCCTTGTCTATCTATCAGAACTCCATATTATAATTACAAATCATAATAGATAAATAGATAAATAGACAGATAGACAGCTCTATGCGAGCCTGTGAATAGGAAATGAGCTTGCAAATTACACTGAGGAAAGCTGACGACAGTGCCCAGTAAGGAGATGATACAGTTAGTTGTCAGCAATCCACCCGTGAACAAAGCCCTAGTGACCATACACACACATACACACATACTCACACACAGGTTTCTTAAACTTTCCATCCACAAGGAACACACGTGATACGTCTCCTGTTTCACCAGAATTTAGGAAAGAGAGCTCAGAAGGAGAAAGGCCTTAGAAGAGACAGGTCGCAGGGAGAAGGGCTTGGTAACTTGAAAGAGAGACAGAGAGAGCGAGACAGAGAGATAGCTAGCGGGACTGGACTCTATACTTCGCTCTGTGTGAGAGAATTGTTAATATTTCCAAAACAAATAAAAATAGTCCCATACTATTCTTTACCTCTCCTGTCACTACATGACAAATGGGAAAGAAGATTATCTACTACAAGCTACTCCAGTATAATAACCGCTTGTCCACAAGTCTAATATATATAAAACTCCACTACAAAGTCTTTTATGACATTTAGTCTTTTACGACATTTGGTAGCAGCGAACGTATACGAACCTCGTCTACGAATCAACAGTGAATTCCTACAAAATATCAAGATTGAAAAAAAAAAAAAATACCTCTCACAACCAACAACACAACCAGCTCCTGACAATATTCTCTCCAACCAGCCCCCTCCGTCTCCACGATCATCACGCTGATTTAGAAGTGATCACACGACGCCTTGCAAGTAGTTTAACAAAATATTGATACGATCTTGCAATTTCTACGACGAACCAACGAATTACAACCATCTACAATCAACTACAAATAACAACTCTACGTCGTCTGTATAATCTTCTACACGCACCTACAAGTAGCGGCAGTCTTCATCCTAGAACGAGTAAATCACAAGAGAAAAGGACCGAGAAAACATCGACAAAGAAAAACGGATCAAACAAACGAAGAGTGAGACACGACTCACAACTCATCTTACTCACTCATCTTCACCCAAGTTACTCATCGCTACTCATTCACTCACCACAGCTACCAGTGTGGGAAGTCGACGTCATCATGCGTGCTAGCTGAAAAGACGCCACGTCGGTCAACACACCACCTGCACCACCAGTCACACCATTCCCACCACGGTAAAAAGTAGTGAGTTACATAGTTACTTCATTTATACAATACACAGTGATAGACAATAAGCTTCTGCACAAACATATAAAACGTGCTGTATAGTTACAGTTTAAATACACATACTTACTTCAGTTATCTGCATAACTCAAACACTAAATAATCACCAACAATAAATATTCTACACTGTATATATTCATTCATTTATTATAACATTTATTTACTACCAACGAGTGTTACCATTTATACCTACATAAAATACGTGTTTCATACATACAGCTATACATTATTATATCTACAAAGTGATAAAGCAAATATACCATCACAGTTACTCAGTGAGCGATTAAAAGAACTGTATTAAACATTTATTAATTAAAGCTACCTAGTGGAAACATATAAATTAACTTACAAGGAAAAAAAAAATGGCCAACACAAATGACGTTAGCAAGAGTGAACATCTTCAACACAATCGTGAAAACAATGATTTCCACACAGTGCTGACACACATATTACCCACGATAGGTACAAGTGAACAACAAGTCAGTGTATATAGTTAATACTGTATATATATATATATATATATATATATATATACATATATATATATATATATATATATATATATATACATATTAATAAAACAACAAAATATGTGACTATATAATATCATTTTCAATAATATCTGTGCAATATAAACTAAACTTTAAAAAAGTATCCCAAGGAAATTAGCCAGTAATTATGCAACCATGAACAACATAGAAAAAGCATACACAAGCGAAGAAAAACAAACTATAGAAAATCAATACATACAAAAAAAAAAAAAAAAAAGTAAGAAAGAAAAAAGAGAAATAGAGTAAGATCACATAACAAACAAATGAAAATAAGTGTAAGTGTTACTACATATGCCAAAATACCACATAAACTACAAACACAAAAAAGCAAATTGTTGTCTCCACAAGCAAGTGGCATGACACATCATCACTATCATCGACCGCAGCATATATTAGGACTGCAATTATTACAATTATGTAACAATTATGTAACTCCATATTATAATTATGTAACGACAAACGATTGCATTATGTTACACTTGCTACAATTATGTAACTACAAACGATATGTAACAATTATGTAACGACAAACGATTGCATTATGTAACACTTTGCCAATTATGTAACAGTTGCATTAACAAGATGTAACTTTTATGTAACTTTAACTACAATTATGTACCTACAAACGATATGTAACAATTATGTAACGACAAACGATTGCATTGTGTTACACTTTGCCAATTATGTAACAGTTGCATTAACAAGATGTAACTTTTATGTAACTTTAACTACTATTATGTAACTACAAACAATATGTACCAATTTATGTAACAGTTGCATTAACAAGATGTAACCTTTATGTAACTTTAACTACAATTATGTAACTACAAACGATATGTAACAATTATGTAACGACAAACGATTGCATTATGTTACACTTTGCCAATTAACAGTTGCATTAACAAGATGTAACTTTTATGTAACTTTAACTACAATTATAAGGCCAAGACACTTATGTAATAGTTGCATTAACAAAATGTAACTACAATTATAAGGCCAACACAGTTATGCATTTCGCTACAATAACCCAAGTACATACTGTATTACAGTTAAATAATTTACTTTTAATGCATTAATTCAAATATGTATACAACTTGTTTAAAATGTAATATTACTGAATAATCACTATTTACTATGAATATTATAAGTATACAATATTCATACAATTATGTTACTTTTACAATATTATGTATTTCACTTAATTAGCTTATAAGTTCATTATAATGTGTATATAATGTGTATTAATATGTTAGGACTATTGACTGTCGATGGTACGCCATTTTCGCGTGACCGAGCAGGTATCAGAACTCAATATTATAAATACAAATCATAATAGATAGATAGATAAATAGACAGATAGACAGCTCTATGCGAGCCTGGGAATAGGAAATGAGCTTGCAAATTACACTGAGGAAAGCTGATGACAGTGCCCAGTAAGGAGATGATGCAGTTAGTTGTCAGCAATCCACCCGTGAACAAAGCCCTAGTGACCATACACACACATACACACATACTCACACACAGGTTTCTTAAACTTTCCATCCACAAGGAACACACGTGATACATCTCCTGTTTCACCAGAATTTAGGAAAGAGAGCTCAGAAGGAGAAAGGCCTTAGAAGAGACAGGTCGCAGGGAGAAGGGCTTGGTAACTTGAGAGAGCGACAGAGAGAGCGAGAGATAGCTAGCGGGACTGGACTCTATACTTCGCTCTGTGTGAGAGACTTGTTAATGTTTCCAAGACAAATAAAAATAGTCCCATACTATTCTTTACCTCTCCTGTCACTACATGACAAATGGGAAAGAAGATTATCTACTACAAGCTACTCCAGTATAATAACCGCTCGTCCACAAGTCTAATATATATAAAACTCCACTACAAAGTCTTTTATGACATTTAGTCTTTTACGACATATCTACCCTGTCATATGCTTTCTCCAAATCCATGAAGGCCGCATACAACTTCTTTCCCTTCTCTAGAAACTTTTCCATTAAAGATCTAAGAATGAATATCTGATCGACACAACTTCTTCCCTTCCTAAAGCCTCCCTGTTCTTCTTCAACTAATTTCTCTTTTCCTTCTCGAAGTCTGTCAATAAGTATCCTACCATACACTTTTCCTATTATACTAAGAAGACAAATGCCGCAATATTACCACACACTTCTTTTCCACCTTTTCCTTTGTACAAGGGAATAATTATACCTGACTTCCAATCCTCCGGGACTCTACCTTCCTCCCAGGCCAATCTATACATCTTCCTCATCCATTCTACTACTATCTCTCCCCCATGCTTCAGCATTTCTCCACACACACACACACACACACACACACACACACACACACACATATATATATATATATATATATATATATATATATATATATATATATATATATATATATAAACTAACAGGGGTGTCCGGCAATGCCAAAAAGATGAACAATCTAATCCTATTTGTTTCTACTCCAGAAAGACCATGTACAGTACCTCTTATGCTTTGGAGGAGGGATTATAAGAGGTCCAGAAACTTTCTATTTCAGCTTGTGCAGACTTACGTACAGTATTTGTACACACTTGTTTATTAATACTGGTGACCTCAAATAATCTCCAACCAGTGACCTCAAATGATGTCGGAAGCCTACCTCACATATCCTACTTCTGAATAGGAGGTCAGGTGAGTCTCCACGCCAAAAATTGGGCGCCTGGATCCAAGTCATTCGAACGTGTATTACCAATAACCTCAAATGACATCTGATCTGCGGTGGTCAGCCTCACGCAGCCTATGCCAGAATTGGAGGTCATGTGAGTCTCTGTGCCAAAAATTGTGCTGCATGGATACCCGGTGTTGCCCAGGCCAAAAAGGCGAACAATACCAGTGACTTCAGATGATCCAAAACTGAATTTTGACTCCCCTACAACCACCTTTGGGCCATCCTTACTGAAAATGTATATGGGTCTGGGGGTCTCTTGCCTTTGGTTTGGGCGTGAGTAAAGGACAAACAAACAAATATATATATATATATATATACTATTCTCTATAATAGTACATAATTTGGCCAAGAAATATTTTGTTTCTTTTGTCACAGATTAACGTACGGCACATACTCATAGGAATTATTTCCGTAACGTGTTTTCTAAATACTTCAGTGTGTGTTTCTTCTCCATTCAAATGTGGCTGTGCTTCAGTATAACTATAACGGTCACATGATAATTTCCCAGTGTTGCAATTGTGACATGCTTCCCTCCTCAGTTAACCAGCTGAGGACTTAGACGGGATGCTGACAAGATTCAGACGAATTTGTGGTACAAGCTCTGGCCAGGGGGCTGTGCTGCATGAGCTGACTGAAAGGGACAGGTGGATATATAACTCCTTCCAGTTCCTGCAGGCACACATTCTGCGTTGCCCCAGCTGTCAGTCGAAGGTGATATATATATATATATATATATATATATATATATATATATATATATATATATATATATATATATATATATATATATATATATATATATATATATATATATATATATATATATATATATATATTGGGGATGAAAGCAATAGTTTGATGCTACTAATTTACTGATATAAATACGTGTACATGTATGATTATTATTCACTTGTTCTTTCACCAGAAAATTCCGGTAGTCTTAGACAAGCAAGCAGCGCGGCCATCGATGTCCTCGAGCCAGGATGTCCAAGTGGTCAAGGACGAGGTGAGTCAGAAACTCAACGTCCTCCAACCACCTCTCGACCCATCTCCACCCACCTCCACACCCTCCTCGTCAATGGCCTTATCATCAAGGAAGGGTGCATCATCAGCTGCATCTTCAGCAGGGGACTCGGAAGCCCTCTTAGCAAAGAAAACCATTTACTACGCTGGGTGGTAACCATATAACCAAATTTTAGCGCCTGGTGTTTTAGTGGGTAATTATTGCGCTCCAATCGGATTCAGCTAGTGAAGGTTTATATCCAAGGAATGGTTAGGGTTGATTGCTCATGTAATGCCACTCAGGGATGAGTGAGGCTGGTCACTCTCATCTTAAATGACGGGGCAAACTGCCTCGCCCCGGACTCCTACGCTCCTCATGGGACAATGTAGAATTGCATAATAGATGGAGATATATATATATATATATATATATATATATATATATATATATATATATATATATATATATATATATATATATATATATACGGTATATTCCTGTATTTGTATATATATATATATATATATATATATATATATATATTTATATATATATATATATATATATATATATATATTGTTACGCTGTCCGCCTGTCCGTTCCCACGGGTGCAGCCGTTACAGCTGGGCTAGGGGATTATGCAGTATCCGTGTCATTCGCGGAGTTTAAATTAGCGAGTGTTACATGTTCTTTTGTTTCTTTCGTTCCTGCCACTGAGGGCAATTTTATTTAATACATGCTGAGAATGCATTTGATTATTTTGATTGTCTTATGTGAGCTACCAGTATATTTGATGATGTTTTGCTTGCATTAGAAGTACGAATTCGTTGTAGAGAGAGAGGGGCACGAATTTAAGTTCCTTATTAATTAATCTGATTCATGCGTTCACGCTTGGCTGCACACGAGCCTAGCATTCATCCAGTGTCTTCCCAACCAACTTCAGTGTCGTGTGTGTGTGTGTACACTCTCTCCCCAGTCATATTTTTGTATAGAGAGAACACATTGGTGTCTCTAAGCCGAGCTGGCTTTTTCATTTAAGTTCATTTTATTCTTTTGTTTGCTGACTGAAGGAAGTAGCTATTTTATTTGATTTTGTGACCGTGTTGTCTTTGGAGGGCCAGGCTGGCTCACCGTGGTCCTCTCGCTACCTTTATTAACGTTCCCCAACACACGGACATACACGCACACCCCTAACCCCTACACAGTTCAATCCCATCTTGCACAAGGCTAGTGAGAACTATCGTGAGCTATCAACTGCGTTCCCCCTTGGACACGGGTTAAGTAGAAATTCGTCACCACCTGAAGTAAGTGGTAGGTGTTCCTGTAGACTGTCTCGGGCGGTATTATTTCCGGTAGTGACGATAGTAGGCTACATCCATAGGTAGGCTGTTCCGTTTGTTACTATCAAAGTACAGTGTTGCGTACTTAAGTGATAAATCTTCCGTTGCGCAGTTTTTCTCTAGTTTACGGAGTGTGAGTGCCGGGGTCTGCGTTATTTTCACAGAGCAGTGGAGGCCGATCATATAAAACTACCTTGTTGTCTTTTTGTAATAGCCCCGGGCTGGCGTTACAGTAAGAGTGGCGACCTCGCATCAGGATATCCTAACAGTGCCTTCTTCTTGTTAGGATATCGTTACCTTGGCGTTCTCTGTGCTTTGAGGTGAAGTTGATGAGTGTGAAGTTTCTCAGTCAGCATTAGTTATTTCATTATTCAGTACTGCCATTGAATTGTCGCCATGGAGTCACGCGTGTCTACACCAGAAGGCGTACGTGCTGAGTCACCTGTGGATAAGGAAAATATGGAACAACGAGAGGCACATAGCAAAGGTACTCCCCGTGTGAGCCCTGTGTTTAACTATGGTGCTGAGCTGCCTCGTTTTGCTACCCCACCATTACCATCTATGATGCCGCCGAGCCAGTTTACAGCAGTTCCCCCAGGTATGTCTAGCGCTTTCCCTGGAGTAGTTTATTCCACTCCCATATACCCTGGAGTCTTGTCATCGGAGGCTCAGTTGCAGTTGGAGTTGAAAAAGAGATGGAAATGCAGCGTGCAAGAGAGAAAGAAGAGATGGAGATGCAGCGTGCAAGAGAGAAAGAAGAGATGGAGATGCAGCGTGCAAGAGAAGAGATGGAGGTGCAGCGTGAAAAAATGCGATTTGAGCTGGAGAAGACTCGCTTGGAGGTGACTGCTAATAGACCTACTTCTGATACCCATACCTCAGGCCGTGCAGAGGATAGGGAGAGTTGGCTCTCAAGGAGTCTGAAATTAGTGCCAGCATTTGATGAGTTGAAGGTGACAGAATGGTTTGTCAGGTTTGAAAAGAAGGCTAGGGAGTTTGAGTGGCCCAGGCAGCGCTGGGTGGGCTTGGTATCTAATGTGCTGAAGGGAAAAACTCTGGAAGCGTTTAATAGGATGAGCCCTGAGGATGTAGATGATTATGATGAATTTAAAGCAGCCATTCTGAAGGCATATGAACTTAGACCAGAGGCTTATCGGTTGTTGTTCCGTGGTGCTCGGAAAAGACCTGCTGACACCTATATGGCCTACGCCAGGTATCTGGAGGAGACGTTAGACGAGTGGTTGCTGAGTGAGAGCGCCACTTCGTATAAGGATGTGCGTGAACTGCTTTTGATGGAACATTTTACCAACATGGCTGACAAAGAAATTGGTGTTAAAATTAGGGAGAAGAGATTTAAGACCTTGAAAGAAGCAGCGACATGGGTTGATGACCGGGTGTTGGCCTTGCGGAGTATGGGGGTCAAGTATGCTAATTTTCAGTATTCCAGGGAGAGGACTGTGAGTGGTCCGGCCTGGGATAAATCTCCCATGAATCAGTCCAGGGGAAGTCCAGAGGAGAAAAGGAATTCAGGGAGAAAGAGCCCCGTATCCAGTTCGAAGCTACTTTGTTACTTTTGCAAAACAGAGTGGGCACGTCAAGCCTAACTGCCCTAAGTGGAAGGCCTCCCAAATGCCAAACCAGTGGCACTAGTTGTAGGTTCGAGTCAGGTGAACGAAAGGAGTTGGGAGAGTGGTAACGGTGAGGGAGAAGTCTCTGGAAAGCTGGAGTGCAGCCGGCTGTGCTCGCTGCCAGCTCAGGCTGAAAAAGTTACCCAACATGCTACGCCACCTCCGGATGAACTGCCTCAGAAATTGTCCCTAGACTGGTGTAAGCCTTTTATGTGTCACGGCACAGTGAAAATTAATGGGATCAATTATCCAGTTACTGTGGTTCGTGATACCGGTGCACAACAGTCTGTGTGCAGGAACGTGACTGGAGGGCCTGTAAACTTAGGGAAGTATGTGCTGTGTAGAAGCATGAACTCAGATGAATACTATGATTATGTTCATGTGGAACTTGATTGCCCCATTGTTCATGCTGCAGCTCAAGTCGCTGTTGCTGATGTAATGCCAGTAGAGGGGGTTGATTTTCTGCTGGGGAACGACCTGGCTGGGGAGAAAGTATTTCCATCTCTTCCCCCACCAGTTGTTGTGGCAGAGAAGTGTTTTGACGCCCCAGAAATTGCTATTGAAGTTAATGCAGAAGTGGAAGCCATGTTCCCAGTCTGTGCAATTACAAGATCTATGGCACAGGTTGCAGCCCGGGAGGAAAAACTGGCGAAGTCACAGGTTCTTGGGGTCGACTGTGATGAGGCAGGGCCACCAATGGAGAAACCTAGTGAGCAGGGTGTTGCTGTGGTGGGTGAGGAGAGTGGGAATGCGTGCATGGGCGCCGCCCCACTTCCCACTCAGGACTAAGAGGGTGTATGTAGGTGAGGTGGAGGGAGGGAGGGGTAGACCGAGGATGAGATGAAAGGATGGAGTTGAGATGTATATGAGGGAAGGGGGGGTGAGCTGGGGGGAGGGTAGTCAAATGGTGGGTGACAGAGTGACTTGAAGGCGTTTTGTCTGCGGACACCCTTTGCGGGATTAGGGCGTCGGGCTATAGATAGATAGAATTTATGCATCATAATTTTCGCCTCCCAAACATTTCAAGATGTTATCACAAATCTTTTTCATAAAAGAATACAGGCATAACCAAACTCCACCAGCAATCGCTCGCGTTTCTGGATGCCTTCAAAAGGAGCCCCTAAGCATTTCATCTCTAACACTTCCACCCCTTCTCTGATCCCTAGCATTCAGGGCTCATGTCTCAGATCCATGCAGAACAGGCGACATCAACAGTATGCCTTTTTTCTTTACAGACACAGATTTATCCAGTCTCACACATCATATTACAAAAGATACTTTTTTGCTTCTTCTTCAGTCATATGGTTTTCTTCAGGTTCCTCAGTTTCTTATGCTGCTATGATCATTATGACTGACGGAAAGAATTCCTTTCTATCACCATACTACACTCTTTCACCTACCTCTTTCTTGCATTAAATCAAAATTTTTCCCCTACAAAATCTTCCAAATTCAAACACAGTAAGGTACATATATTGTACTGGGTTCTGATAAATGCTATATATTTTTTCCACCAACAACTACTTTACTTCCTAGTGACTAGTCTCCCCCGTTACCAGGAATATTACTTCTGCTTTTCACACCAGCCAATCCACTTAGAGACTGAGTATTTAATCAACTCCTTTTACATCTCAAAACATTCACGCTTTTCTCTTCCCACTCTTTCATATGCTAATTTATTTGGAATAACTCTTCACTGCAATTTGAAGCTTCCCAGCATCCTACAGAAATGAAACCTTCAGGGTATGCTATGCTGCTTTGTGACATGGCCCTGCATCACAGGTTTGACATGAATTTTTGGACATTGCTTGGCATAACACGAATAAGTAAGAACTGTACCAAGCTACTAATTGAAGGATATAGCCGAATAGGCAGATCAGACTTTACCATATATGCCGTCAAACATTAGGTTATGTAAATACATTTCATTTTTTGTTGGTCATTTTCCCATTCTTTCAACCAAAATTATCCAAGGCTAGATCTCTTAGGATTCAAGAAACATTATATGAGGATCATTATTAATGCACTGGCGTGCACTGAAAATTCGAACGAGGTGACGTTCTGCATAGTGTGTGTGTGTGTGTGTGTGTGTGTGTATTTGTGTGTGTGTATGTGTGTGTGTGTGTGTGTGTGTGTGTGTGTGTGTCGAATACCCCAGCATTTTGAACCAAACTTGGTGCAAGTACTGAGGATCAGATAAGGGAATGGTCTGCTGTTTTAAAGGACATTAAAAGGTTAAGATCGCAAAGCAAGGTCATAGCTATAACCAGCTAGTTTACCTACATCGCCTGAGTCGAATATAAGCCAAATTTGGAGGGAGGGCCGATAAACTGACGCGAACGAAGAAATAAGAGTTTCAGAACCTGCGATCTAAAGTCAGGGTCACATGACAAAGTAGGTATCTGAGCCTTGAGTGTTTGTGTGTGAACAGAATAATTAAAACAGTTATACTTTACTTTGGAACCAGCAGAGAGAAAGGGTTGAGTGTCAGCCTAGGGCTTGACGAACTATGAAAAAATAACGCTCGGTCAAAGGTCAGGGTCGCATGATTAGGTCATACGTTCATGCAACATGGTCAGCTTAAGAAGTTTTTCCTGGTTTAGACCAGACCTGGTGGAAGGAGTGAAAACAAAGCCAGACATATTTATTAGACTTTGAAAACACGCAGGTGAAGAACAGAGAAACCGGGAAAGGTCATTTTTGACCAGTTTGTATGCGTACGTGACCAAAATAACAGAAAAAAAAAAAAGATTTTCATCCTATTTATTCCAGGCTTGGTGGAAATCTTGCAGATCAGCCAATGGCTTGGTATGAAGTGTTTAAAACAATAAGTAGAAGTTTTAGGTTAAATGGCAAGGTCAACGTAAGCAGTCTTTATCCGTCTTAGATCTGACTTGTTGGATAAGTATATAGTAAGTTAGGGATCTATCAGTAGTCGATATTGAGAACAATCTGTCAAATGGCGAGGTCACAGAGCTAGATCAATTGTCATCATCTCATGGCAAGGTCAGCTTGATCATTTGGATCCCATATCAATCACACGTGATGGAAGCGTTGAGGGTCAGGGAAGAATAAAGTAAATCAGTTTTGAGAACTACTGTGCAAGGCCAAGGTTACATGGCAAAAACAAATATTTCTTTTCTAAACCGATTGCAGGGTGCCCGTGTTGCATTCTGTCAGCACATCTTATTTTTGGTGGAAGATAATTACTGGCAGAACTAACGCTTTTCAGAAACAAATGACCATACTATCAATTTGTAAAACCACTAATTTATAATAAAGAAAATGATAATAACAATAATAATAATAATGATAATAATAATAAAATAATGCTGACAACAACAACAGCAGCAGAAGCAGCAACAACTATAATAAAAATAGAAGTAAAAATGATAATAATAATAAAATAATGCTGACAACAACAACAGCAGTAGCAACAACAACTCTGATAAAAATAAAAGTGAAAATCATCATCATCATCATCATCATCATCATCATCCGGACTTCCTCTCCCACCCAAGGGCAGGGTGAGGAGAAAAAATGTCCAGACAGCCCAGATTTGTCCAATCCAATTGGCCACGCTTCCATTCACTCATCATTCAAGCCCCCGTAATCCTGTCTCTATCGGATACGCCAAAAACATTCACCTCGTTCTGTAGCTTCACATAAACGTATCCGATAGAGTCAACCCAGACGCTGCCACCTTAAAAAGGGGTGCCAAAATGCCTGATCATGCACGTCTCCTCACAACATTCATCCAGCCAGCTCGATCTCTTCTCAGTTCCCTAGCCTCACCGACTTCCTAACCTCTCTTCCCCACACACTCGTCCACCATATTTCTCCACCTTCTTCTTGGCCTACCTCATCTCCTCCCTCCTTCGAATTCACTCAGATATACCTCTTTCACCACTCTATTGTTATCCATTCTCTCCACATGACCATACCATCTCAGTACACTCTATTCGATTCTGGTGTCCGCCGACTTCCTCACTCCACATCTTTAACGAATCACATTATCTAGTATCCTATCCACCCTCTGTACTCCACATACATTCCTTAGCAGTCCCATCTCCACTGCTCTTACTCCTGACTTTTCGTTTTTATGCCAAACCATAGTCTCACATCCATATGTTAAAGTTGGCACTAACACTCCCTCATGTAAGCGTCGTGCAGCTGCAACACTCAAGCCTCTGTTTCTTATCAAGGTCTTCATTGCAAAAGCTACGTTTTTCTTTGTGTCACTCTACTGTCAACTTCTTTTCACATTTTCCTCTCTTTTCTATCACTGTTCCCAGGTATCTGAACTCTCTCGCCAATACCAGTTTCTCTCCATTCACTGTAACATCACACTGGGAGTCACCTTCTCTCTCAATAACCATCACTTTTCTCTTTTCTACATTTACTCTCACGGCACGATGCTCACAGACATCAGGAAAACTCTGCACTAGCCTACCAAGTTCTTGCCCGGTACTTGCAAGCAGTACTGCATCATCAGCATACAACAAATTTGAGATATTACATCCATCACCATTCATTACCAACGCCATCCCTCTCTCCATTACTCGTGTCTTTACTTCTCTCATCAGCCCACTCATATATATATATATATATATATATATATATATATATATATATATATATATATATAAATACTGGACAACCATGGGGACATCATACAATCTTGTCGCACGCCCACACCGATCGTGAACCATTCACTTAGATCCCCATTAACCCTTACACATGCTTCGCTACCATCATAAAAACTCTTGACAGCACCTAGCAGCTTATCATCTACACCGCATATGCGCAAAACTTTCCACAACCCCTCTCTCTACTTTGTCGCATGCTTTTTCCAGATCCATGAATGCCATAAACACCTTATGGTTCTTCTCACAGGCCTTCTCTACCATCTATCTCACTGCAAATATTTGATCCACACATCTTCTGCCACTCCTAAATCCACCCTGTTCATCACTCACTAGAACTTCTGATATCTCTCTTATTTTCTGTAAGATAATTCTTCCATATACCTTCTCTACCACACTCAATAAACTTATGCCACGATAATTCTTGCACTCACTTCGGTCACCTTTATTTTTGTACAGGGGTACAATCATAGCCTTTTCCACACTACAGGCACAGTTCCATGCCTTCTTACATATTTCCAACAAGCACTTCGTTCCACATAAACACCTTATGGTCCTTCTCACGAGCCTGCTCTACTATCTGTCTCACTGCAATTACTCGATCCACACATCCTCTGCCACTCCTAATGCCACCCTGTTCATCACTCACTAGGACTTCTGATATCTCTTACTTTCTCTATGATAATTCTTCCATATACCTTCCCTACCAGACTCAATAAATTTATGCCACGATAATTCTTGCACTCACTTCGCTCACCTTTATTTTTGTACAGGGGTATAATCATAGCCTTTTTCCACTCTGCAGGCACATTTTCACTCACCCATGCTTTCATACATAAATCCAACAAGCACTCATTCCACTCTCTCCACTACACTTAAGGATCTCTGCATACACCTCATCAACCTCAGCTGCTTTCCCATTTTTCAGCCGCTTCACAGCACTCTTCACCTGTGCGAGTGTCACGTCTCCTGGCACTGCATTCCTTCTCTGCACACCCCCAAAACCAATCATGTTTACAGCCGCTCTGCTGTCTCTATTCCCATTCATCAGGCTTTCAAAATATTCTTTCCATCTGGCCCTTCCTTCATCTCCATGGGGTTAATAATCTACCACCTGTATCCTTCACACCATCACATTTCTTCCCGCTTTCACTTCTACATTTCTGCACCTCTTTCCAGAATAACTTCCTATTTTCAGAGTAGTTTGCATTCATTTTTCTCCCTAGATCGTCATTTACCTTCTCCTTTTTCCTCTTCATTAGTCTCTTTACGTGCTTCTTGCTCTCAGTATACTCAGTTCTTATTTCAACTGAACCCCTACCCTTTAACCAGTTTAGCCACTTCTTCCTCTTTTCCTCCACCACTTTCTTAACCTCCTCATCACACCATGCCGTACTTTTCTTCTTTGTTGCTACTCTTGCCACACCACACACCACTTTAGCATTCCTAACTAACCAATCCCTGTATGCATTCCACAGGTTGTCCAGATCCATTTCATTCCAGTTCACTGATTCTAACTCCTCCCCTACTTTGGTCCTGTATTCATCTGCCATTTCTTTGATCCTCTACTTCTCAACTTTCAGTCTTTTTCCCTGACTGCACCTCTCTCCTGGGTCACCTCACTCCTCTCGGTTTGATCTTGCATACGACAATTATATGATCTGACTGACCTCCACATCGTCCTCTCACGGTCCTCGTATCAGCATCCATTCCCAGCGTCGACCTCTCAACGAGCACGTAATCAGTCAGGCTCCTTTCATCACGATCCCCGTTCCCTCTATACCATGTATATTTGTAAGCATCTTTGTGTTTGAAATACGAGTTACAAATGCACAACCTGCTTTCCTGACACATATCCTTCAGTCGCTTTCCATTATCATTTTCTCCTGGTAGTCCATTGCAACTCATTATGTTATCCTCCGGACCCATGCCTACTTTTCAATTCATATAGCGCATTACGATCAGTTTTAGCTCCAGGGCATTTCTCCCACTGCATCATCCGGCTCATCCCAAAACCTCTCTCTCTCTCTCTCTCTCTCTCTCTCTCTCTCTCATTCTTGTCCTCACACGGTGCATACACTACAATCACCGTTACTTTCACCTTCTCAAACTTGAACTTGACATACATACACCATGAATTGACACATTTATAATCTCTCATTCCACTCTGCCACACCTCATTCCTCAACAAAGCAGATCTTTCCTTGCATCTTCCTCGCCCATCTATTCCCGATCTTACACATTTCACACCCTCCCACTCCTCCACTTCACACCCTTTCATCTTTGTTTCGCACAGTGCCATCACGGCATATATTGCACTCCTGAACACATTCACCACTTCCACCCTCTTGCTCTCCTCATTCACATCTCACACATTCCACATGGCCATACAAATCTGCCCATGTGGTTGGGGCCCTGGGCAGGTACTGGGCCCTCCAGGCTGTCTGAAACAACTGTCATGATTAAGTGATTTTGGCTAGGGGAACCTGGGGGACACTTAACCCGGCCAGAAACCCCGATTATATGGTTACCACCTAGCCTAGTTAATGGTTTCCTGGGTACAGGACACCATTTGGCTTGTCACACAGTGTAGAGACCATAACAGGTATTATGCAGATATCATTATAGCTCCCGGTTCTGAATATGTCGAAAAAAAAAGTTACACGTGACATCACCACTTGATAATTTATTACACTTACCTGTGAACTATACTAAACCTTTGGAGATCACCTTGTAATTCAGGATCAACACGCTGAGAAGTACCTTCAAGAATGACATGCATTGTGTGTGGTGTGACGGTTTGAGCTGAGAACAGACATCCAATTTTAAAACATTAATTGGAAGTGAGATTAAAGTGAGAAAAGGCCTGACATGGTGGTGAGGGATCTTGCATAAGAGAGAGACAGTGTCATAAAGACTTTGTAGTTACTTGTAGAGAAGTATATTTTAGACTTGTGGTCGAGCGGCTTTTATATCTTGTAGTAGTTTCCCCACCAGATGTCATGTAGTGACGGGAGAGGTAAAGAATAGTATGGGACTATTTTTATTTGTCTTGGAAATATTAAACAGGTATAATAGTATAAGTCCTGGGTAGCTACCTCCCTGTCTCGCTATCTCTCTCTCTCTCTCTGTTCTAAAGCTAATCTCCGTCTCGACCTCTCTATAGGGTCGCTTGTCTCCTTCTAAACTCTCTTTCCTAACACCTCGTGTAGTAGGGTGTGTGTGTCACGTATCTTCCTCATGGTAACAGAACTTTCTCACGAGAGGACTGCTGACAGCTAACTGAATCATCTCCTTACTGGCCGCTGTCGTCAGCTTTCCCCGTGTAAGCGTTTAAGCTGCTCGCTTCTACTTAAACACAACACCTTCTCATCATTTGACTTCCTGCTTCTATCTGTCTCTCTATCTATCTATTTATCTATCTATCTATTATGTAGTCCTATATTTGCTCGGCCGCGCGAAAATGACGTACCATCGACATTTAATAGTTATAATATATTCATACATACTACATACACATTATAATGAACTTATAAGCTAATTAAGTGAAATACATAATATTGTAAAGTAACATAATTGTATGAATATTGTATACATATATTATGCATAGTAAATAGTGATTATTCAGTAATATTACATTTTAAATAAGTTGAATACATATTGGAATAAATGCATTAAAGTAAATTATTTAACTGTAACACAGTATGTACCAGGTTATTATAGTGAAATGCATACATGCAAGAATAAAAATAGTTTAAAATTAAGATTATTGTAAGAGTTACTAATATTTCATTTAAAGATAATGGTACTGGTCTGCCATATATGGGTCATTCTTCTTTGTGTTATTATTATTATTATTATTATTATTATTTTTTTTTTTTTTATATATATAATTAATACTATATACAAAATATATACACTTCATTCAGGGTGGTTAACTGTGATGTTAACTCTCCCCCCACTAAACAATGACTCCAAATTAGCAATTCTTGCATGCATTCTGTGCATGGCCAACAGCAATACTGCAACCACAATGCAGATAATTATGAAGACAGAAGGTGCTTGGCTATACACATAATATGGGTTGAACATACTCAAACTCAAATCTTCCCAGGGCTTCATTGTTTCATTGATCAGCTGCATAGTTTCAAACTTAGGTGAAGTCAGCTTAATACTTGTGCTCATGTTTAAGTCCATATCAGGCAGTGGGTGGAAATGTTTGTGTGTATGGTTGATAATGGCGTAGTGATTGATGGTGGAAAAAGTAGACATGGATGGTGTAAATACCGCACAGTAGTCTGGTGCTATGTATAATCCTGAGGCTGATGTATGAGATGGTGGTATATCTGGACAGACTATGTAAACTGATGTGTTATGAGGTAAATAAAAAAACTGCGATTGTCCAATGCGTTGATGGTGTACAAGTTTATCTGGAGCAAAAGTGAAGTTGCAATGATGATGAATATTGTTATTGCTGATGATAGCCATTTCACAAGGGACCGTATCAGTAGGCTGAAACGTGAAAATGTACGCAGGACAAAGATGAACAGCATGTAAGGATGTGCGGCACTTTCGCTCAATCGTTGACTCACTTGCGAAAGTGACGGTGTCTCGTCTCTTGGAGACCATGATGAGTTCGGTGTCTGTGTTGATGTTGATGATGACTAAAGTGTTGTTGTTTCTATAGGGGGAAGGGGTGTATTTGGTATACTGTGAAGAGGTCTTCCGTGATGAATGGTACATGAACTATCACTGATGTTGGTGTTAGTATTGCTTCCAAGTACGGGTAATATTGCATAAATTCCCTACTGCGGAACAATGGCTTCAATTTATGTTTATATGTATGCCTTGACTAACTATCTGACGTAGCTCATGAACCGGGAGTAAGTCATTTGTGATCTTGCCATCACCAGCATTCGAAATTCCTTGCATAAGTGCCCTGAAATGATCTCTAGTGTTCTCTAATTGTAGTAGAATCGTGTCAATATGTTCTGTGATGATGGAGAAGTGCTGGAAAAGGGTAACGATTACCCTCTAAGTCATTTATTTTATCTATACTCTCGAGAGCTACGTTTTCTGCTTGTTTCAGATTTTTTCACAATTGTTTTCATTGCTGAGTTCTGTCCTGTGATGAATTTATCTTGGTATGTTAGTACCTGAGCTATCTTATTAAATTTTTTGTTTATTTCTTTAAGGTCATCCTCTGTAGCCAATCCAAAGATGTTCCCAAGAATTGCGCCGCCCAGATCGAACAAACCGCGCTTTTGGCGAGTACGTGTGATGTTGTTCCTGTCGCTCAGCACCTCTGTTCCATAAGATGGGAGATCTTGGATCATGACGAGCATAGTTGACTTCGCCTGTTCTAGTTTCCATTTCGCTAACTTCACCATTTCATCCACTTCCTTGGTGATATGTGATTGTGAAACATAATTCCCTATCTTGAAGTCCAGAGTTCGCATCGGCGTCGCAAGTCTTTCTATATAAGTAGGTAAGTCATACAAGTAATCTAGACTTATTTCAGTACTCATGACGTCCTTGACGATTGTAGTCTTGGCCGTTGGAGCTATGAGGCATCCTTGTCGTACTATATGCTTGGGGTCTAGGTGCGCATATACCCTTACTATGTATAGGAGAATCCATAGCATAAGTCCCTTCATCGTAACCTACCGAAAAAAAAAAAAAAAAATCTATTAATTTCCTATAAAGCTGTGGTTGATGATAGTGATGATGTGCGTTACGGTTGGCTGTTATTTCAATTATAGAAGGAGTTTAAATCGATATTTAATTCCCGTAAATGATGTACTGTAGATTTCAGTGGAATAGTTGCACCTATGTTCGATTGTTTGGTATATGACCTTAATTTCTTTTTGTAATCATTGTTGTGTTCTTGCTTGGTTTCTTGAGGTACGTTCACCTGTTCGGTTGTATCCGAGGCTGAATAATTATGTGATAATTCCCTTGAAACTCGTTTTAAATGGTCAATATGAACTTGTTTTTCCTCGCCACTTGAAAGTGACTTAATTAAAACTTTGTTTGCCTTTATGTTAATTACTCTGTATGGGCCCTAAAATTTAGGGGATAATTTATTGTCTCTCGTATGAATGACTCCGTAAACAATGTCTCCTAAGCTGATAGGTGAATCTTTTGCCTTTTTGTTAAATGCCTCCGTCATTTCTTCCTTGGACATCGTTAATTGTTTTTGCACTCTTTTGTGTATGTCCTGGAATTCACGTAAACGGAGGTTTAGAGTAATCATCGTAATTGTATATAGGCATGCTGTCACCTTCTAGGAGCTCATATGGTAATTTTTTATCCGTGCCATATATAATGAAATGTGGTGTGTCACCAATGGATTTATTTATAGACCCATTAATGGAGGCCTCTACTCTGGGAATCCAATCATCCCAGCTTGCATAATTTTCACTGAGAATGTGTCGTAGCACATCTAATACCTTTTATTTTGTCTCTCTACCAACCCATTCGATGCTGGGTGATAGGCCAAAACGTTAACCTTTTTAATGTTGTATTGTTTACATATTTCTTGTAAGATCTCAGAATTAAATTCTCCTCCATTATCACTTATTAATACCTTTGGGGTAGTAAAGCGACATATTACATTATCTGTTATTGCCTTTGCTACTGTCTCTGCTGTCTTATCTTTAATTGGAGCTAAAATGACATAACGGGAAAAATGATCCGTTGCTACGAATAAGTATAGGTTATTATTGTATGATAATGGCATCTTGAGTAAATCAACAGCGACAACGTCCCATGGCTGATGTGGTACTGGGTAATTACCCATCGGTGCAGGTGTGATTGGGTATCCTTTGTGTTTCGCACATGATTCGCATCTGTCTATATGATTGTGTATATCTCTTCGTAATGAAGGCCAGTAATATAATAGCTGGGCTTGGTTGAATGTCTTATCCTTTCCAGGGTGTCCTGCATGTGGGCTGTCGTGTATCATTCGTAATACTTGGGGTATCATGTCATTAGGTACTACCAACTGGTTAGTATTTCTTTGGCGTTTTGGTTGTTTAGAGTTAATTTTGTATAATGTATTATTGACCATTGTGAATTGTTCAAGTGGGACATGCAGTTTGGGTAATTGTATGTCATCTCCACTTTCTAACTTGTATATTACTTTTGACCATACTGGGTCAAGTCTTTGTGCCTTTGCGATATCCTCGTGGTTTGGGATATTTCCTTTGAGATCTAACGCCGCAACCTGAATTGTGTTCGGGTTCCTAGATAATGCGTCAGCTACTATATTCATTTTACCTTGTATATAATGTATTTGTACACTGTAGTTTTCAACTGTACATTTCCATCTTGCTCTCCTCCCAGAAAGGAGTTTTTCTTTAAACATACCCACCAGTGGTTTATGGTCGGTGAATAAGTGGATTTCGTAACCATATACCAAATCTCGAAACTTTTGTAATGCAAAAATCACTGCAAGTGCCTCTAAGTCTGTAGTGCTATAATTTTTTTCAGCACCTCTTGTTTGTCTGCTGGCAAATGCAATTGGTTGATTCTTTCCTCTTTTATCTTCCTGCATCAGTACAGCCCCTAATCCTTTAACTGATGCGTCTGTACAAATAAGAAATGATTTCGTGTAATCTGGATATGCTAAACAAGGTGCATTCGTTAGTTTAATTTTTAGATTGTTAAATGCCCTTTTTTGTTCTTCTTCCCATTGGAATACAGCAATTTTTGAGTAGTTGGAATAGAGGGAAGGCTATATGAGAGAACTGTGGTACGAAGGACCTATAGTACCCAGCCAGACCTAAAAATTGTCTAACTTCGTCAGTCGTAGTGGGTTCAGGAAAATCTCTCACTGCCTGTATTTTGTCATCAGTGGTGTGAATACCATCAGAGCTTAATTTGTGGCCCAAGAAATTTATTTCCTTAAAGCAAAATTTGCATTTAGAAAGGACTACATAATAGATAATAGATAGATAGATAAATAGATAGATAGAGAGACAGATAGAAGCAGGAAGTCAAATGATGAGAAGGTGTTGTGTTTGCGAGAAGCGAGCAGCGCTAAACGCTTACACGGGGGAAAGCTGACGACAGCGGCCAGTAAGGAGATGATTCAGTTAGCTGTCAGCAGTCCTCTCGTGAGAAAGTTCTGTTACCATGAGGAAGATACGTGACACACACACCCTACTACACGAGATGTTAGGAAAGAGAGTTTAGAAGGAGACAAGCGACCCTATAGAGAGGTCGAGACGGAGATTAGCTTTAGAACAGAGAGAGAGAGAGAGAGATAGCGAGACAGGGAGGTAGCTACCCAGGACTTATACTATTATACCTGTTTAATATTTCCAAGACAAATAAAAATAGTCCCATACTATTCTTTACCTCTCCCGTCACTACATGACATCTGGTGGGGAAACTACTACAAGATATAAAAGCCGCTCGACCACAAGTCTAAAATATACTTCTCTACAAGTAACTACAAAGTCTTTATGACATTTGGTAGCAGCGAACGTATACGAACCTCGTCTACGAATCAACATTAAATTCCTACAAAATATCAAGATTGACAACAACCAACAATATCAGCTCCTGCCCCCTCCGTCTCCCAGATCATTACGCTGATGCAGAGGTCAAGAGATCACTCGACGCCTTGCAAGTAGCTTAACGACAAACCAGCAAATCTGCGGACATCGTCTCCGAATTAAAAGCAAATTTCTACAAAAGCAACCGAGACTACAAGGTTAGCTTCAGTTCTACAAAGTCTTTATGACAACAGAAGAGAAGAGAAGAGGAGGAGAGGAGAAAGAGAGGGGACGAGAAGATAAACAGAATTGGGTCTTGGTACATGAGAAACAGTGCCAGTGAAAAATATATCAAATATCTGGCTTGGATACTAAGAGATGAGAATGAGAGGAACATGCAAAGGTGAGTTAAAGGAAGGAATGATTAATTTGAGCTGTAAAGTACCAAGAGGGAAAGGATGTGAGGAGAAGATGAAGATTAAGGCGAACATGAGAAATGCGAAGCTACTATAATGAAGTGGAAAACATGGCAGATGAGATAATACGAAGAAGCGGGAGCACGGAGAAAAAGAAAGAAGAATCAGCACTGAAATACTGGTACAGTGAAGGCTATAGGAATAAGGAGAGGTGCAAGTAGAGATGAACATACAGGTGAAGGAACGGCAATAATTTCACTGCTACAAAAAGGTATATACGTAGAAATAAGAAATAAGGGAAACAACAGCATTGAAGGAGGAAAAAAATAATGTTATGTGTAAGGACTGAGAAATACTGAGAATCTGAAATCAGCTTCATAGATAACCTGAACTTTAGAACGGATACTTAGATTTGTGAAAGCTAAGAACAAAATAGAGAGACCGCTCCAACGTGTTTTTTTCCCATAAAACAGGTGAAGCAAAATAAACCTCTTATGCAGAATGAAGTAAATCTCACCGAAAGATCGTAGGCAATTGCAATTTCCCCCGGCAGAATTCAATTGTCCTCACTATCTAGCGACAGCCACAGCATGAGATATGAATTAAAGAGACTGAATAGGAAAATAAGGAAGGCAGTGAGCTTAGAGGAATGATGAAGAATGGCAAAGTGAATTGAAGTAAGGGAAAGTCGTGAGGAGTGGAAAAAAATCAATTACGTAAAATACGTACAAGAACAGAAGAGAGGAAAGGAATGGAGATGATTTAGAAAGAAAAAATATGACCAAACAATGTTACAGTATTTAATGTATGAAGAAAAAAAAACATACACTAATGTCTAATTACATGCGATGGGACATCCTGAAAAAGGAGAGAACAAGAGAAGCGAGAAAAGTGCGTGAAAGTGTAGAAAGTAATAGGAAAGGTTTCTTATAAGGGGAACAGATTCTGGGAAGACAAATTTATGTCAAAAAATAAGACCGTGTCCCGCAAGAGGGGAAATGATGATTGTTAGTAAAGAGGGTAGAAAGATATGCAGAAATATATTGGTGGAAAGGGAGTAACGGAGAGAAAAAGCGGTGTTTTGAGGATAAGATTGTCACTGAATATGAATGTGTTACGATAAGAAAGCAAAATGGTGCTATGAGAGACAGACAAGGTAAAAAATATATATACAGAGGAATCAGAATTGGAAGGTTTATGGTATTTTTAACTGAGGTAAGCGAATAACTGGAACTTTGGTCCAATTGAAGAAAGATGTGACTGTCAGGTAAAACGAAGAGAGTGAATGAGGGATACTACGAGACACAAAGGCTGGTAGGAAGGAAACAAGGAGAAGCGGGGGCAAGGGGCTGTGGAAACGAGAGGTCAGAGTTGCAAAAGAAGATAGGTTAGTGGAAGTTTTGGAGAATGTTACTGGCTTATAAGATCACTTTACTCTATTGCCTATCCTCCTCCTCTTCTCCCCCTCCCCCTCATCATCATCATCATGATCGTCATTAGTTCAATGCAGTCCTCTGCATAATAAAAGGGACCCCTATCTTTTGTTATTTGAATTAATAGCTGTTAACCTGTTGCATCCAGTCCCAGCGAATCTTCAGATTTCATTTTGTCACTTCGTCGTCTGTTTCAGTGGTCCTCCGTTTCGTCCAACCACCTACAAAATAGTCTTGGTAGAAGCTCACGACATCCAAACTTCCTCGAATCTGTGCATCCATGTCGTTCAGTCTATGAATCTTACACACACACACACACACACACACACAAACAAACACCACAGCTCCAGCAGTTTTATAATTTCCTTGCTTCGCTGCGATACTTTAGCCAGGTGCCACTTTTAATCAGATCAGTTCCTAAATATTAATTATCCTGATTTCAGACATAAAGCAAAGGTACTGGTATGTAGGCATTAAATGTTCTTAAGCATCAATCATTATCAGGTAGATATAAGCAAGATACAAGTTTTTCCTGCCAGTTAGGTATGCATTACTGAGAGTCGGCTGACCTGTTTATGTGTACTCACCAGATGCAGAGGAACGGGTATTGTTGAGTGGGAGAAAAGCTCAGGTGGCAACTTTCAAAAAATTAAATTGATTTTCCCCCCACTTATTAGATCACAAATGCAAAACTTTGCGCAGTTACACATCGTGAGCAGCCAGCAAACAGCCTGTCATATTGTTTAATGTTTATGCAGATATAATAATAATGATAATTATAATTTCAGTAAGTGAAACATGTTGAAAACATTGTCAGTTCTAAGCCTCTGCAACCCATCGAATTCCTCTCGCAACCATTTTTTTATACGTGACCCATAGTTTGAGGACCACTGTTTTATTTATTATTTATTTATTGCATTTTCTCGTTCCCTGGGTTTACACTCACTTATCCTGACGGTCGATTTGTTATTTGTTGCAGAAAGAAGATGGCCTGTCCACACCCATGTATTTATACTGATATTTTGAAGCCATAGGTTATCCTTTCTGATTTTCGATAGTTTCCATATCCAGGATACATTTCTTTTCTCTTCACTTGACCCTAAACATAACTTTTCAATCCTCTCTAAAAATAATTTATGTTCCGAGGATTATGATGAAGTCAACGTTTCCGGTGCATAAAGTAGTGCAGAAACAACATATTAAATAACAATCTCTTTTGGCAGAATCATAATTACTTACCTTTCATGAAGTTAATTAATTTGCCAAAGCTCTCCACTCAGCTAATATTCTTCACTTGATATTCTTGATTGACATGGATTGGGTCTGCTTGAACAACCTGCCCTACTGATTTGTATTCCTGAACACACTATAATTCATCTTCTATTTTTACTAAACGGAGATTAACATAGCTGCTAAGAACTGTATTCATTTTCTCCATATTGATTTTCAAACATACCTTCAGACCTGTCATGTTCACATTAGCTACCAGGTCTTGTTATTCGTCCACTGGTTCTCTAAAAAGGACTTTGTTGTCTGCCATTTGTAATATCTTCCATGTCTCTCCATTTATGTTCATTCTATCATTATCCCAATTAGAATTTCTTAAAACGTTTTCCATGGCAGCAGTGAAAAACCTTTGTGAAACTGTATCCTTTTGTCATTGTTCTTTTGGGCGATCCTTTTGAAGATGTCCATGATATCATCATGTACTTTCCCGTAAGTTTCTCTTAAAGCTTTTTTTTAAATTTAACATAAGTTTCTCGTACACACTGTCATCGAATTGACCTGTAACTTTCACTCATATGTTACTTGCATGCAAAAATTTTCGTTTTCTATAACCAATAACATTATTATTAACTAGAAGCCATCTCATGAGGCATCTCACCATCAGCGTAGCAAGGAAGTTTTTCTTCGGCAATAATCTTGCACCTCCATTTCTCATTCAACGCAACCATTTTTCCCTATTGTGCTCCTTCAAGCACATTACCTTCTAAACTTCCATCCTTACTCATCACGCTACCTAAGTACTTAACCTGCCGACTTCCATTGATGTGTATGTACGTCCGAACGTTTTGTCACTGTGACTTCCGTTGACGTACATAAACGCGCCGCAATTGCAAGGTCCGTCATTTGCAAATTTTTCAAAATTCGTGAATGATTTTTGGTACGTATACACGGGACACCTTCCTCTACTAGGTGCCAGGCAAGGACAGTGCCTTACCCCGCATGACCTCCCTCCCCCCCCACATGCCATTGTCTCGTCAACTCACCTATTACCAGTGACCTGGCCAGTTAGACATGTCGTGCCACGGTACGAAATGCAAGGCCAGAATGATTCCCCAATCGATAACAATGTGGAGGACAAAGTTTAACTAGCATTAGAGGAAGAAACAGTCAGAAATAATGATCATGTAATGTCGCCAGAAGGGTGGGGTATGTTGATGTGTTTGGTGAGTGAAACAATGCTTATATCGCGCCTATATTACTGTGTGAAAACCAATATACTCTTGTACTACATATAAATTCGTACCAAATAAATAAGTAAATACCATTTATGAGTGGTGTGGAATAGTAACCCCTTCCATAGAACTCGTTTTCTCTGGAGCCTGCCTGATAGAAACCACAGGAAGGTAGGGGGTACTCTTACCTGTATCCGGTATTTTAAACCTCAGGTGAGCGATTTCTCTATGAAATATCAATGTTTCTCACCAAAAGCGGAGGTTTGAGCCAAAAATTTTTTTTTCCAAAATTTGTCGGGATTCGGGGGGGTCAGTGGTAGAAAATCAGTTGGGACGGGGGAGGGGAGGTTAAAAGCACTCACAGTCTCCATTTCCTCCTCATCCAGGTCACTGTACATTCAGTGACTTCATATCACTCGAAGACCATAACTTTACTCTGCCCTAAATTCACCTTTAGATTCAGTTTCTGACACACTCTCCCAAACTCATTCACCAAGCCTTGCAGTTCCCCTTCGTGTTCACTTAAGAATACAGTATCATCTACAAACATCAGTACAGGGAGTTTCCAAACACTGCCCACTTTCATTAGGGTTCACTCCAACATCCACTGCCCTACCTTGCACCCTTACCTCTCTTATAATTTCATCCTTATACAGACTGAACAGCCATGAAGACATGACACATCCCTTCTCATTCCAACATTCAAATAGAAAAATTCACACAATTCGCTATCTGCATGCACTGCAGCCTTAGCCACAAATTACCTACAAAATAATTTTGAAAAATATTCGTAGAACTCTGCGGAAATCAGCCGCTGCGCTTCGTAAAAATTAAATTCCATGTTAAGAACTATATGGCGGCTGGCATTCGGCCGTCATTAATGAAATCTACACCAAAAGTTTTAGGCTTCTGCGCATCCACATAGTTGCCATTTCCCGAAGGTTTGGTGAAAATTCATCCTCAGTTTTTCGAGATATGTTGGGAACAAATACAGACACACAGAGGGACAGATGCAGGCAAAAACCTTATCACTGCGCCTTGCGAAATGCTTGCGATAACTGACAAAAACATTGTCACTCCGTCTTGCTAAATGTGGGAGGTAATAACAATCATAAGTTGCTGCTGCAGTGGATATTTTTGTGGACATTGGAAACCAATGATTCACAGGTATTTTAAATTCAGTCGCCATTTGGTAATGCATAGAAATGTTGATCATTCTTTTCTAGAGTATAATAGACATCCAGCTATTAAAGTAAATATTTTAGAACACTCATGGCATGTATTTTATGCACATAATTATTATTCACTGAAGGTATTAACCATATCAAGGACCTTGTTCTTGTTATATTGGGAATCATTCTGTCTTCTAACTTTATCCAAGTTATTTCTCTTATTTAAACTTGAAATTGACTTCTATAATTTCATATGATTTTGACATCGAAGGACACCATAAACAGACTGAAGCAATGGTGTGAAACGCAATCCTTCCCAAGGGCCACACTTCAGTTCTGTTGATGGTCTGAGAGCCAACTCTACTTAAACTATAAAATATAACATGGCAAAGCCACAACATATTCAAACGCTCAGAGAAGTTTGGTTTGCCTTCTAGCCTTTGCAGTGTCATTGGCTTCTGCTTCAAGTTATCGATAAAACAGTATTTAAAAGTTTCGTGACATATTTGTTCACAAATAAATGTTTCAAATGGTATTTTTATCAGTCAAATTATCAATAAATATTTCCCAACAGTGCTGTAATATATGTTCACTTGATCATATGGCAGATTTTTAATGGGATTTTCTGTTTGTTATTTCTCATTTTTTCTTGTCATCGAGGGCCAGTCTTTTCGTCTTCGAGAGCTACATGTGGCCCGCGGGCCACCAGTTTGACACCTTTCGCATAAATTCGAGAAAAAATTTGCTAACAATTAACAGGTTTTAGAGGGAATTGTAAGCTAAGTCTCCTCTCTTCTTCCATCAGTATTTGTTGTGTATGTGTGTGTGTGTGTGTGTGTGTGTTTCTGACTCTGGGCATAGGCTTCACGGCCCGTTTCCTGAGGCCCAGCACTCCTCCTGGTAACTAGACCCATCCACGCACCACCACTTCGATGCTAAAAACTACCGTCCATAGCGAATATATGCTTGGGCTCTCTCATACAGGACTGATGTAGTTTTCTTTAGAGGGAGTAATTTTACGACTTGCCAGGGGGTATTTTGGTAGATCAATAATGTTTTCTATAAGAACATTCAGATCATTAAACTATTTACTGCCCAAGCCAGGATACGAACCAGGGTACGGTACTTTAGGATTGCAGACCACCTCTCAACTGATTAGGCCCCAGCCTCCCACTCATGAAAGCAAAGAGGTCAGTTATTTAAAACCCTTAAAGGCATACGTTGTTGGACCTGTCTTGTATGACATACGTTGAGTGTAACCAACTCCTTTTTCGAAAAATCAAAACACATGGTTGTAATCATTTTTTATTGGGTTTCTGGCCATGAAAAGAAAGAACAACTCTTCTACTTTCCTGTGATATACTTACTTTAGTAATTATTGAAAAATAAAAATGTTTTATGGGTGACTAAAGGAACCTCACCAAAATTGCCTTTTTTTTGACGTTACTGAATAAAAAATTAATTACTCGGCCCGTATGAGGATTTAAGATCTGAGATTATATATGCTGCTTCTCAGGTCCCGTGGCCGTATCCTGTAAGTGGCTCACACTTCTGGCTCATGAGGGTCACTGTGGGAAGACACCCTGAAAAGAGCTAAAAAAAAAAAAAAAAAAAAAAGGGAAATTTTCACTATACAAATTTTTTTATGACGTTATGGTTCCCTGTATATACACCCTAATGACTTTGTAAATTTCGTTTGACACTAAACTATGATTTTAAGACCCAAATGATGAGGACTGATACTTTATATGACGATAATATGACGATAATATAAGACACAATGTTTTTTTTTCTTTTACTGAACTACATCCCCTCACAATCGGTACACAGGGTTTAGCTGTGGCTGAGACACACTGAGAGGTCACACTTGATGCACTGGTGTTCACAGGAGTCTCTAGTTCTATGTCTGACAGCAGTGTCTTTCCTTGACCTTTTCCTTTGTCCTTTGCCTTTGATATATTCTTTATATTCACTTTAGTCTTCACTTTAGTCTTTTGTTCCACTTTTATCTTAGTCTTTATATAATATTACTTATAATCAGCAAAAAAAAAAAAAAAAAAAAACAGGAAAAACCCAATAAAATAATATAGTACATAAAGTATAATATAAAGTGTAATATATGTAGTATATATATAGTATTTCTATAATATATAATGTAAATAATATATATAATATATAATAACATAAGATACATAACAATAAAACAGTCATACACATATATTTCCAAAAAAATAGTGGCACACTCCTATAGTAGTTATACTTGTAGAGCATACGTTAAGTCCTAAAATCGTGAGTCCTGCACAGCATACGATAGGTCTGATGGACTAAAAACGCAAATAAATCCCACAATGGGAAAACAAGAGGGAGCACACTTACTTCACACAATAGGCCTAGGCAAACACTTCACATACCTGGACGGCCTGGCCAGCATCTTCAAAGGAAGACGAGGTACCACATGTTTTACAAAAACAATATCCCAATATGGTGAAGATATGCCTTTAAGGGTTGAGCATGACTACTGGCGTAACAGAATCGTCTAGTGGCAGGTTTTATGCAGATATCATTACCTCTCTCAACTGTAAATATATCGAAATAAAAAAATGTTACATGTGGCATCACCATTTAATAATTTAATACACTTCCTATGAACTATACAAAATCTCTCAACTGTGAATATATCGAAATAAAAAAATGTTACATGTGGCATCACCATTTAATAACTTAATACACTTCCTGTGAACTATACAAAATCTCTAGGGATCACCATGTAGTTCATGATCGACACGTTGAGAAATGCTTTAAGGAATGACATGCATTGTGTAAAGAGTGACGCTTTGAGTTGAAGACAGATATCCAATTTACAGACATTAACTGGTAGTGAAATTACAGTGAGAATAGGCCAGATTTGGTGGTGAAGGAACTTGCATGAAACAGAGAAGAGAAGGAGGGGGGGATTATAAATGGAGTAGAATAGAAATAGAGGATAAAGAGAAGGGACGAGAAGAAAAACAGAATTGGGTCTTGGTACACGAGAAACAGTGCCAGTGGGAAACATCAAATATCTGTCTTTTATATTAAGAGATGAGAATGGGAAGAATATGCAAAGGTGACGTAGAGGAAAGAATGACTACTCTGAAGTGTTAAGTACCAAGAGGGAGAGAATATGAGAAGAAAATGGAAATTAAAGCGTACATGAGAAATGCGAAGTGAGGTTGTAATGAAGTGGAAAACATGGCGGGCGATATAATACGAAGAAGTGAGGGCACGGAGGAAAAAAAAAGTGAAGAATCAGTCTTGAAATGCTGGTAAAGATAAAAGCTATAGAAATACGGGGAAGTGAGAGTAGAAATGAACTTGCAGGTGAAGGAACAATAATAATTCCATTGCTACAAAAAGGCACATTAAAGTACGAAATAAGGGAAACAAGAGCACCGATGGAGGCAAAAAATATTATATGTAAGGACTCAGTATTACTGAGAATCTGAAATCAGCGTCATAACAAAGGTTGGGTGAACTCTTGGACATATTCTTACATTTGTTTAAGCTAAGAATAAAATAGAGAGACCACTGAAACGTGTTTTTCCCATGAAACAATTGAAACAAAATATACTTCTTACACAGGATGATATTAATCTCACCGAGAGATCACAGCATTTGCAATTTTCCTCGGCCGAATTCAATTGTCTTCATTATCTAGCGACAGGCACAGTTTAAGAGATCTGAATTAAAGGGACTGAACTGGAAGATAAGGAGGGCAGTGAGCTTAGAGGAACGATGAAGAAAGGCAAAGTAAATTGAAGTAAAGCCGTGACGACAAAAAAAAAAAAAAAAAAAAAGCGTAAAAGACGTAAAACTAGAAAAGAGAGGAAAGGAATGGAGCTGATTTATAAAGAACAAATATGACCAAACAATGATACAGTATTTAATGAAAGAAAAAAATACAGGAATGTCTAATTACATGCGATGGGTCAGTCTGAAAAATGGGAGAACACGGGAAGCGGCAAAAGTGCATGTGTAGAGAATAATAGGAAAGGCTTGGCATAAGGGGAACAGATTCTGGCTTGACTAATTTATGACATAAAATAGCGTGTCCCAGAAGAGGGGAAATGATGACTGAGGAGAGAATGGGTAGAAAGATATGCAGAAATATATTGGTGGAAAGGGAGGGACGGAGAGAAAGGCGGTGTTTTGAGGATAAGAAAGTCACTGAATACAAATGTGTTACGATAAGAAAGCAGAAGGGCGAAGTGACGGTGAGAGACAGACAAGGTAAAAAAAAAGACACATACAGATGAAACATAATTGGAGGGCAAATGGTAGTCATATTTAACTTAAGTAAGCGAATTAAGGGGACTTTGGTCCAAGTGAAAAAAAATGTGGACTGTCAGGTAAAACGAAGGGGGTAAATGATTGATGGAAGGGACAGAAAGACACTACGAGACACAAAGGCTGGAAGGAAGGAAACAAGATGAAGCAGAGGGAAGGGGCTGTGAAAACGAAAGGTCAGAGTTGAGGAAGAAGACAGGTTAGTGGAAATTTTGGAGAGTGTTACTGGCTTCTAAGACTACCCTACTCTATTGACTCTCCTCCTCCAACACCCCACCATCATCATCATGATCATCATTAGCTTTATGTAGTGCTCTGCAAAATGATAGGCACTTCCAACTTTACCTCGCTCGAGACGGAGTCCTGCGAGGTGTTGTTTTTGCCTGAATTTGTTTCTTTGTTTGTTTATTTGTTAGCAACATAACACTGTTTATTTTGTTTTGATTGACATTTACATGAAATGGATATAAACTAAAGCTTATCGATATTTAAGGAGGGAAAGAATAATAACTGTCCCCAAACCGAGATTGTAGACTCAGCCCACTATTTCTTTATTTCCCTTGACTATAATACAGCCTCTCTTCCTTGTAGCAGTGACTCAAATAATGTTGTTATAATTTCTCCCTTCCTTTTAGTGACACAGAGGGCACATAAAATGAACGGAGTTTAGTAGATCGACTTTGATGTCGAAAATTAAATAATCTGGTGAAGAGGGGCAGTTTTTCCTTGGTTAGTGACATCGGGAATTAACTAAATAAGTCATAAAAATGCTGCGGCCAACTGCTTTTAAAAATAGTGAAATATAACAGAAATGATCAAGAGAAACGTGAATTTAAATGAAGCATGGGGATAAATGACTCAGATTATATTGTCATATATTATTTCACTTTAATTTCTGTTCCATTTACTGTATTCGGAAACGCATTAGACAGATTTGCTTTCACAATAAAACAAAAGCATTTAGGGGCCGAATACTAATCGCTCGCAATAATACAGTATGTTGTTGACAAACCAGATTTGAAGAAAATTTGCAAGACCGTACACAATTAAAGCATAGCATTTCTCAAAAAATCAATTCATATTAACTGTAACAAAAAGCATTCAGGGGCCGAATGCTAATTGCCTGCCATAATATGTTGCTGGCTATGGTACGGGATCACCTTCACCAAATCTGAAGAAAATCCGCAAAACTACAGAATTCTGCCACCGTTTGTCAAAAAACGATACTTTGACAACAAACACACAGACACACTGGCAAATACTATATCAACTCGCCTAGTTAAAAGCAAGCAATAAAAATATATGGCAGCTGGCATTCAGTCGTCTTTGATCAAATCTTCATCAAAAGTAATAGGCTTCTGCAAATGTACATAGTTGCTATTTTCCGAAGGTTTGGTGAAAATTCGTCCTCAACTTTTCGAAGTAATTGAGAACAGATACAAACACACACACAAAGACACACATTGACACACAGTGACGAAAACCATATTCCTTCGCCTTGCTAAAGGCAGGCAATAAGTAAGATTGGCTGATATGAGTAACTAAAATTAGCAGCGACGTACGCGCAAAAACATTGAAAGTCTGGATAACAATACAATTAACAAATGAAATACCGAAAACTTGGGCCCTGATCTGTCAATAAAACTTTTGCTCTGTATTTCTCCACCACACCTTGTGCACTGACTCGCCATACAACCTCCATGTCCATGCTGACCTGACAGGATCATCGTCCCACTATACTGTATCACTGACAAAAGTTTTGTTGATATCCGTCAAGAGGTTCAGAAGATATTGCAGCCACAAGGATAAAAGTACTCGACTCCGTGTGACCTTGATCTTTGACCCCTTGGCCTTGCTGACCTAATCACTTCATTGCCCCTTCATACTGTAGCATTGACAAAAGTGTGATCGAAATCCGCCAAGGCGTTCAGTAGATAACGCGCCTACAAGGATAAACTTAGTCTAGATAACACGCCTACATGGGTAAACTAAGTTGACCCCATATGAACCCTTGACCTCGCTGACCCAACCAGTTCGTCATCTTCTCACACTGCATCGCTGACAGAAGTAGTACAGTGGAAATCCGTCATTGGATTCAGGAGATATAATACCCATAAAAGTGTTACAGATGCAGACTCATGCGACTATGTTCCCATGGACGGACAGGCCAATCACTTATCTAATATACCACAGCAGTAGATGTACGTGTGTGTGTGTGTGTGTGTGTGTGTGTGTGTGTGTGTGTGTGTGTGTTTTGGGCAGCCGAAACTACACATTCAAATTGCACCAAAACTGTCACAGAAATCGCAAAAAATTCGCTGATGTGAAAAAACTTGGTCGCATCACAATTGAAAATTTTTTACTATATTTAATGAGCGATCACATTTTGACCAAAAAAACGCCGCTCCTGGCGCCCGGCATAGGATCTCCATAGAATTTTTTGCCCACAGGTACAACTAAAGTATTTCGGACTTGCGTTTGGACAGCTTGGGTTCCATTCCTGAAGCTGCAAATAACATGATCAATTTGTTAGCTGCAAAAAATCTAAGTGACAACGTTACACTAGAACAGCACATAAACGCGGGAGCCCTCCGCAGCAGCAAGTGCGAGGGGCCCGAAGGGCCCATGACCCACGACCACTTGTACTTCCTATAGCATAGGTGGGTGGAGGCATAACAAACGAAATTTTATGCTTTCTACGAACCATCGTTGCCACTTTCTTGAGCATGATGGCGACTGTTGTGTTATATTTTTGGCACTAACAGATGATTTTCTTCAGCTTAGGAAAGCTCCTTAACTATGATGCATTTGATGGAGGCTATATCTTACTCTTTGATTTAGAAAGTCTCTCTAAGTAATTAACAGTGTCTTCATACAGTACCGTTTGGACAAAGCTGAAAAGGCTTTAGTCCTATACTCGATGGCAGGGATACAAATTGAAACGACAATGCTGAACTTAACGAAGCTTCTCCACCACATGAAATGTGACCTCGAGTTCAGGTCACCCGAAAGGGCCTCACTCACACCCCTGACTGCCTCACACCCCTCACATCCCCACTCACAGTCCTCACGCTGTTACGCACACCTCTCAGCCTCCTTCACATCCCTCAGCCTCACCCACATCTTTCACAACCTCACTCACACCCCGCTCAGCCTCACTCACACCCCGCTCAGCCTCGCTCACATCCCGCACAGCCTCACTCACACCAGGCACAGCCTAACTCACACGCCGCACAGCCTCATTCAAATCCCACACAACCTCACTCACATCCCGCACAGCCTCACGTACACCCCACACAGCCTCACAGCCTCACCCTCACATCGCCTGATCCACTCACAACACAGTCGAAGAGGGTGACGATATTTCATTTCTACTAACCCCTATGGCCAGCGCAAATCATTTTAATTTTCTTTTAGCAAACATCACAATACTTTATTTAGATTATACCTAAGCTCACTAGTTCAATACGTCTAATCGAAGCCGAGAATATTCGCCTTGAGACATCACAAATAAACCCCATGGAACATGGTATTAATACTGTGTCGTCGCATCGTCACTTGCTCCCTGCTCTCCAATTAATCGTTTTTAAAGTTGTCGACCTGGAAAGTTTTGGTGAGATTAGTTAAAGCGAGCGTCGAAGTTTGATGGCTCCTGTGGACTGGGAGAGGGAGCGATTTTTTTTTTTTTTTCCTGACGGGTGCAGGGAAAAAAACTTCTCCTCTTTGGACAAAACATACATACAACTTTTGGCAGATCATTCCAGTTAACGATTTCTTCAAGTGGATCTTACATAATCGTTATTCTATATTTGCAATTATTTCCTCCTCCTTTCTGGCTTAGCTTTGTAGGCCAAAGACATTTAGCATGTTGGACTCAGCCTCTCCCCCTCCCCATCCTACAGTTCTGGTTACTTCCATATGGACTGGCCGAGAGTGTGGGTGTTGTAAGCAATGGCAGGAGCCGAAGGCACGGGAGAAGAGGACGGATATGGAGACAGTAACAAAGAAATCAGTGAAAAGAAAAAAAAGTGGATTACTGTACATCATCTGTATCATTATGTGAATCTGAAATAATTAGACAAGGAGAGACGACCTTTAATAGGCAAAAAAAATTACGTGAGAGAGAGAGAGAGAGAGAGAGAGAGAGAGAGAGAGAGAGAGAGAGAGAGAGAGAGGGCCGAAGGGTCATGGAGTGAGTTGGCGTGTATTGTCGGCTGCAAAGCTCTTAGTATCTGTTTTATTTTTCTTAGCATATAATTTGAAAATAAGCTTGGTGAACCCATAGCATACGACACTGGCACTGATATATGTCCAAATAAACCCACAGTTTTGGTTTCTACAAATTCACGAAACAATTTTTCAAAGATAGGACTTTCACTGTCTATAGTGTGTGCGTGTGTGTGTGTGTGTGTGTGTGTGTGTGTGTGTGTGTGTGTGTGTGTGTGTGTGTGTGTGTGTGTGTAATTCAGTCACATACCGTCGAAGCCACTCACCCAGTTTTCATGTTTCTGTGGGTGTAATACATAGATTTTTTCCCCTTGTTTATCTCTAAAGCCGTAATCATGCAACTACGTCTCTGTTACATATAGAAGGTCTTTATCAGCTTCTGTTTGTGCGTGGTTATGCTGAATTTTACTGCCTTGTAGAGACTGAAGAAACTTTTTTTTTTTTTTTTTTTAACTGCTGTCACTATCATTCCAACCGTTGACAGGGTAACTATGGTTAAACTTTTGTGGCAGTTAGTTGATTCATTGATTATTAAATATAATAAAAAGCTGGCGGCGATACTGCCAGGGACATATGCCGACGGACAACCAGGCTGAAGACGAAAAAAAAAAAAAAATCACACTCAAAACAAAGTTATTATTCTCTGGCAGAAATAAAGTTCTTAAAATGACAATCAAATTATAAAGAAAATCAATTACCTATAAGTAAGAGTTATCCATGTGTTTTTAAAAGATCCCTTGGAACATATCAGAAACAGTTCACACTATTAACTCTGAGAAAATATTGTTTTTGTAATCTTCAGACAAGAAAAATTAAGGACATTGGTATAATTCTTGCCCATGAAGCCTTTTTTTTTTTTTTTTTTTTTTTTTTTTTCAGTGTGCAATGAAGACTTTACTAAATATCTAAAGAAGGTCTGTTGCACAACGATGGAAACCACATCCCTCTGCAGGGAACACCCTGACTCTACACACTGACCCACCCCTCAAACCCCACCCTTCCCGTTCACACCACAGCCCAGCAGGGTCGCCCAGTCATACCATTTCACTGTTAATAAAGCTTCCCCGACAAGTGCTCAAGCCCTTCATTCACTCCCTTTGAAAGTTGGCTCTATGGAATTTTTCTCACGATCAGATGAACCAACGGTGCGGAATGTTGCTGATGACCCCCTCGAGCCTGAATGGGTGGCAGGGGTCTGAAAAGGCAGCAGGGAGAGTTCTTCCTCTGTCATAAATGACACAGTAAGAGACAGAGCCAAGAGAAAGAAATGGAAATAAAGCTGGTGGGTGGGAATATTATGAAAGTGGCAAAAGAGAACGAGATATGTTGTCTGGTTAAACTATTTTTAGCAACATGAGAGGTACGCGAAGTTAAAGTGGAGGAATGTTTGTCACGAAGAAAAAAGGAAATATCAGAGAGAGAGAGAGAGAGAGAGAGAACATTGTCAGTAATTCATTGAGTTATAAACTGCAGATTGCATTCTTCGAGAGTCCTAATGCATGATATCAATATTGCAAAATGCCAAAATCCTCACAGCTTCCTCGTCATAACACTTTAGTCGAAATTCAGGTAGTGACTGTCAGGTAATAATGAAGCTGTCATAGGTTTCTTATGCATATAGTTTTTCACAATCATGTTAAATTCCATCATCGTACTAGTATGTATATCATAAGTAAGATGGGTTAATAAGTCAGTACATATCTGTATATGTACGGTGTAGTTTCATACAGCAGTTTTTTACCATAAGGGAAGGAGAAGTGTTATGGAGCGAAAGTTGTACTTAAGATTGTAATTTTGGGTAGTCTGGACTAAGGCCATTTCCATACTGTTTTTTTTTTTTTTTTTTTTTTTTTTTTTCAGTACCATTGAAGATATTATTACACGATCAATTTATGATATATATATTTTTAATTTTAGGAAACAGCATCAGAGTATATTAGGGATGAGTATGCTGATGTTGCATATGCAGATAAGCATTGGCATTATTGGAAGTATATGATAATACCTCGGGTGCCTTATGACCTTGAAGAGTACTCGTACCATCCAAATAATTGACAGTCAAATGCCCAAGCGTTGACTGCAGTTGTTCAAATGAGACAGCAGTTGGGTACTGTCTGTCTGCATACTGCAGATTGTGGATAACAATGACTGATCCAGGCTCAGCACAGACAACTATAGTGTAATTCTAAAATAAATACATCCAGAAACGCGAGCGATTGCTGGTGGAGTTTGGTTATGCCTGTATTCTTTTATGAAAAAGATTTTTGATAACATCTTGAAATGTTTGGGAGACGAAAATTATGATGCATAAATTCTATCTGTCTATAGCCCGACGCCCTAATCCCGCAAAGGGTGTCCTCAGACAAAACGCCTCCAAGTCACTCTGTCACCCACCATTTGATTACCCTTCCCCCAGCTCACCCCCCCTTCCCTCATATACCTCTCAACTCCATCCCTCCACCTCATCCTCGGTCTACCCCTCCCTCTCCCTCCCTCCACCTCACCTACATACAACCTCTTAGTCAGTCTTTCATTCACCATTCTCTCCAAATGTCCAAACCACCTCAGTGTATTTCTCCTAATCTTCTCAACCACATCCACATCCACCCCACAACTTTCCTTCACTTCTTCATTCGTCAACCTGTCCCTCCATGTCACCCCACATACTTCTCTCAAGTAACTCATTTCCACTGCTCTCACTCTTGACTTGTTCCCCTCTTGCAAGGTCCACGCCTCGCTTCCATACGTCAGGGTAGGGATCACAATTCCATCATGCAGTGACTTCTTTTAACTTCCATACTCACCTCCCAATTTCTCATCACTGCTTTCAGTGAACCAACAACCTTCCTTCCCTGCTGTACCCTTTCACGCACTTCATCTCCCAAAATTCCATCCTTACTCATCACACTACCCAAGTACTTGAATGCACTCACATTCTCCATATCCTCACCATCCAACCTCACTGTACAATCTGTGACTTCATTCCTTTCAAACACCATAACTTTACTTTTGTTTACATTAACTTTCAGCTTCCTCCTCCTACACACTGTCCCAGATTCATTAACCAAACCTTGCAAGTCCCATACATCTTCACTCAACAATACTATATCATCAGCAAACAGCAACACCGGAATCTTCCAAATCTCACCCTCATTCATTAGAGCCACTCCCACATCCACTGCCCTACCTTGCACCTCCTTTACAACCCCATCCATGTATATATTAAACAGCCATGGAGACATCACACAACCCTGTTTCAGTCCCACATTGAGATCAAAGAATTCACTCAGCTCACCATCCACTCGCACCGTAGCCCTAGCTCCTTTGTACATACTCTTCACAGCACTCAACAACTTCCCCTCCACTCCATGTATTCTTAATACCTTTCACATACCTTGCCTATCTATTCTGTCATAAGCTTTTTCCAAGTCCATGAAGGCAGCATACACTTTCTTTCCCTTCTCTAGATACTTCTCCACCAAACATTTAAGAACAAATATCTGATCTACACACCCTTTTCCCTTCCTAAATCCCCCTTGTTCTTCTCCAACTAGCTCCTCTGCCATGTGCCTAACCCTATCAATGAGTATTCTACCATATATTTTACCAGTCACACTAAGAAGGCAAATACCCCTATGGTTACCACATACTTCTCTCTCCCCTTTTCTTTTGTATAAAGGAACAATTATACCTGATTTCCAGTCCTCTGGAATCCTTCCCTCTTCCCAAGCCAACCTACACAACTTCCATATCCACTCCACAACAATCTCACCCCCATACCTCAGCATTTCACCACACACTCCATCAATTCCTGGGGCCTTTCCCAACTTGATCTTCTTCATTGCTTCCACTACTTCCGCCCTACTGATCTCTTCCTCCCTCCTCTCATCTCTTCTTCTCCCAGCCATTCCCCAACCACTTATACTCGCACTGCTCTCACTCTCTACATTCAACAAATCCTCAAAGTGCTCCTTCCATCTCCTCAATTTCTCTCTATTCTCCACTAACAATCTATTATTCCTATTTTTCACTCCCTACTATTTCCCGTTTCACACTGCCTTACTTTCTTTACCTCCTTCCAAAAAAATTTCTTACTCTCCCTCCATTTCACACTCAGATTCCTCCCAAACTCTTCATCCACTTTCTTCTTACTCTCCTTCACCAGTCTCTTCACCTCCCTTCTCCTGCTCACATATACCTCTCTCTTCTCTCTCTCATCTTCTCCCCTACCTCTACTCGCTAACCATTCACTATATGTCTTCTTCTTTTGTTCCACAGCTCGTTTCACCTCATCATTCCACCATGCTGTCCCTTGCACACCCTTGCATCTCCTCCTCACTACACAAACCATCTCACACGCTGCGCCTATCTCTTCCGTAAATATCTTACATACGTCTTCCACCCCTGCCATCTGCTCTAGCTCATACCTTCTCACACTTTCTTTCACTATGCTCTTATACTCTGCCATTTTCTCACTATCTTGCAGATTCTCCACTCTTCTCACAAGAGCTGTTTCCTCCTGTCTTCCCCTTCGTCTCCTCAACCATTTTCTTTGCAGCTTTACCTTGACCATCACTAAGTGATGGTCCGAGACTCCATTCTCCCACCCTCTCCACACTCTTGCATCCAACACTTGTCTTCTCATTCGCTCATCCACACACACTTAGTCTATCATTGCCTTTCTTTCAACAAGTTCACTATCCATCCTCCTCATTACTCTCCATTTATTCCGGTGGATCCTCTTATGCCGAAAGTAGGTGTTGGCTATTGCCAACCCCTTACCAGCACAGATGTCCGCCAAAGCACTACCATTCCCATCTACTTCGGCTGGCACACCCCACTGACCAACTTCACAGGGAATTAATGCGTACAATTAATGTGATCATAGAGAAATTTGTCTTCTGTGCAAAAATTTAGACTCCAGAAGACTGGAAATAAACACCATGAGAGACTTGCTGGCCTGAACTTTCCATATTAGTAGTTTCCCCTCCTAAAGATAAGAAAAACATCAAACACCTGCCAATCCCATTGTATGACAACTTTATTATATATTTATGGAGTTTAGTATTGTCATCAATATTTCATAAATTCTAGGAACAAAGCGCCCTGTGCATGGGTTTTATTGACATTCAATTTGGCGAAATGTGGTAGAGCATTTTTAGATGACAAAATTGGAGAATTCATAAAAACAAACTGGTACTACTCTATAGATGGACGGAAAGCTGGAGACGAGCTGGAACTTCCGTTTCAGGATCTAGTCCTGGCCACTCCAGAATGGTAGGGCAGCAAACTCTCCTAAACATTTTTTTTTCTATCCATCGACGCGAAACTGCATGTACATTGCACATCAGACTTTGTTTTAAAATAAAAACGCGAAACAACACACTGCCTCGGGGGGAAGGGAGGTGGCATGATTACCGCCTGATCTTCTGGACATTCAACACTTTCTGTCCACGCCCATGTATTTATAGTGATATTTTGAAGCCATAGGTTATACTTTCTGATTTTTGTAAGTTTCCTTATCCAGGATATATTTCTCTTCTCTCCACTTGACCCTAAACATAAGTTTTCAATCCTCTCCAAAAATAATTTATGTCCCGAGGATTATGATGAAGTCAACATTTCCAATGCATAAAGTAAAACAGAAACAACATATTAAATAACAATCTCTTTTAGCAGAACCATAATTACTTACCCTTCATGAAGTTAATTAATTTGCCAAAGCTCTCCACTCAGCTAATATTCTTCACTTGATATTCTTGACTGACATGGACTGGGTCTGCTTGAACAACCTGCCCTACTGATCTGTATTCCTGAACACACTATAATTCATCTTCTATTTTTACTAAACGGAGATTAACATAGCTGCTAAAAGAATTGTATTCATTTTCTCCATATTGATTTTCAAACATACCTTCAGACCTGTCATGTTCACATTAGCTACCAGGTCTTGTTATTCGTCCACTGGTACTCTAAAAAGGACTTTGTTGTCTGCCATTTGTAATATCTTCCATGTCTCTCCATTTATGTTCATTCTGTCGTTATCCCAATTAGAATTTCTTAAAGCGTTTTCCATGGCAGCAGTGAAAGACCTTTGCGAAACTGTATTCTTTCGTCATTGTTCTTTTGGGCAATCCTTTTGAAGATGTCCATGATATCATCTTGTACTTTCCCATAAGTTTCTCTTAAAGCTTTTTTTTTAAATTTAACATAAGTTTCTCGTACACACTGTCATCAAATTGATCTGTAACTTTCACTCATATGTTACTTGCATACATTAATTTTTGTTTTCTATAACCAATAACATTATTATTAACTAGAAGCCATCTCATAGGGCATCTCACCACCAGCATAGCCAGGAAGTTTTTCTTCAGCACATAATTGTGCACCTCCATTTCAGATTCGACGCAACCATTTTTTCCCTATTGTGCTCTTTCAAACACATTACCTTCTAAACTTCCATCCTTACTCATCACGCTACCCAAGTACTTAACCCACTGACTTACGTTGATGTATATATACATCTGAACGTTTTGTCACTGTGACTCCCGATGACATACATAAACGCGCTGCAAATGCAAGGTCCATCATTTGCACACTTTTCAAAATTCATGCATGATTTTTGGTACGTATACACAGGACACCTTCCTCTACCAGGTGCCAGGCAGGGACAATGCCTTACCCCACATGACCTCCCTCCCCCCATGCACGCCATTTTCTCGTCAATTCACCTGTTACCAGTGAAATGGTCAGTAAGACATGTCATGTCATGGTACAAAATTCAAGGCCAGAATGATTCCCCAATCGATGACAATGTGGAGGACAAAGTTTACCTAGCATTAGAGCAAGAAACAGTCAGAAATGATGATCATGTAATGTCGCCAAAAGGGTGAGGTATGTTGATGTGTTTGGTGAGTGAAACAATGCTTATATCGCCTATATTACTGTGTGAAAAACAATATACTCTTGTACTACAAATAAATTTGTACCAAATGAATAAATAAATACCATTTATGAGTGGTATGGAATAGTTACCCCTCCCATAGACCTCGTTTTCTCTGGAGCCTGCCTGATAGAAACCACAGTAAGGTTTGGGGTACTCTTGCCTGTATCTAGTATTTTAAACCTCAGGTGAGCGATTTCTCTCTCTGAATTTTCAATGTTTCTCACCAAAAGCGGAGGTTTGATAAATTTTTTTTTTTTCCAAAATTTGTCGGAATTGGGGGGGATCAGTGGTGGCAAATCAGTCGGGACGGGGCGGGTTAAAAGCTCTCACAGTCTCCATTTCCTCCTCCTCCAGGCTCACTGTACATTCAGTGACTTCATATCTCTCGAAGACCATAACTTTACTCTGCCCTACATTCACCTTTAGATTCAGTTTCTGACACACTCTCCCAAACTCATTTACCAAGCCTTGCAGTTCCCCTTCATCTTCAGTTAACAATACAGTATCATCTGCAAACATTAGCACAGGGAGTTTCCAAACACTGCCCACTCTCATTAGGGTTCACTTCAACATCCACTGCCCTACCTTGTACCTCTTTTATAATTTCATCCTTATACAGATTGAACAGCCATGGAGACATAACACATCCCTGCTTCACTCCAACATTCAACTAGAAAAAGTCACACAGTTCGCTATCCGCATGCACTGCAGCCTTAGCCGCAAATTACCTACAAAATAATTTTGAAGAAAATTCGTAGACCTCTACGGAACTCAGTCGCCGTGCTTCGTAAAAATTAAGTCCATGTTAAAAACTATACGGAGGCTGGCATTCGGCCATCATTAATGAAATCCATACAAAAAGTTTTAGGCTTCTGCGCATCCACATTGTTGCCATTTCCCAAAGGTTTGGTGAAAATTCATCCTCAATTTTTCGAGTTATGTTGGGAACAAATACAGACAGACACACAGACACACAGATGCAAGCAAAATCCTTATCACTGCGCCTTGCTAAATGCTTTAAATAATTGGCAAAAACATTGTCACTCCGTCTTGCTAAATGTGGGAGGTAATAACAATCATAAGTTTCAGCTGCAGTAGATATTTCTGTGGACATTGGAAACCAATGATTCCCAAGTATTTTAAATTCAGTCGCCATTTGGTAATGCACAGAAATGTTGATCATTCTTTTCTAGAGCAGAATAGACATCCAGCTATTAAAGTAAATATTTTAGACCACTCATGGCGTATAATTTATGCGAATAATTATCAGGTAGTAACCATATCAAGGACCCTGTTCTTGTGATATTGGGAACCATTCTGTCTTCTAACTTTATCCAAATTATTTCTCTTATTTAAACTTGAAATTGACTTCTATAATTTCATATGTTTTTGACATCGTAGGACACCATAAACAGACTCAAGCAATGTGTGAAACTCAATCTTTCCCAAGGGCCACACTTCAGTTCTGTTGATGGTCTGAGAGCCAACTCTACTTAAACTATAATTTATAATATGGCAAAGCCACAACCTATTCAAACGTTCGGAGAAGTTTGGTATGCCTTGTAACCTTTGCGGTGTCATTGGCTTCTGCTTCAAGTTATCGATAATACAGTATTTAAAAGTTTCGTGACATATTCGTTCACCAATAAATTATTCAAAGGGTATTTTAATCAGTCAAATTATCAATAAATATTTCCTAGCAGTGCTGTAATATTTGTTCACTTTATCATATGGCAGATTTTATGGGATTTTCTGTTTGTTATTTCTCATTTTTTCTTGTCATCGAGGGCCAGTCTTTTCGTCTTCGAGAGCTACATGTGGCCCACGGGCCACCAGTTTGACACCTTTCGCATAAATTCGAGAAAAAATTTGCTAACAATTAACAGGTTTTTGAGGGAATTGTAAGCTAAATCTCCTCTCTTCTTCCATCAGTATTTGTTGTGTGTGTGTGTGTGTGTGTGTGTGTGTGTGTGTGTGTGTGTGTGTGTGTGTGTGTGTGTGTGAGTGTGCGTGTGTTTTTCTGACTCTGGGCATAGGCTTCACGGCCCGTTTCCTGAGGCCCACACTCCTGCTAACTAGACCCATCCACGCACCACCACTTCGATTCTAAAAACTACCGTCCATAGCGAATATATGCTTGGGCTCTCTCATACAGGACTGATGTAGTTTTCTTTAGAGGGAGTAATTTTACCACATGCCAGGGGGTATTTTGGTAGATCAATAATGTTTTCTATAAGAACATTCAGATCATTAAACTATTTACTGCCCAAGCCAGGATACGAACCAGGGTACTTTAGGATTGCAGACCACCTCTAAACTGATTAGGCCCCAGCCTCCCACTCATGAAAGCAAAGAGGTCAGTTATTTAATGAGCATGACTACTGGCGTAACAGAATTGTCTAGTGGCAGGCGTTATGCAGATATTATTACCTCTCTCAACTGTGAATATATCGAAATAAAAAAATGTTACATGTGGCATCACCATTTAATAACTTAATACACTTCCTGTGAACTATACAAAATCTCTCAACTGTGAATATATCGAAAAAAAAATCTTACATGTGACATCACCATTTCATAACTTAATACACCTCCTGTGAACTATACAAAATCTCTGGGGATCACCATGTAGTTCATGATCGACACGTTGAGAAATGCTTTAAGGAATGACATGCATTGTGTAAAGAGTGACGCTTTGAGTTGAGGACAGACATCCAATTTACAAACATTAACTGGTAGTGAAATTACAGTGAGAAGAGGCCAGATTTGGTGGTGAAGGAACTTGCATGAAACAGAGAAGGAGAGGGGGATTAGAAATGGAGTGGCATAGAAGGAGAGGATAAAGAGAGGGGGCGAGAAGAAAAACAGAATTGGGTCTTCGTACAAGAGAAACAGTGCCAGTGGGAAACATTAAATATCCGTCTTGTATACTAAGAGATGTGAATGGGAAGAATATGCCAAGGTGAGTTAGAGGAAGGAATGACTACTCTTAAGTGTTAAGTACCAAGAGGGAGAGGATATGAGAAAAAAATGGAAATTAAAGCGTACATGAGAAATGCGAGGAGAGGTTGTAATGAAGTAGAAAAAATGGCGGATGATATAATACGAAGAAGTGAGGGCACGGAGGAAAAAAAAAATCAGCCTTGAAATGCTGGTAAAGATAAAAGCTATAGGAATAGGGAGAAGTGCAAGTAGAAATGAACATGCAGGTGAAGGAACAATGATAATTCCACTGCTACAAAAAGGCACATTAAAATAAGAAATAAGGGAAACAAGAGCACCGAAGCAGGGAAAAAGTATAATATGTAAGGACTGAGCATTACTGAGAATCTAAAATCAGCGTCATAACAAAGGTTGGGCTGAACTTTTGGACTTATTCTTACATTTGTTTAAGCTAAGAATAAAACAGAGAGACCGCTGAAACGTGTTTTTCCCATGAAACAAGTGAAACAAAATGAACCTCTTATGCAGGATTACGTTAATCTCACCGAAAGATCACAGTATTTGCAATTTTCCTCGGCCGAATTCAATTGCCTTCACTATCTAGCGACAGGCACAGTTTAAGAGATCTGAATTAAAGGGACTGAAGTGGAAGATAAGGAGGGCAGTGAGCTTAGAGGAACGATGAAGAAAGGCAAAGTAAATTGAAGTAAAGCCGTGACAAAAAAAAAAAAAGAGGTAAAAGACGTAAAACTGGGAAAGAGAGAAAAGGAATGGTGCTGATTTATAAAGAACAAATATGACCAAGATGAAGCAGAGGGAAGGGGCTGTGAAAACGAAAGGTCAGAGTTGAGGAAGAAGGCAGGTTAGTGGAAGTTTTGGAGAGTGTTACTGGCTTCTAAGACTACCCTACTCTATTGACTCTCCTCCTCCAACACCCCACCATCATCATCATGATCATCATTAGCTTTATGCAGCGCTCTGCAAAATAATAGGCACTTCCAACTTTACCTCGCTCGAGACGGAGTCCTGCGAAGTATTGTTTTTGCCTGAATTTGTTTATTTGTTTGTTTCATTGTTAGCAACATAACACTGTTTATTTTGTTTTGATTGACATTTACATGAAATGGATATAAACTAAAGCTTATCGATATTTAAGGAGGGAAAGAATAACTGTCCCCAAACCGAGATTGTAGACTCAGCCCACTATTTCTTTATTTCCCTTGACTATAATACAGCCTCTCTTCCTTGTAGCAGTGACTCAAATAATGTTGTTATAATTTCTCCCTTCCTTTTAGTGACACAGAGGGCACATAAAATGAACGGAGTTTAGTAGATCGACTTTGATGTCGAAAATTTAAAAATCTGGTGAAGAGGGGCAGTTTTTCCTTGGTTAGTGACATCGGGAATTGACTAAATAACTCATAAAAATGCTGAGACCAACTGCTTTTAAAAATAGTGAAATATAACAGAAATGAGCAAGAGAAACGTGAAATTAATTGAAGCATGGGGATAAATGACTCAGATTATATTGTCATATATTATTTCACTTTAATTTCTGTTTCATTCACTGTATTCGGAAACGCATTAGACAGATTTGCTTTCACAATAAAACAAAAGCATTTAGGGGCCGAATGCTAATCGCTCGCAACAATATGTTGTTGACAAACCAGATTTGAAGAAAATTTGCAAGACCGTACACAATTAAAGCATAGCATTTCTCAAAAAATCAATTCATATTAACTGTAACAAAAAGCATTCAGGGGCCGAATGCTAATTGCCTGCCAAAATATGTTGCTGGCTATGGTACTGATCGCCTTCACCAAATTTGAAGAAAATTCGCAAAACTACAGAATTCTGCCACCGCTTGTCAAAAAACGATACTTTGACAACACACACACACACACACACACACACACACACACACACACACACACACACACACACACACACACACACACACACACTGGCAAATACTATATCAACTCGCCTAGTTAAAAGCAAGCAATAAAAATATATGGCAGCTGGCATTCAGTCGTCTTTGACAAATCTTCATCAAAAGTAATAGGCTTCTGCAAATGTACATAGTTGCTATTTTCCGAAGGTTTGGTGAAATTTCGTCCTCAACTTTTCGAGGAATTTGAGAACAGATACAAACACACACACAAAGACACACATTGACACACAGTGACGAAAACTATATTCCTTCGCCTTGCTAAAGGCAGGCAATAACTAAGATTGGCTGATATGAGTAACTAAAATTAGCAGCGACATATGGGCAAAAACATTGAAAGTCTGGATAGCAATACAATTAACAAATGAAATACCGAAAACTTGGGTCCTGAGCTGTCAATAAAACTTTTGCTCTGTATTTCTCCACCACACCTTGTGCACTGACTCGCCATACAACCTCCATGTCCATGCTGACCTGACAGGATCATCGTCCCACTATACTGTATCACTGACAAAAGTTTTGTTGATATCCGTCAAGAGGTTCAGAAGATATTGCAGCCACAAGGATAAAAGTACTCGACTCCGTATGACCTTGATCTTTGACCCCTTGGCCTTGCTAACCTAATCAGTTCATTGCCCCTTCATACTGTAGCGTTGATAAAAGTGTGATCGAAATCCGCCGAGGGGTTCAGTAGATAACGCGCCTACAAAGATATACTAAGTCTAGATAACACGCCTACAAGGGTAAACTAAGTTGACCCCATATGAACCCTTGACCTCGCTGACCCAACCAGTTCGTCATCTTCTCACACTGCATCGCTGACAGAAGTACAGTGGAAATCCGTCATTGGATTCAGGAGATGATGCCCATAAAAGTGTTACAGATGCACAGACTCATGCTCCTATGTTCCCATGGACGGACAGGCCAATCGCTTATCTAATATACCACAGCAGTAGCTGTACGTGTGTGTGTGTGTGTGTGTGTGTGTGTGTGTGTGTGTATTTTGGGCAGCCGACACTACACATTCAAATTGCACCAAAATTGGCACAGAAATCGAAAAAAAATTCGCTGATGTCAAAAAACTTGGTCGCATCACAATTGAAAAACTTTTACAATGTTTAATGAGCGATCACATTTTGACCAAAAAAACGCCGCTCTTGGCGCCCGGTATAGGATCTCCATAGAATTTTTTGCCCACATGTACAACTAAAGTATTTCGGGCTTGCGTTTGGACAGCTTGGGTTCCATTCCCAAAGCTGCAAATAACACGATCAATTTGTTAGCTGCAAAAAATCCAAGTGACAACGTTACACTAGAACAGCACATAAACGCGGGAGCCCTCCGCAGCAGCAAGTGCGAGGGGCCCGAAGGGCCCATGACCATTTGTACTTCGTATAGCATAGGTGGGTGGAGGCATAACAAACGAAATTTTATAATTTCTACGAACTATCCTTGTCAATCTCTTGAGCATGATGGCGAATGTTGTGTTATATTTTTGACACTAACACATGATTTTCTTCAGCTTAGGAAAGCTCCTTAACTATGACGCGTTTGATGGAGGCTATATCTTACCTTTTGATTTAGAAAGTCTCTCTAAGTAATTAACAATGTCTTCATACAGTACCGTTTGGACAAAGCTGAAAAGGCTTTAGTCCTATACTCGATGGCAAGGATACAAATTGAAACGACAACGCCGAACTTAACGAAACTTCTTCACCACATGAAATGTGACCTCGAGTTCAGGTCACCCGAAAGGGCCTCATTCACACCCCTGACTGCCTCACACCCCTCACATCCCCACTAACACTCCTCACGCTGTTACTCACACCTCTCAGCCTCCTTAGCATCCCTCAGCCTCACCCACATCTTTCACAACCTCATTCACACCCCGCACAGCCTAACTCACACGCCGCACAGCCTCATTCAAACCCCACACAACCTCACTCATACCCCGCACAGCCTTACTCACATCGCACACAGCCTCACTCACATCCCGCACAGCCTCACGTACACCCCACACAGCCTCACAGCCTCACCCACATATCGCCTGGTCCACTCACAACACAGTCGAAGAGGGTGACGACATTTCATTTCCACTAACCCCTTTGGCCCGTGCAAATCATTTTAATTTTCTTTTAGCAAACATCACAATACTTTATTTAGATTATACCTAAGCTCACTAGTTCAATACGTCTAATCGAAACCGAGAATATTCGCTTTGAGACAGCACAAATAAAGCCCATGGAACATGGTATTAATACTGTGTCCTCGCATCGTCAGGTGCTCTTTGCTCTCCAATTAATCGTTTTTAAAGTTGTCGACCTGGAAAGTTTTGGTGGGAGTAGTTAAAGCGAGCGTCGAAGTTTGATGACTCCTGTGGACTGGGAGAGGGAGCGATTTTTTTTTTTTTTTCCCTGACGTGTGCAGGGAAAAAAACTTCTCTCCTCCTCTTTGGACAAAACATACATACAACTTTTGGCAGATCATTCCAGTTAACGATTTCTTCAAGTGGATCCTACATAATCGTTATTCTATATTTGCAATTATTTCCTCCATCTTTCTGGCTTAGCTTTGTAGGCCAAAGACATTTAGCATGTTGGACTCAGCCTCTCCCCCTCCCCACCCTACAGTTCTGGTTACTTCCATATGGACTGGCCGAGAGTGTGGGTGTTGTAAGCAATGGCAGGAGCCGAAGGCACGGGAGAAGAGGACGGATATGGAGACTGTAACAAAGAAATCAGTGAAAAGAAAAAAAGTGGATTACTGTACATCATCTGTATCATTATGTGAATCTGAAATAATTGGACAAGGAGAGACGGCCTTTAATAGGCAAAAAAAATTGCGTGAGAGAGAGAGAGAGAGAGAGAGAGAGAGATGGAGGGGGCCGAAGGGTCATGGAGTGAGTTGGCGTGTATTGTCGGCTTCAAAGCTCTTAGTATCTCTTTTGTTTTTCTTAGCATATAATTTGAAAATAAGCTTGGTGAACCCATAGCATACGACACTGGCACTGATATATGTCCAAATAAACCCACAGTTTTGGTTTCTACAAATTCACGAAACAATTTTTCAAAGATAGGACTTTCACTGTCTGTATTGTGTGTGTGCGTGCGTGCGTGTGTGTGTGTGTGTGTGTGTGTGTGTGTGTGTGTGTGTGTGTGTGTGTGTGTGTGTGTGTGTAATTCAGTCACATACCGTCCAAGCCACTCACCCAGTTTTCATGTTTCTGTGGGTGTAATACATAGATTTTTCCCCTTGTTTATCTCTAAAGCCGTAATCATGCAACTACGTCTCTGTTACATATAGAAGGTCTTTATCAGCTTCTGTTTGTGCGTGGTTATGCTGAATTTTACTGCCTTGTAGAGACTGAAGAAACTTTTTTTTTTTTTTAACTGCTGTCACTATCATTCCAACCGTTGACAGGGTAACTATGGTTAAACTTTTGAGGCAGTTAGTTGATCAATTGATTATTAAATATAATAAAAAGCTGGCGGCGATACTGCCAGGGACATATGCCGCCGGACAACCAGGCTGAAGACGAGAAAAAAAAAATCACACTCAAAACAAAGTTATTATTCTCTGGCAGAAATAAAGTTCTTAAAATGACAATCAAATTATAAAGAAAATCAATTACCTATAAGTAAGAGTTATCCACGTGTTTTTAAAAGACCCCTTGGAGCATATCAGAAACAGTTCTCATTATTAACTCTGAGAAAATATTGTTTTTGTAATCTTCAGACAAGAAAAATTAAGGACATGGGTATAATTCTTGCTCATGAAGCCTGTCTTTTTTTCTTTTTTTTTCACATTCAGTGTGCAATGAAGACTTTACTAAATATCTAAAGAAGGTCTTTTGCACAACGATGGAAACCACATCCCACTGCAGGGAACACCCTGACTCTCCACACTGACCCACCCCTCAAACCCCACCCTTCCCGTTCACACCACAGCCCAGCAGGGTCGCCCAGTCATACCATTTCCCTGTTAATAAAGCTTCCCCGTCAAGTGCTCAAGCCCTTCATTCACTCCCTTTGAAAGTTGGCTCCATGGAATTTTTCTCACGATCAGATGAACTAGCGGTGCGGAAGAATGCTGATGACCCCCTCGAGCCTGAATGGGTGGCAGGGGTCTGAAAAGGCAGCAGGGAGAGTTTTTCCTCTGTCATAAACGACACAGTAAGAGACAGAGCCAAGAGAAAGAAATGGAAATAAAGCTGGTGGGTGGGAATATTATGAAAGTGGCAAAACAGAACGAGATATGTTGTCTGGTTAAACTATTTTTAGCAACATGAGAGGTACGCGAAGTTAAAGTGGAGGAATGTTTGTCACGAAGAAAAAAGGAAATATCAGAGAGAGAGAGAGAGAGAGAGAGAGAGAGAGAACATTGTCAGTAATTCAGTGAGATATAAACTGCACATTGCATTCTTCGAGAGTCCTAATGCATGATATCAATATTGCAAAATGCCAAAATCCTCACAGCTTCCTCGTCATAACACTTTAGTCGAAATTCAGGTAGTGACTGTCAGATAATAATGAAGCTGTCATAGGTTTCTTATGCATATAGTTTTTCACAATCATGTTAAATTCCATCATCGTACTAGTATGTATATCATAAGTAAGATGGGTTAATAAGACAGTAAATATCTGTATATGTACAGTGTAGTTTCATACAGCGGTTTTTTACCATAAGGGAAGGAGAAGTGTTATGAGGTGAAAGTTGTACTTAAGATTGTAATTTTGGGTAGTCTGGACTAAGGCCATTTCCATACTGTTCTTTTTTTTTTTTTTTCTTCCGTACCATTGAAGATATTTTTACACGACCATGTATGATATATATATTTTTAATTTTAGGAAACAGCATCACAGTATATTAGGGATGAGTATGCTGATGTTGCATATGCAGATAAGCATTGGCATTATTGGAAGTAGATGATAATACCTCGGGTGCCTTATGACCTTGAAGAGTACCATCCAAATAATTGACAACCAAGTGCCCAAGCGTTGACTGCAGTTGTTCAAAGGAGACAGCAATTGGGTACTGTCTGTCTGCATACTGCAGATTGTGGATAACAGAATGACTGATCTAGGTTCAGCACAGACAACCATAGTGTAATTCTAAAGTAAAGGCATCCAGAAACGCGAGCGATTGCTGGTGGAGTTTGGTTATGCCTGTATTCTTTTATGAAAAAGATTTGTGATAACATCTTGAAATGTTTGGGAGGCGAAAATTATGATGCATAAATTCTATCTATCTATAGCCCGACGCCCTAATCCCGCTAAGGGTGTCCGCAGACGAAACGCCTTCAAGTCACTCTGTCACCAACCATTTGACTACCCTCCCCCCAGCTCACCCCCCCTTCCCTCATATACATCTCAATTCCATCCCTCCACCTCATCCTCGGTCTACCCCTCCCTCTCCCTCCCTCCACCTCACCTACATACACCCTCTTAGTCAGTCTTCCATTCACCATTCTCTCCACATGTCTAAACCACCTCAGTGTATTTCTCCTAATCTTCTCAACCACATCCATATCCACCTCACAACTTTCCTTCACTTCTTCATTCGTCAACCTGTCCCTCCATGTCACCCCACATGCTTCTCTCAAGTAACTCATTTCCACTGCTCTCACTCTTGACTTGTTCCCATCTTGCAAGGTCCACGCTTCGCTTCCATACGTCAGGGTAGGGATCACAATACTATCATGCAGTGACTTCTTAACTTCCATACTCACCTCCGTATTTCTCATCACTGCTTTCAGTGAACCAACAACCTTCCTTCCCTGCTGTACCCTTTCACACACTTCTTCTCCCAAAGTTCCATTCTTACTCATCACACTACCCAAGCACTTGAATGCACCCACATTCTCCATATCCGCACCATCCAACCTCACTGTACAATCTGTGACTTCATTCCTCTCAAACACCATAACTTTACTTTTGTTTGCATTAACTTTCAGCTTCCTCCTCCTGCACACTGTCCCAAATTCATTCACCAAACCTTGCAAGTCCCATACATCTTCACTCAACAATACTGTATCATCAGCAAACAGCAAGACCGGAATCCTCCAAATCTCACCCTCATTCATTAGAGCCACCCCCACATACACTGCCCTACCTTGCACCTCCTTTACAACCCCATCCATGTATATATTAAACAGCCATGGAGACATCACACAACCCTGTTTCAGTCCCACACTGAGATCAAAGAACTCACTCAGCTCACCATCCACTCGCATCGTAGCCCTAGCTCCTTTGTACATACTCTTCACAGCACTCAACAATTTCCCCTCCACTCCATATACTCTTAATACCTTTCACATACCTTGCCTATCTATTCTGTCATAAGCTTTTTTCAAGTCCATGAAGACAGCATACAATTTCTTTCCCTTCTCTAGATACTTCTCCACCAAACATCTAAGAACAAATATCTGATCTATACACTCTTTTCCCTTCCTAAATCCCCCTTGTTCTTCTCCAACTAGCTCCTCTGTCATGTGCCTAACCCTATCAATGAGTATTCTACCATATACTTTACCAGTCACACTAAGAAGGCAAATACCCCTATGGTTACCACATACTTCTCTTTCCCCTTTTCCTTTGTATAAAGGAACAATTATACCTGATTTCCAGTCCTCTGGAACCCTTCCCTCTTCCCAGGCCAACCTACACAACTTCCATATCCACTCTACAACAATCTCGCCCCCATACCTCAGCATTTCACCACACATTCCATCAATTCCTGGGGCCTTTCCCAACTTGATCTTCTTCATTGCTTCCACTGCTTCCGCCCTACTGATCTCTTCCTCCCTCCGCTCATCTCTTCTTCTCCCAGCCATTCCCCAACCACTTATAATCGCACTGCTCTCACTCTACATTCAACAAATCCTCAAAGTGCTCCTTCCATCTCCTCAATTTCTCTCTCTTCTCCACCAACAATCTATTATTCCTATCTTTCACTCCCCTACTATATCCCATTTCACACTGCCTTACTTTCTTTACCTCCTTCCAAAAAAAATTCTTACTCTTCCTCCATTTCACACGCAGATTCCTCCCAAACTCTTCATCCACTTTCTTCTTACTCTCCTTCAACAGTCTCTTCACCTCCCTTATCCTGCTCACATATACCTCTCTCTTCTCTCTCTCATCTTCTCCCCTACCTCTACTCGCTAACCATTCACTATATGCCTTCTTCTTTTGTTCCACAGCTCATTTCACCTCATCATTCCACCATGCTGTCCCTTGCATACCCTTGCATCTCCTTCTCACTCCACAAACCACCTCACACGCTGCGCCTATCTCTTCCGTAGATATCTTACATACGTCTTCCACCTCTTCCATCTGTTCTAGCTCATACCTTCTCAAACTTTCTTCCACTATGCTCTTATACTCTGCCATTTTCTCACTGTCTTGCAGATTCTCCACACTTCTCACAGGAGCTGTTTCCTCCTGTCTTCCCCTTCGTCTCCTCAACCATTTTCTTTGTAGCTTTACCTTGGCCATCACTAAGTGATGGTCCGAGACTCCATTCCCCCACCCTTTCCACACTCTTGCATCCAACACTTGTCTTCTCATTCGCTCATCCACAAACACGTTGTCTATCATTGCCTGTCTTTCAACAAGTTCACCATCCATCCTTCTCATTACTCTTCACGTATACCGGTGGATCCTCTTATGCCGAAAGTAGGTGTTGGCTATTGCCAATCCCTTACCAGCACAGATGTCCGCCAAATCACTACCATTCCCATCTACTTCGGCTGGCACACCCCACTGACCAACTTCACAGGGAATTAATGCGTACGATTAATGTGATTATGGAGAAACTTGTCTTCTGTGCAAAAATTTAGACTCCAGAAGACTGGAAATAAACACCATGAGAGACTTGCTGGCCTGAACTTACCATATTCGTAGTTTCCCCTCCTAAAGATAAGTAAAACATCAAACACCTGCCAATCCCATCGTATGACAACTTCTTGCAGTGCTTTATTATATATTTATTGAGTTTAGTATTGTCATCAAAATTTCATAAATTCTTGGAACAAAGCGCCCTGGACATGGGTTTTATTGACATTCAATTTGGCGAAATGAGGTACAGCATTTTTAGGAGATGACAAAATTGGAGAATTCATAAAAACAAACTGGTACTACTCTAAAGATGGACGGAAAGCTGGAGACGAGCTGGAACTTCCGTTTCAGGATCTAGTCCTGGCCACTCCAGAAGGGTAGGGCAGCATACTCTCCTAAACACTTTTTTTTTTCTATCCATCGACGCCCGACTGCATGTACATTGCACATCAGACTTTGTTTTAAAATAAAAACGCAAAACAACACACTGCCTCGGGGGGAAGGGAGGTGGCATGATTACCTCCTGATCTTCTGGACATTCAACACTTTCTATTAAATTCTGCTACATCGGCTGCCATTCTTCTGGTTTCCTCTCTGGTGAATGTCACCTAATCGCGAAATCTCACCATCTCTTCCAAGCTGACTCAGTTGTAAGAAGCAATTATTAGCAGTCCTTTCTCTGTGTTGTCCTACTTTTCCTATACTCATTTCAAAGCCAGAAAGTTTGTTGTTATGCTTATCACCAAAGAACTTGGTTTGCTCTTCAGTTCCTGAACTTGAGTCTTCAGAGTTGTCGACATTCTGGCTTGAGCACTATTGTCAAACTTTGACGATTAACATTTATGCTGTTTACATAACCATTAGTTGTATTGACCATGCAAATTTCTTTGATTCCCTTACTTTTGAGTGGAAGAGATTTTTTTTTCTTTTCTCCTTTATCTGAAGTTTTCATATTAGGAGATTTCAGATTTTACCAACACTTTTGGCTATCCTATCAGTTCACTGATTAACAAGCCTATGCCTGTTCTCTCCATAATGACAGATTAGCGTGCACACCACCCTACCCCTATCCTTGACCGCCTTGAAGAAAGTGTCAACATGTAGCACCTTTACCTTATATCAAATCCTACTACTTTGTCAATCTTATCTCTGTTAGGTTCTACAGTCACGGTCTTCTTTCAGTAACCTGTTTAATTTTTCGAGTAAAGCCTTGTACACACGCACTGTTTTAACTGTCAATCAAACTGTTCCAAGTGCATAGGCGTAGGAATAATAGCTTGTGACGGGGGGGGGGGCATAAGGCAGGAGGATGGCGAGCGAAGCGAGCCCAAACATCGGGTGGGGGTTGGTTGTAGCCCCTCCAAAGAAATTTGTGACAATTTACCAATTTCAGAGACGTTTTAGGCCGTATGCACTGGGTATTAGAGCATACTCTAAGTTTGAATAAGTACGAAAAAAAAATCACACATAAGGCAGAATGGGAATAACAAAGGGACAGAGCTCTTGGTCACGTGCGTAGCTAACCCCTTTGATACCCTCCCATGGCTATGCTAATTACATCAAAGAAGATACTTATTTTAGTTTATCTATCTATCTATTGCCAGACGCCTCAATCCCGGTTGGGGTGGCCACAAACAAATCGCCTCCACGTCGCCCTGTCCCCCGCCATTTCACTGCCCTGCTCCCAACTCACACCCCCCTCTCTCATA